>NC_138761.1:9815871-10133371 GCF_965113315.1 Podarcis vaucheri
TTGGAGTGTGTGTGTGTGTGTTTTTAACCAGTTATAATACAGGCACTGACAAGGTTTGTTATCTCCAGCTCCTACTGAACACA
The DNA here is from genome assembly GCF_965113315.1 of Podarcis vaucheri. NCBI lineage: Eukaryota > Metazoa > Chordata > Lepidosauria > Squamata > Lacertidae > Podarcis > Podarcis vaucheri. Next base: position 9,815,955 of record NC_138761.1, read on the forward strand.
TACTGTGAACCCTAAATGCAGCCCCAGGGCCTTCTTATGTGGGAATACCCGCCCCCTTTAATTAGTCAGCAAGGGCTAAAGTACACCAGCAGCATTGGTTTCTGTCAATTGAGCAACTTATTCAGGGCTCCTTTACCAACATACTGTAACCTCAGCTCTCTTTCCCAAAATATAATCCAAAGACTTTTGAATCTTCGGTCCATCCTTTATATGTACTTAAAGAGCTCTTTGACTGTTTCCTTGGACTGAGCAGCTGAAGTTCAGAATAATGGGAGGCCTCTACTAAAACCTCTTTTGTTGTTCATACTGGGGAGGAAGGAGTTAAAGAGCCATTTGCCCATGTTTCAGTGTGAGTGCAGGATAAATTTGCTAAAGTGGATGTGTGGTAGAGTGGCTTTCTTGGGATTGGGGGCACATTTGAAGCCGGATAGGAAAGCCTCAGGGTCACATGGAGTCCTTGGTGCTAAGTTGCCTATCCTTTTCCTTTAGCAAACGTAACACGTTGGTTGACCAGTCAGTGTTTGCATAATCATTCCATATTTTTACACTTCTACCACCACCCCAGACTCTCCAGCCATGGCTTTTTAAATGCAGTCGGCCAGTTGACCATGGAGAAAATGTTCATTTTGAAAAGAGAATAAGTGAAGAAGATGTAAAACCATGTCCAGCGAAGGGTTAAGCAACTTTGCTGACATGGAAGGGCGTATCTTTGAAAAAGATGAAAAGGGATGAGTGCAATGATTGCAGGGCTGTAAAAAGGTGGCATTTTGTTCTGCTAACAAAAGCCAGGCCCATTGTTGCCTCCCAGCCTGAAAGGGAGGTCACAGGTGGGTATTAGCACAGCTAATCACATAAAGAGCCCGGGTGGGCTTCCCCCAAAATGCTCTGCCTGCAGCCTGAGAAACTGGGTCTGGCCAAGACTTATCAGTTCCCGTGCACAAGATATTCTTTGGTTATACAAAATGTCCGCTCCTAGTCTCTTAATGTACAGGCTATTATTAGTAAGTGTCACTCAGTTCTCTGAGAGTGGTGCTTTTAGCTGCCACCTAAGTGCTTGACACTTGGGTTTTACAGCAGATTAAATTAAATTTTAGGCCAGTTGGGCTCCACTGGAAGGAGACAAAAGGAGCAGCTGCTGCTGTGGAAATGTGCTCTGTTGACGGCCAGGGTGTCGTGACCGACTGACTTTTACTTGCCCATTACCTCACTCTCTCCTTGCTCCAGATGTATCTGGGGGAACAAGTGACTCCTCCTTGGAAATTAGCAGTTTACCTGATGGAGATATTTGTGCCACATTCATAACGCTCACACGCCCCCCCTCCTCAAGTGGACAGAAAGGGTTGCCTTAACAGTGGACAAATATCCTAGCATCATCAGATGACTAGAAGCAGCTATCAAACTGGACTCATAGGCTACAACCCATGTGGCCACAAACTCACAGCTTCCAATTCTAACTGTGGAATAATAAATCCCCATGTATATGTGGCTCTTATCCTTTTTAGCCTTGCCCCTGCTATTTCCATTCCACATTGAGGAAGACCAGGGATGGGTAACCTATGGCCCTGCAGATGTTGGATTGGAATTCTCATTGGCCCCAGCCAATGTTCAGGGATGATGGGAATTGTAGTCAAAAACATTTGCAGGGCAGCCAGTTGTGGAAGGCTAATTTAGAAACAATAGGTTGCTTTAGCAGGCAGCGAGAATATGGCAAGGACTATTATTGGTGGATTTGGGGGGGCACATAGGATACATATCAATTTATACAATAGGATCTGTGTTTGTGATGCATTTATTTAGCTTATTGAAGTGGGGAACATCTGCTGTTGTGAGCCAAAGCCAATCTGTCAGCAGCGTTCTTCAGGTTGAGATTTGACAACCACTTTTTCAATAGCCAGGACAGGCAAGCCCTTTAACCGGTAACTTGTCACGCAGTTTCTCAGATAATCTTTCACCCATTGAAGGCATTAGAATGTACTTTCACATGGAGTGGTTGACAGAGGAATGCTTTCACCAGTCACACATAATTTATGTAGTCCAAGGAAGGCAAGTTTGTATTTATCTGGGAAAAAATAAAAAATAAAGCGTTGCAGCAAACTGTCAAATGTCAGACTTCTGGTCTTCTTCATGATGCTCAATGTTACTTTTGGCAAGAGTTCGTTCTCCACACTGTCTATATTGCATCTGCAGTGTTCTAGGAATGAGGAAAGCTTACATAGCCAGGCAGGAGTCCCAGTCCCGTCCCGTCCCCCCAAAAAAACAGGTTGTTGTTTTGATCTTTTGGACCAAGGCAGAAGGTCCAGACTTCCTTTTCTAGTTCCAACTCATTGAAAATGTAGCAGTATGGAGTTGCATCAAATCACACCTTGCTGGCTGATGAATCCTAGACTTTAATGATCTGTTGTTACGTTCATATAATACATTTATGGCGGCAATCCACTTTGAGTTTCCTCTCTAGATGAAAAGTGGAATGTAGATAGATTGCAGTAAAACAACACCAACAGGTCTGAACTGCAAGGGTTTGAATGCAGCTTGTGACCCTTCCTTACATTCCGTTGTGATCTCTGAGGCCCTTTGGAAGCTCTGTGGTGTGTAAAGAAAGTTTAGAAACATGCAATCTCTCACCAAGAAATGTTGCTTATCTTATCAAAAACGTGTTTAGCTTCCTCAGAATATCCGCAGCTGTGTTTTGCCTTCCCATGACCCTAAAATTTCACTTCAGGCAAGACTGAGAGGCATAGAGCTGTGGAGCCCCCCTGCCTGCACATGAGAAATAATGCTAATTGTATCCCCCAATCCCCTTCCTATCAATGTTCTGAGCCACCTCCAATTCATGCTGAATGTTGCACATCTATTTGTCTGTCTATCTATCTATCTATCTATCTATCTATCTATCTATCTATCTATCTATCTATCTAAATTGCCCTCACATCCTTGATGCCCACTTCCCAGCTTGAGGGTGTGTTGGTATAACAGTGTATAACATTTTTGTTATACAGTGTATAACATTTTTTGCACTCTTCCAATGGGGGCTGCATTACTTATAGCCTCTTTTGAGTCCTCTTTTATCTCTCTTCTCCATAATTTGCTATTGTGGGCTACTAAATGGCCTTGGCCCTGTACCCCTGAAGGAGCGTCTCCCCCCCCATCATTCAGCCTGGACACTGAGATCTGACTCCAAGGGTCTTCTGGCACTTCCCTCACTGCGAGAATTGAGGTTACAGGGGACCCGACAGAGGGCCTTCTTGGTCATGGCGCCCACCCTGTGGAACGCCCTCTAATCAAGATGTCAAGGAGATAAGTAACTATACAACCTTTAGAAGACATCTGAAGGCAGCCCTGTATAGGGAAGTTTGATGTTTTATTATGTTTCTGTATATGCTGGAAGCCACCCAGAGTGGCAACCCAGTCAGATGGGTGGGGTACAAGTTGTTAACAACTACTAATACTACTATAAGATCTGTGCTAATAGTATGTGAATCTCATGTGGTCTGTGGGAAATGGATATGATGAATCAGCACAATAGACTTGTCATGTGACGTGCCACAAAAACTCCCAGTTGCATCTTTCGAACCTGTGCTAGATGTGGCCAGTTCATTCCAATTTTAGAATCACCTCCATAAAGGTGGTATAGGGTAAACATATGCCGAGGCACTTGCCAGACCCAGCTAGGCTTTGTATGTCCATAAATCAGATCCTGAAGTGAACAGGCATCCAACCACAGCAGAACGTGCTGAGATTAATTCCTCATAATGGAGAGGTGACGGCAGACAGGTTGGTCGCTGTGCTCTGTTCCTTTTAGCTGTAGCCCCATATAGTTCCCTGCAATTTAGACACTTGACAGTGGGGAGGTTTTCCCTTATCTGTAAAGTAGGCTGATTTCAGCTGAAGAAAGGAAAGGAAAGGAAAGATGCTGTCCTGGTGTTTTCAACATGTGAAGGATACATGTATCCACATGTGAAAAAGAAGCTGTATTATTTTTGAGGTGGTGTTGGCAGATCAAATATGCATCCTCTGATCAAGATGCAACTGGAGATGTTCCAAGACCACTTTCTCAACAACCACCCTCAGAAATGTAAAGGTTAAAGCCGAGGGCTTGCCAGCATTTGGCAAAGCTGCTAGCGTCAAGATATATACATTATGGATGTTCTATTAGATGGATGGCACTGTGTTCCAGGGGAGCTGGCATCTAGCCCTTGAATAAAGAGACACACTGTGCACATGGGAGACCTGCTGTGGGATTTTGTTGGTCACTGCCTTCCAGCATCTCCCCCCACACCAAATCCACAGTGTGTGAGTGAGGGTACGTTGACACAACACTTGGGTTTATGACAAACTTGCCTGTTTTTCAGTATATACAGGACTCAAAATGATTTTGAGGAATGACATTGAGCCATTCCATTTCTGGGTTGGAAAAACAGCATATACACATACATGGTTGGTTGGCATCCATCAGTCTTGGGAGACAATGGAGGAGTGTGCCTTTGTGGATGAAGTCACACTGCTGGAAGGTGGCTGCAGATACTGATATGGGGCAGATGAAGGCGATTCTTCCCAGTGCTACCACCTTATTGCTGTCTGGAGGGGCTATAATGCAACAAAAGTGGAACCCCCTCCCTCCACAATAACATTTGTGGTATAAAAAGATAGGAGATTTCAGCAGGAAGTTAAGGGTTGTGCACTGATTGGAAATGAAAGAGTGTAACCACTCCAAAACTTTTGCAGGCAAGAACAGGATTGGATCACGTGCGACTGCCCCATTAGCATCTTGAAGGCGAATCATCATGAACATGCAATAGAAAGGATTTCTGGAGGGATCTGTGATGTTAAATGCATGACTGCAGGTCTAGTTTTTCCCTTTTCTAAGTAACAGCTGCAGGAGGGAGGGGAATAATTAGAATCTGGGCTATGACAAATGGGAAAGAGGGTTAATCTTCTCCCCTGGCCTTGTGTTGTCCCCTTGCTTCCAAAGCAAACATAGATGTAAAGCTGTGGATCGGTTGTGGATCTTGCCTTTGGATAGGGAGATGTACTTAATTATTTCCCAACTTTTTACAAACACAGTTCTATTGATGTTTAGAATAGATTTTACTCACCTCAGTTCTGGCTCCAATATCAAGAAACCTCCCCCTTTTCCCCATCCTTTGAATAGTTTTACACTTTTAACAAAGTTTCTACTGTGATGATGATGGAAATAAATGAACAGCTAAAATTCCTGAAAGACTTCCCAGAGATAAATAGGGTAGACACAGCCCACCTGGAGAAGCAGGGTAGGGTGAGGGATTGCTGAGCTGTATTCGATTTCTTTGGCTGTTACTTAATTTGCAAAGTTGGGATTCTCTCTTTATACTATGACATCATACCCATATGTATCCCAAATAATTTTACATGCAATTTACATTTCATATCTGATGATAATTAAAAATGGAGTGGCTCTTTAAAAACGATCAGAAACAGGCAGGAGAGGTTTCTAAAAGTGTTGAAATTGCAAAAGGAGGTTTGCTTAGCTTTTCCTTTTCTTCAATGTTTGTTGTCCGAAATTGCTATTGTAATTCTATTTGCTAAGAGTTGGCATTCAACTTAAACACTTCTATCATAAAGATTAGTGGTGCTGGCCTAAGGCTCCTTTTTCTGAAGAGTAAGTAGACTAGATCTCAGGTGCTGAAAGGTGGTGGACTTCTTACCACTCATACTTTTTCTTTCTTTCTTTCTTTCTTTCTTTCTTTCTTTCTTTCTTTCTTTCTTTCTTTCTTTCTTTCATAAAAAAACCAAACTCAGTATTGTGACATGGCTAGGTGAAATGCATTTCTCTTGTGTTATGACTGTGGTGTTAAGACTTTACAGATTAATACTGTGCAGTCTCATAGGGTTGTAGCCAATGTCAGTCCTACACACAGTAGACCCATTGAAATTAATGGACATGAGAAACTGAGGTCTGTTCATTTTAACAGGCCCATTCTGAGTAGAATTAATGTGTGATACAATCAATGGGATCTGGCATAAGGATAGCTCAGTGGCAAAGGACACACTTTGCATGGAAAGTTACCAAGTTCAATCCCCAGCATCTCCTGTTGAATGGATTTTAGGTAGGTGAGCTGGGAAAGACCCCTTCCTGAGAGTACTGTCAGCCAGAGTAGACAGTGCTTGGCTTTTTGGATCAAAGGAGTGACTCAGTACAGTGGTGCCTCGCAAGACGAAATTAATCCGTTCCGCGAGTCTCTTCGTCTAGCGGTTTTTTCGTCTTGCGAAGCAACCCTATTAGCGGATTAGCGGATTAGCGCTATTAGCAGTTTACCGGCTATTAAAGGCTTAGCAGCTATTAAAGGCTTAGCGGATTAGCGGCTAAAAGGCTATTAGCGGCTTAGAAAAAGGGGGGGAGTGAAAAAAATCGGAACACTCGCAAGACGTTTTCGTCTTGCAAAGCAAGCCCATAGGGAAAATCGTCTTGCGAAGCAGCTCAAAAACGGAAAACCCTTTCGTCTAGCGGGTTTTCCGTCTTGCGAGGCATTCATCTTGTGGGGCACCACTGTATGTGTCTATTCAGCTTCTCGTACAAGTGGAAGTTGCGACAAAATGTCACATTGTGGAGCACTCCCATTCAGTGTCCCAGAAGGCCCTTCTTTAGGCCTTCAACTGCAGCAGTTAGTAGTCTGTGTCTGCTAAGCATGCTCCACCCTCTGCATTGTTTTTGGCTTCCCCTCCCTCTTCATTTTTCTTAAACTTATATGTACTTACAGAAATGTTAGGGATTCCTCCCCCTGCCTGTTGCTGTCTCCTTCTTGTGTTGTTTTGGCTACGTAAATGTTATGTATTCAGTGGTCTATGTTTGCCTTAGTTTGAGTCTGGACTAAGGTCTTGTGAATCTCTGTGTTCTGATACATGATATCCAATCACAGAACACTTCAGATTTGGGCCATTGCCATTGGCCCTGAAACTCTTGAGTTATGATTCGCAGCTTGGGAGTTTAGACAGCCAATCACGTTGCGAGTGGGAGTGGCCCAGCCCTTCAGAAATGTATATAAGCAGTTGCTTTGCCCCTGTTGTCCAGTTCTGTTAGTTCAATAAAGGTTCTTGCTGTTATCACTGTGTCTTGCTTCGTGGGAACCCACCTACACTTCAGTAAGTATAGGCACTCAAGAATAAGTTTAGTGTTAGTCTATACAGGTGGGACATGGAACAGAATATCCTGTGGAAAGGCATGGCTGGTAGGCACCCTGAATAGGCGCTCACCATGCCACAAAATTTTGTTTCAGGTCCCACCTGTATATACTAACACTAAACTTATTCTTGAGTGCCTATACTTACTGAAGTGTAGGTGGGTCTAGTGCTAATAAAAGTTTTCAAAGTAAAAGACACTGTGTTGCTTTAAAAAATGGAAGCTGAAATTCTGAGAAGGCCCAATTCTGCAACCAATAAAAAAAAACTGTGCTTTTGTGGTACAGTTGTCAGCTCTGCCTATAGGTCTGTTGTAGCTTATCGAAGCATTAGAGCCAGGTCAAATCTGTCTGACCAAAATAGCTAAGGGCGGATGCAGTGGCAGGGCTTCCCAAGGGTAGAATTGTTCCTTAGCTGTGCGGTGCAAGTTGCTACTTGTGTGGTTTAAGCTGAGGCTCAGGGTGTCAGGCAGTGTTTGTGCTGAGTAATTGGTCTGATTATTGTAGCCCTCCTGCTTCTTCTGCAACACTACAAGCTTTGCTTAGCAGCAACTCAGGGCTGATGCAAGAGTTTTTGAAGCAGGGTTTCCAGGCAGGGTGCCATTGGGGAGCCCCTGCAGGCTTCTTCTATTCAGCCTCCTGTGATTACCCCATATGCTAGTAGAGTGTTAGGCTGAGTGGCTCAGTCAGCTGGATTCTTTGGATTCTGAGCCCTGGTTGAGGCAGGGTGGACTCCCACCTTGAATGGGGCTCAGCTAGGCTGAAGGCAGCATGCATTCAAGTGCACTGTCTAGTCTGGCTGTTTCTCCCACAGAACATGCCTGGGAGTCCCCTCCTTAGTTACAGAGGTTTTGAGGTGGATCCAGCGCATGCTGGATTCAAGAAGGATGTTTTCCTGCTTGACTTCTCTGTCCTGACAGTATAGCAACAGAAATAGGTTGTCATCTGTGAACACTCAGGGCACTCTGCAATGACATTGCACAAATACAGAAGTTAGGCACATAATTCTGAATATCTCAGCTCACATTTCAAAAGATAGAATACATTCCTCTCCTCTAAGATTGTGAAGTTGAAACTTAGTGTGCAAAGTCAATAGCTGGTAAATGTTCAGAAGGGGGTGGGGTGGGGGTCTGAGGAGGATCTCTAGCTGGCCCCAAATAGTGCTTTGACTTGCCCCATTACTCTTTGAAGCAAACTAAGGGTGTAATCCTATGCACTCTCACTGGAAGCAAATAATATTGAACTCATTCTGGTTAATCCGGAGTAGATGTGCAAAACTATGCATTTGCATCATTTTGAAAGGTAGGAAAATCTAATTATGCTTGACACAGATTTTGTATCACTCAGGAGCATATGTGTCTCTCTGTGTGTATTAAAGAATCTCAAAGAGTTGGCAAGAAAGCTGGAGAGGTGGAGGATAAAGGTACAAACTGTGTAAACATTTCAGAGGGCCTCTCCCCAATAATTGTACAGAGGTGAGGAACCTCAAACTTGGCAGTCAAACGTGGCCCTCCAAGGCCCTCTGTTTGGATTCCTGGACTCTCCCCTTGTCATGGCTTTTATTAGCCCTTTTTGCATCTTGCTCTAGTGGTTTTGCCTGGCTGGAATGTGTCAATGAACTCTGATATTGCCTTTTGCTTGTCTGGATGAAAAACAGAGGGTTGGGTGGGTGTAGATCAGTAAAAATTGAATTCATTGTTCTGCTGACATTTTCCTCTGGTTCTGTCCACCACTGGCATTGGTATGTGGCCCCCAGGTTGAAAAAAGATTCCCCACTGTCATTCACATGGGGGAAAGATGCAAGAGATGTCTCCCTTGCCATTTTTCCACCCTGTGAATGCAGCCTTTGTTGTTGTTCTTAAAACTTAAGGTAGTGTAGCTCGCAGCTTTTCAGCATTAGATGGGTTTAAATAGTGCTGCATCTTTGGTTCACCTTTCCAGGATTAGCCTGGTTAGCAGTACAGGACGCCATTTCCTGAATGACTTTTGAACAAAGCAATTGACTATCTGTGTGTGTGTAAAAAGCAAAAAGATCCTGAGCGAGGGACATGTCAGAACATATCTTCTGCAAAACCTTGCCACACAAGAGCAGCTGAAACACACCCTGGAGTCTACTGAGTTGTAAATGGCGCTGCAGATCAGAGAGGAAAATCCTTTTAGGCTTTTGTGTACATTTTTCTTTTCTTGTTTCTTTTGCCGACTGTGCTCACAATGGATTCCTTACCACGCACACGCCCAAACAAGGTGACTTGAAGTTGCCAAAAGAATTGGACGGTTATCTTGGAGTGGGAGCGACCCCTGAGTTCATGGCTCTCTGCAGCCACTTGTTGCTGGGCTGAACTTCTGAAGTCAGAAAGGATGTGAGTCAGCCACTCTTCATCTCTTTGTGTCCTCGTGTTTTAGCTGGACATCTTTTCATCTGGGTTCTCCCCCTCCCCGCAACAAAGGAGTGGCTAAGGTAGTAGAGGGGGAGGAATTGAAAAACACATAAGAGGAAAGGCTTCTCTTGGGTTCTCTGTCTGCCAAGATCTCCTTTGTGGAAGGGGCACCACACCCATGTCTGCCTACCTGCAGGTTAGAGAGACGGACACATTTTTGGCACAAGGCGAGGGAAGCGTTCCAACATGTTTTAACCGACAGCTCCCCTGCCTCTCTCAGTCAACTACAGTGTCGTTTGCTGACTTAGAGGATGAAACTCATACAGCATTACTCGGAAAGGAAAGCATGCAAATCACATGCCAAAAGCTGCATTTTAAGAGCAACTATAGATGTATGCTACTCTGATGATTGCTGCTACTCGTACTACTCCTAATGAAATGCCCCCCTAATAATGGGAAAGTCTATAGGGCTGCCAACCAGTCTTTATTTTATCAGTCCAGCCATTTAAATTGTGTTTCGTACTGGAAGCTAAAAAGGCAGTAAGATTCTGCTCTAGCCAACAATTGGGCAGGTCCTGACCCAACTATACCCCATGACCTTCCAGGGTCTAACACTGGCTCTGCCTCCCATAACCTGCCAGCTCCCTTCCCTCTGGCCAGTAAACTACAGGTTCTTCACTGGTTCTGCCAGTACTGGTCGTTTTAAAAAATCAAACATTGGCCTTCCTGTAGGTCAGGGGTGGGGAACCATTGGCTTTCAATCTGTTCTTGGACTACAGCTCCCTCAGCCTTGACCATTGAACATGTTGGCTGGGACTGATGTGCGTTGTAGTTCAGCAACATCTAGAAGGTCAAAGGATCCTCACCCACTACTGTAGGTGTATTATGGAAATGTGGCCATAAATGACTGCAACTGGGAGGTGTTGGGTAAAGGGTCTCATTGCTCACCACTGTAAGGACTTGCCATTCTGTCAGCACATCTCTACCCATCATAATGTTTGGTTATGATGAGGAGCTTCTTTGGTGTAGGCTTGGGCAGGACAAATTGGCCTGTGTCACAAGCAAATCACACTGTATGAGAGATCTCACTTTTCATGTCTCCTTCTACCTTTATAAAGGCTTGTGTGAACTGAGTTGTTGTTCAAACTTGGAATGTGCCATATTATGTCATGGACCTGCATTCCAGTGTTTTAATTCATTTTCTGAAAATACAAAAATACATTAATTAAAGCCCTCACCCCCCCAAAAAAAACCTGATTACATTATGGTGTTTCCAGTAAGCAATAAAATGATATCACTTTGTTAGAAAACCACTTTAGTCTGTCCATTTCTTTGGTGAACCATGTCTGTTAATTTTTTCATGTTTGTGATTTACAGAGGCTTTGATCTATTGTAGTAAGAGAAACCCCCCCCAGCTTAATCTTAGCTGCAGCAATGAGCTTCATAATTAAAAGGTTGTAATTCCTTGGAATACCCTTTCCCAAAAAGTTTAAAACAACTATTAAAGTATCAGGCTCCAGCTTGACCCTTGTCACTGGATACAAAATCTGAAGAACATGCAACTCAAAGCCTTGGCCCTTTGGTTTCTAGTTGTGATTCGTGTGAGAGGATGTGAGATCCATGCTTGGTTTGGGATTCATCCAATATCATATGGAAATATTGTGCCTGCAACCAGCTGCTGTGGGGTTAATTATGGCTGTGGCATCAGGGTTGGCATGCACGAAACATTAACTGAATACTGCTATGTGGGGCTACACCACTTCACAGGGTGCTCAGTTGCCTTGCATCATGTGCCAGAGGGTAGGATGCAAATCTGTGGGTTCAAATAACAAGAGGATGTAGAGCAGTTCATGACAGTACAGAACATGTGGTTTGTCAGTGAAACGCATAACCCCAGAAGGTGGTGGACAATGAGAGGCTCAATGGCGTGGCAGTGGGTTTTGCATATTTTCAGCCCCATGATTTTATTATGTAATGTTAACAACAACAGCAACAACAACAGGACAGATTTTAGATATGGATTGGCATTCAAACACTTATTTGGTCTCCCCATGCTTTCTCTGATGCAGCATAGTCTTAGTATTTGTTTTAAAGCATCTACACAGAACACTTCAGCAGAAAAGGCCCCCATAGCGGTTTAAAGTTTGATTAAAAACAGCATAGCCCCTTCCCTCATGGTATGACACAAAAGGAAAAAAGGAATTGGGAGGGAAGACGGGGGAAGGCAAAACTCGGGTACCCAATTCTTTGCTTTATGAGGTTTGTGTAATAACAAGCAGCTGGGATGCAAATGGCCTGTCATATTTCGAAAACAGGCCTTGGAGGCCCCTGAGAAATAGTGGAGATGACAGTGGGACTTTTTAGGCACATCAACACTAGCAATGGTCAGTAGAGGCAGGTGAATGGAATGACCGGCTCGTCCTGGCTAGGAGCAGCAGGTGAGCACTGTCCTGATTTGCGAAGAACACAAGAATGGGTTTGCCTGATCACACCAGGGGGTGCTCAGAAGCAGAGGGCGAAGGCTTTCTCTTATCATTTTGTCCCCAGCATCTGGTATTCAGAGTTAACGCTGTCTGTATGTGGAGGTTCTCTTTAGCAACCACTGCTGACAGTTCTCTCTTTCATGAACTTTGTCTCATCCTTTAAAACAAGCCGTCTCAAGCTAGCAGCCCCCATTGCATTTTGTGGTAATGAAATTCCTTCTGAATCGACAAGTTGTGCGAAGAAAAACACTTCCTTATTTGTCCCTCCCACCAACACACTCGAGCTCCCAGTGGAGTGTTTCCTATTACATTCCAATACTGTTCTCCACCCTCTTAAGGACAAATATACAGACTTTGTCCACCAGTTTTGTGCAGGGCAAAGACTAATGAGCCTCCTCTTGTTAGGTGAAGATCTAAGTGTTCACCCTTAGCCATCTTCCCCCCACAGGCTGGTGTGAGAGGTTAGAGATTTTAGACTCTTCCCCCCAAAGTGTCAGCATTTAGGAGCTCCATTAGGATTGTTCAAGATGGATGGCAGAAATGAAGTGAGAGGATACATTAGCTGGTTGGAAAGCTCAACAAATGAGAAACCATTTGTGAAGAGGAGTCTGCATCTCCCCTTCTTTCCCTTGGACGCATGCTATTGAATCTTAGGAATCCAGAAAGTTGCCTTATCCTGAGTCAGGCCATTGGCATGCCCAGCTCAGTATTGCCTACACTGACTGGCAGCTGCTCTCCAGTCTTCAAATAGCATCTGTCATCTCAAACATTTAAAGGCCTGTCTTGTAAGTTAATGTTGTTTGTCAAATAAAGTATATATTTTTTAAAAAAACACATTTAAAGGCCTAATTTCTTAGGTGTGAGGCAGGAATGCTTCTGGATTCCAGCTGCTGGAAACTGCAGGAGGGGAGAGGATTCTTGGGCTCAGATGCTGCTTGCGGGTTTCTCAATAGAGGCATCTGCTTGGCTACTGTGAAAACAGGATGCTGGACTAAATGGACCACTGGCTTGATCTGGCAGGCTCTTCTCGTGTCCAGAGGAGGGCAACCAAAATGGTCAAAGGCCTGGAATGATGCCTTATGAGGAAAGGCTAAGGGAGCTGGGCATGTTTAGCCTGGAGAAGAGGCGGTTAAGGGGTGATATGATAGCCATGTTCAAATATATAAAAGGAGGTCACATAGAGGAGGGAGAAAGGTTGTTTTCTGCTGCTCCAGAGAAGCGGACACGGAGCAATGGATCCCAACTACAAGAAAGAAGATTCCACCTAAACATTAGGAAGAACTTCCTGACAGTAAGAGCTGTTCGACAGTGGAATTTGCTGCCAAGGAGTGTGGTGGCGTCTCCTCCTTTGGAGGTCTTTAAGCAGAGGCTTGACAACCATATGTCAGGAGTGCTCTGATGGTGTTTCCTGCTTGGCAGGGGGTTGGACTCGATGGCCCTTGTGGCCTCTTCCAACTCTATGATTCTATGATTCTATGATTCTTAGGTTCTTCCGTTTCAGGCAGTGGACACTCCCAGACCTACCTGGAGGTGTCAGGGAGCCTGGGACCTTCCACATACAAGCAGATGCTCCACTTCCTTATATATCAGGAGGGGTTAAAACAACCTTTTCCCTCCTGAAACCAGAACCAGGCAGTATTGGTTCCTGGGTAGTCCTATACATTTTGGTTCCCGAGCCCTTGCAAAGCAGGCAAAGATTCTCCCCCAGCCCCCAAAGAACTGTGCTAGAAGATTTGGAGGCTCCTGCTGACTGCCCTGCTTTTGTCAGTTAGCTTCCCATTGGGAGAAGAGGCCTAGCCATCTTTCATGTCTGGAAAGTACCACATGTGCTTTCTGGACTCTGCTGGAAACAAATAATAAATCTTTCATATTATTAATAATAAATATAATATAATATAATATAATAATAAATATTTCACCAAAGCGTGAAAGGGAGAGTTCTAAACACTACTTGCAGAGTCAAAAGTCGGCATGTCAAAGTTTGCCCCAGTTGTAAAGGCTGAGCGTAGCAAGAAATAGCCATCATCTTTACTCAATCCGTTGCTGGTGGTGGGGAAACCTTTTGCAATTGAGCAGGGGTGTACATTCTGTAAACACAATTCTTTAAATAAGTCCTGATGGAGTGTTTAAAGAACCCTATTGCTGTGCTCAGAAGTTTAATCTGTTCTGACTTGGGCAGTGGGTGGTAGCCTTTTGCCTTTTTCAACATGCACTGGTAAACTTGACAACGTTGAAACCACTTGTCTAAGCCACAGTGTTGTGGGCGCATATACTACATTTTTGCACACATAATTCCTCTTACTGGGCATCTTGCCTTTCATTATTTTCTTTTCTTTTTTCTTTCTTTTTTTAAAAAGACAAGGCTTTTAGCCCTTAAGATTGTAGATACTTCTTCAGAAATGCCTGCTCAATTCAGGGAGTGAGTTTTCCACTGGTTGAGGGTAGGACTGCTTCCCAGTGTTCTTCATTTCCTCTTCCAGTGATTCGCAAAACCAGAAAGGAAAGCAGATGCTTTGCATGCCGAAATCTCAGGTTCAGTGTCCAACATCTCCTGCTAGGGCTGGAAGTGTCCCCTGCCTGAAACCCAGGCAAGCCATTGCTAGCCAGTGTAGATGGAATGACTATGGGTAGATCAGCTTCCTAGGTTCCTAAGAACCTTGAGCTTGGACAGTTCTATGAATAGTCATTTGAGTTTGCGCACTTCATTTTTTAAAAAATGATATTTATTAAGATTTCAAAGAAAAGAATTACATGAATTAAAGAAAAGAAGAAAAAGAAAGACAAGAGTAAAAATAAAAGAAAAAATAGAAAATACAAAAAAGATAAAAAACACTTAAAAAATACATCAGTCTTTCCATACCTTACATTCATTTCCTTGTTTCCCTGACCTCACACCTCCCTTTTTTGTATTCCAATTCAGTTAATTAATTCAGCAATTTCTTTCCCTCTGTGTTTTTATCTTAGTCCTTTAACATAATATATTATAACTTTGGATTCTGAGTTTGCGCACTTCAGAGTGATGATGTGTATGTAGCCAGACATACAGCAGTGTTCTATCAAAACTATGTTTATTTATTACAGCAATATCCTGTTGGACCCTTTGGATAAATTTGTCTTGAAGGGTTTTTTGTTTTTGTTTTTAGTGCTTTTCTAAGTCTCTTCAGATTTCTCCCCCCAGAAACGAGGAATAATTATAACGAGAGGAATATAGTAATATTTTATTTTATTTTAATCTCAATCTGGCACTGAATAAGGCCTCATTTAAAGCTTGCCAGCTGACCGAGTTGAATCAGAGGTCGTGCGTGCAGCCTTGTCCGTGTTAGAATTCCTGGACGCCGAGAGACCGGCTCTGTCTCCACCACACCTTTTATCCCAGTTACTGCAAACCTTTGAAAGGTCAGGGTTTGAAAGAGACCGTGCGTCTCCGCTTGCTTTTCAGACTCAGGCGGTGGTTATTCAAGAGTTTAAATGGATTTCTACCCCCTCCCTCTCTTCTTTTTCTTAGTAAGAGTCTTTTGAAATTTGAGCAGGGAAATCCTCCCTTATCAGCAGACACCACCTCCACCTTGCCTTGCATTCCAAGAGAAAATGCACCTTTTGTGTTCAGAACTGGGACTCTGTCCCTGTCTTGGTTGGTACACAGAGGTCTAGGGAGGCAAGGAAGTGACCACTTCAAAAAGATTATCTTGCAGCTTAGACATATCAGTGGGGTTTATAATACTCCTGTAATTCAGGACTGAGAAAAGGGGAGAGAGAGAATCCCTTTCAGAAAAAAACGAAGTGATAGCTTTCTTTTTGGACTAGCTAATATTCAAAATCCTGGAACTGGCCCTGCTTTGAATTACACAGATCTCTTCTTCAGGCATAGATGTTGAACGGGAAAAAAGAAAAATAAAAGTTGATGCTCTGTGCCCAGTGGAACTGACTTTTAAAACAGGGGTCCCCACGTATCGTTATGAGGAAGATCATGAATTCGAAGTGAGGGTTTTATTTTTTGGGGAAAGGTTCTCACAGTGGTACCAAAGGTCTGAAACTTTTCCCTAGAAGAATAATAGATTTGTACAGTTGGAAGGGAATTTGAGGGTCATCTAGTCCAACCCCCCTGTAATGCAGGAATCACAACTAGATCATACATGACAGACAGTCCCCCAATCTGCTTAAAATAAAATTTACTGTGGAACTTTCCTGATTCACTGGATTTTGAAATTTGTACCTTTGAGGATATCCCTTTCACATTGTCTGCCAAGGAGTTACCCAGAAGCCCTGTGTGTTAAAAAAGGGTTGTGGGGGGGGGCAGTTCAAAGATACACACCCAATTGACATGGGTCAATTAGTGCCACTGTATTCTGCTCTGGTCAGACCTCACCTGCAGTACTGTGTCCAGTTCTGGGCACCACAGTTCAAGAAGGACACTGACAAACTAGAACGTGTCCAGAAGAGGGCAACCAAAATGGTCAAAGGCCTGGAAACGATGCCTTACGAGGAACGGCTAAGGGAGCTGGGCATGTTTAGCCTGGAGAAGAGGAGGTTAAGGGGTGATATGATAGCCATGTTCAAATATATAAAAGGATGTCATATGGAGGAGGGAGAAAGGTTGTTTTCTGCTGCTCCAGAGAAGCGGACACGGAGCAATGGATCCAAACTACAAGAAAGAAGATTCCACCTAAACATTAGGAAGAACTTCCTGACAGTAAGAGCTGTTTGACAGTGGAATTTGCTGCCAAGGAGTGTGGTGGAGTCTCCTACTTTGGAGGTCTTTAAGCAGAGGCTTGACAACCATATGTCAGGAGTGCTCTGATGGTGTTTCCTGCTTGGCAGGGGGTTGGACTCGATGGCCCTTGTGGTCTCTTCCAACTCTATGATTCTATGGGTCACTGAGCAGTTCTGTTGGGCCTCACCATGGCTTGCTAAAAGCTAAGACTTTGCCCTAGAGGGCACCCAGACCTATTTTGTTGCTGCTCATTGTAGGGGAAGACTGGTAAGGGTGAGCAAGCTATCTTTTAGGGAAGCTTGTTCACCAGTAACACTATCCTCCCTGAGGAGCCACCAATAATAGTTCAGAAAACGCTAAAGTCCCTGGAAGACAGTTTGAAAGCTAGTGAGCTATGGGTCTTCCCATGTGATCAATGCACTGTGCAGCAAATGAGCATCTGCTTCTCACTCATAGTGTACTGTCTGCACAACTTCTTTCAAGATTGCTCTCTCTGCGGTGGGAATGTCATGATCTAGTCTCCTTTAGGAAGAAGGGTGGGATATAAATTTAATAAAAATAATAATAATAAAGCTTCTCCGCAGAACACACTATTTCATAACGGGGAATATTCAACCAAATCTCTTATGAACTGCAGTTGGATGCCTTTCTGGCAAATGTTTGTAAGAATGCCACAAGCAATTCCTCAGGAGTAAAGGAATACCACATGTCTGTGTCATTAAAAAAACACACACGTTTTGCCGAATTTATTGTTGTTGTTTTAAAAAAGGAAGATGCTTGCTCTTCTCCTTTGCAACTTGAGTACATGAAAGCTGCCTTATACTACTGTAACTCAGGCCCATTTTCCATCTAGCTCAGTATTGGCCACACTGACTGGCAGCAACTCTTCAGACATTCCCATGCCTACCTAGAATGTCTGGGGTTGAACCTGGGATCGTCTGCTTGCAAGGCAGGGGCTATACCACTGAGCTACAATCCTTCTCCCCATTTCCTCTTTCGGTGTGCAAGTTTAACACTTTTCCTCCTCCTTCTTGCTGGTAGGTCTTGAAAAAAAAATCACACCCACCCATCTGCTGTTTAGCAAATAGAAAACTGAAAAGAAACAAAACCTCCTGACATGTTAAAAGTGGTCACACATTGCATGTACGGTACTTCAGAATACTACTATTTTAACTACTGTGTTTTGGGATGTAGAAAGAGAACATACTGAATTAGGGTGGAGGAAGGGAAAAAGTAAGATTCTACTGAAACTGTGCAACACGTAAGGGGATATATCTGGCATTAATGGCGCAATTTATGTGGACTTGGTTTTTTAAAGCTTTCAGTTTCAAATGCACATTAAAGCTCCTGTTAAGTAGAAGGAGAACTGTTGGAATCAGAGGCACAATATTAGCATTATGAAGCATGTTAACAAGCAAACCCATTAGCACTTTAAGCCTGCGTGAATGTAGCTTTTAGGTATTTTATCGGAGGCAGAGCAGATGGGCGGCGTGAAAATGGCCTTGTGTGGTTATTTTACCCTCCCCCAATATACTCCTTATCATCACTTAAACACAGAACATATTCTTACAAGCTTACATACTTTTTGTGGTGTGGCTGTACATTGGGTGGTTGCAGTGACCTTGGATAGAAGAAAAAATAAACTATGAAAAGGGGAAACAGGTGCAAATCCAGATGTACGGAACAGAACCACTAGAAAACAATCCACTTGACAGTTCTGGAGCTAAGCTTCCATTGAATTGGACAATAGTGTGTAGAAGTGCACCTTCAATGGGCCTTACCCAGGAGAACGTCAGTATGGATTGTACCTTTTTATTTCTTTGTGGCAGAAGCTCCTGAAGCAACATGCTTTATGCATCATGTAGAGAGTTGCCCATTCTTCTTGCCCTCACTATGAAAGTGAACGGGCTAGCAAATTTTACTATAAAAGTACAGAAACCAGAATAGTAGGTTTTTCTTTTGGTTTTTTAGGACACCTTTGTGTCCTAAATCAGTAGTATTCAATGTTTTCCAGCCTACAACCCACCTTTAAACCAAATATGCATTTGGGGGACTCATTTCTTTATTTTTTGCCATATATTTGTATGATAGTGGTATTTGAACCTTAAGAAGAGCTCTGCTGGATCCTGCCACAGGCCTGACTAGTCCAATACTCTGTTCTTAAAGTGGCCAACCAGATGCCTGTGGGTCGACTGTAGACAGGGCCTGAGTGCAGCCTCAGCCAGGGAGGGTGGGATACAAATAAATTTATTATTATTATTATTATTATTATTATTATTATTATTATTATTATTCTCCCCTCTTGTGGTTTCTGGCAACTAGCGTTCAGAGGCCTGCTGCCTTTGACTGTGGAAGCAAAGCACAGCCATCCTATGTAGTAGCCACTGATAGCTTTATCCTCCATGGATTTGAACAGTCCTCTTTTAAAGCCATCACTACTAATTGTGGGAGCAAATTCCATAGTTTAACTGTGCATTGTGTGAATAAGTACCGTACTTTCTCTGGTTCTGAATTTTCATGGCACCTCATTGGCCAAAAATTTTGCATTATCTCTTCAGCAACTCCAAAGCCGTAATTGGTTTCAGTGGAGTCTGCATGAGGCTTTCAGCCACAGGCTAAAGAGCAAACCAACAAAAACTGTTGATTTGGAGTTTTGCCCCATTCTTCCCCAATATTCCGAGAAGCCACAATTTTCCACAAATGCATTGAACTACATCCCGTAAAAATCCCACCCCCCCCATTCCGGCATGAAGGTCAGTATCTGGACTGAGACACAGAATCAGAAATGAAAATGGGTAATGACCATGAAACGCATGAAAATGAGGGAGCCGTGGTCCTGTTCACTAACTAATCTCTATTCAGATGGTTAACACATGGAGCAAGAGCAAGATTGCACCTGTTGGCTCTAATTAAAACAGTCTTCTTTGCCCTCTTTATCTTCATGTTGAACACAAAAGTCTGCAACTCATGTTGCAAATGAAACCCCTGCATGATGAGGTACAGCTGTTCATGCATATGTGCTCCCTGTTAGTTTAAATGTGTTGGGGATGGGTTCAGGATGATGCTCAATCCCAGAGGCAGGGCTAGGGTGCTCTACCCTGCTGCATGTTTCATGCATTTGCCTAGCTGTGGAGGATATTTGTGAAGAGAGCTAAAGTCAGAATGATACTTTGTGGAATGGAGATGAAAGTCACAAGAACGCCCTCCAAACAGGCTGCATTTGATGATCCTCCATATCATGGTTTGCAAGATCATCAGCCACAAGGAGTCTTGTGTGCTTACATGGTCCTTCCACCTGTCATAAGTGAAACAGTGGTAGGAGATAAGAAGTTTGTGCTTCTGACTTGTGGGAAAATTTGCTGTTTTGTCTGAATTTGGTGAGCTTTGGTTTTGTAAAGGTGCCTTCAAGTCCAGATTCCAGGGCAGGATCAAACTGTGGCTTGGGATACTGGTTTTGTGGGCAAACTATAGTTAGAGAAGACAGTATGTGTGAACTAGAAGCTTGCGGCTGCGCATTCCTAATTCTCTAAACCAGTGGTTTTCAACCAGTTTGCTGTGACACCCTGGGGTGCTTTGTATGATGGTCAGGGGTGCCGTGGGCAACACGGGCCTCTTTCCTCCCCTCCTTCTGATTTCCTCTTGCATCTCAGCCTCTCAAAGGCTTGCACAGCTGTTTGTTGCCACAGCCCGGACTATTAGCTCCACAGACACATCTGGGAGGCACCTCTCTTGGGGGGGGGGGCAGCTCAGAGACCAGGGGCAGCAGCAGCGGCTGCCTGGAGGACCCCCAAGTAGACGGGAGAGGAGGTTGAGAGAACACTCCATAAGGGAGGGTGCTCAAAAAAGGGGTGAGGGGCTGCTGGTGCTGCAGGCAAGGAGTGACATAACTGGGCTCCTGAGCCCCACATGGGTGCCACAGTAAGAATGTAGTTGGGTCAGGAGAGCCGGGGACTCAAAAAAAGTTGAAAACCTCTGCTCCAATCTGTGGTTTAGTTCTGGTTGGCGAGAATCTCATCTTTCCTGCTTCCAAATTCCTAGTCCCCAAGGCTTCATAGAGAGGTTTAGAAAGTGTGAGAGACACATCCTTGCAAAAGATTAGCAGGATTTTCTTCTGGAGTCAGGAGGGGTCAGTTGTAGAGACTTTTGTGACCTGCATAGCTCCTTGCTTCCCATGCTGAGTAGCAGCAAAATAAACAATGCAAACTGTGTAGCGATACTCATAATATATGCAGCTCACAGAATTCAACATTTCTTTGTGCAGAAAAAACAACAACAATTTTAAAGCCTCTTGGCCTTTTAAGCTGGAAAGGCTGGAAACTGAAACACTGACATTTGACATGCAGACCATGTTCCTCTGCTACAGAGTACCGGCTTCTCCAGCTAAAAAGACCTTGGGTAGCAGATCTGGAAAGGGCTTCTTTCTGAGATCTGAGAGGCAAGCTTCTAGTCAGAACAGCAGACAATTCAGTGTCTCAGTGTTACATACTGACTTGGTATGGAAGGAAATGCCACTTGATTGTTTTTCTGTGATTTTTTAAAATATAAAACGGGGACATGGTTATTGCATAGCTGAAACTTTGCATTTGGTTTGTGGGTCTTGGCCTGTAACCCTATGCACATAGGCAGGAACCCTCTACCAACCTGGACTCTTTTGGGAGGTAGGTTGGAATGAAAAATTTAAAAAATAAAATAAATAAAAATTTACATCGAGAGTATCCCTCATACTTTTGAATAAGCATACATAGGATTGTATGAATAAATTATTCAACCATCCATAAACTTTAGAGCAATGAGTGATATGGATGTGCTACAAAGGGCAGAATCTTCTGATCACCCCTTTCTTCAGTCATTTTTCCTCTGTGGCCTCTTGTGTTCTTCATCTTTATTTATTTGGCCAGATTTAGATACAGCACAATCAAATAAATAAATCTCTAAAAAGTTTTTAGAGAATGGATGTGGAAATGTGGTGTCATGACCTTAAGACTGGAATAATGAGAAATGGAGAGAAACTGGAATAGACAGGCTCTTCTTATGTTACCCAAAGTGTGCTTTGGCCCCTTCTTCTTTTTGGTAAAAATGGAGAGTTTTCTGGGTTCCACAGCTGTGCCTTGGAAGGTCCTTTTTCTCCCTCTCAACTTTGTCAGACGTTACATAACCCCACCATTGCATAACTTTTAAAGATGTGTGTGTCACGGATGTTTGTCTCTCAGAAACCAGCAGCCCTTCTTGTTTGTGTAAATGTCAGAGTCTGTGTAGTTATTGACTGCACTGCTGGACCTGCATGTCTTAGCGCTGGAGAGGAGTTGGCCTCAGGCAGTGCGCTGTGTAATGAAGCCTTTCTTCCAGCTTCTCCTGCCGATCATGTCCCACCCCCGCATTCAAAAACTCTGTGTGTGAGAAAACACATTTCTTCCCATTTTCTATTTATATAGTCTCTCCCGCCCCCCCCCCCACTTTTCGCTGTGGTAGAAAACCCTTGTGCAACAAGGTAAACCTGGTTCGCCACTATAATGCATAGGCCTGGATCCAGACTTGGAATTGACAATCCTCATTGATCTAACTGGATCTACTGCAAACATGAGTAACAGCACAATCCTAGCCATGTCTTCTCAGGAAAAAAGTCTTATTGAATTCAGTGGAGCTTACTCCCAGTTAAGTTGTGTTAGGATTGCAGTTTCAGTCTAGAGCTGTTTGACAGTGGAATTTGCTGCCAAGGAGTGTGGTGGAGTCTCCTTCTTTGGAGGTCTTTAAGCAGAGGCTTGACAACCATATGTCAGGAGTGCTCTGATGGTGTTTCCTGCTTGGCAGGGGGTTGGACTCGATGGCCCTTGTGGTCTCTTCCAGCTCTATGATTCTATGAACTAAGGCATAACACTGAATTAATACCGTTTTAACTAATACCGTTTTAACAAATTCATGTCTGATGAATTTCCCCTTTATCAGTACAGCTACATGCGCCATTATTTGGAAGGATCTCAAGTGAAGAGAGATGTAACTTGCAAGTAATCCCTCATCTTAGTTGATGAGGGGCAGTGGTGAAGTCCAGTAGGCCTGCCTCATGCCCTCCATGAATTGAGTATGCACTTTTGACCATGCCACAGAACCTTCTGCATCAGACTGGGTTCTTCTTCTTCTTCGTGGTATTTGTTATAGATCAACATTGAACTTTGCTGGGCTTGGGCCTGGAAACAAACCTGGATGAACAAATTTAGAAGAAACTTAGATGATTCAGCCATCTCTAGAGAGACAGTGTTGTGTAATGGTTAGAGTTTCAGTAATGGCTGGAGTGTCAGGACTAGAACCCCGGGAGACCAATGTTCATTCAGGTCAGCAGTGACGGTGTTCCGTTGCCCCCAGTAAGTACCTCAGAAGAGCCTTGCTGGATCAGGGGTCCATTGGTCCAGCATCTGATTCTTACAGTGGCCAACCATATACTCTAGCAGGAAGCCTGCAAGCAGGGCCAGAGCATAAGAGCATTCTCATCACTTGTGATTTCCAGAAATAGGTACAGTAGTGCCCTGCAAGACGAATGCCTCGCAAGACGGAAAACTCACTAGACGAAAGAGTTTTCCGTTTTGGAGGTGCTTTGCAAAACGAATCTCCTATGGGCTTGCTTTGCAAGACGAAAATGTCTTGTGAGTTCGTGCGGGTTTTTTTCCCTTTCCCCCCTTTTTCTAAGCCGCTTATCAGCTGATCCGATAAGCCGCTAAAAGCCGCTAATAGCGCTAATCCGTCAATGGGCTTGCTTCGCAAGACGAAAAAACCGCTAGACGAAGAGAATCACAGAACAGATTCTTTTCGTCTTGCGAGGCACCACTGTATTCAGAGGCATGCTGCCTTTGGCTGCATGGCTATCCACTTGCAAGTTTCCAAAACCCATGCAAGAAAGCACTTGCCTACATGCTATCCCACCCCTGTTCCAACATAAGTTGCTTTAATGAGTGTAAAACCCAAAGTCAGTGTTGGTTCCTTTGCCTAATGAAGAGCAAACCTCTTATTCCCCCCCCCCTTCTGTTTCTCTGCCACCTCCGTCCGCCCCATGCTTCCTTTTCATCCCTTCCTTTGCATTTGGCTCTGCTCACTGAGCATTTAATCCCTGGCCTTCTGTCTCTTGCAATATTATGTTTTTTTAATAGTGCTTGTTTATGACTAAGGTCAAAGACAGTATTTCAGCTCAAAAATTAGAGTTAGTTCATAATTGACTACATATGTATGTGACTGTTTATTTTTATAGTTTGCTAATTTATTTTTAAACAGCTCGGTTGAGCCAGCGTGTTTATGGCCGCATTTTATCACGTGTCGTGCCGGTCGGCATGCAGGAAGAACGGCAGATGCTTTTCATAGTGCCTCAGATCCGGAGTTAAATGAGATAATGCCGTCAGGTAGCAGTTTAATTACATTAATTGAATGTCTAGGCTGCGATGTAAGGGTGGGTTTGGGATGTGTTCTTCCCCTCTTTTTTTTTTTTTTTTACAAAGGCAATAATGAAATAATTTTTATAAGCAGTGCTGAATGAATCTTTGGCTTTCTTGATGTTATTCAAAGCTGTTGACAGCAACATGGAAATAGAACAAGCTTTTTTAAAAATAATAATAATTAAAAGACCTCCATAAAAGGGAAGCTTTTCCTCAACATGTCTGTGTTTTAGCAGTTGAAAGGGCACCACCTTTATGATATCATAAATGCCCCAAAGCAGAAAGGAACATAAGGAAGTTACTGGTCTGTGATTTTTAATTCATTTTGTTGTTTTCTTAGGATGGTTTTTACATAAAGGGGAACATGGACATTGCAGGGGCAAAGAGGGCCACTTTTGCAGAATGCAAACTACAAACCTCCATCTAGCAGTAAGTCCCATTGAATTCAGTGGAGCTTACTTCTGAGTCTATATAGGTTTGCCCCAGGGTGGCATGTTCCTGAGTTCTAAGGCCTCAGCACCGGAACAGCTTTCATGGGACTATCCTGTCAGTGAAGAGTATGCTATAACTGAGAAATGGCTGTAGCTCAGTGACTGAAAACCCACAATTTTGATCCCTCTCCCTGGAATCTCGGAGCCCCATTGCAAGACAGCCGTGGGCCATAGGTACAAGGATTTTCTATCATTTGAACTGGGCCATTAAAAGACTGCCAGGATGCCACCGTGTAGTAGTAGGATTACAAATCAAAACACGATGGGTGCTTCCAGGTGGGATTCAATCACATACCTGCATATTCATGTTGTGCAATTAAAGTGGATTTGGTGTTTTTGTTCAGTAAACCCACTGCCAGAAAACAAAACAGTAGCAACAAACCCACAGACCTTTTGAACAAAGGGACAGGAAAATACTTTAGAAAGTGGGGGATAACAGTTGGCTTGAAGTGACGGCTTATAAACTACCGAGCAAACAAATCGGAAATGAACCTTCGGTAAACATGTCATCTGGAAGTGGCCTTACGTCTTCCACCATCTTGTTTTGTCCATCCTTTCGGGCCAGCTGCAGCCCTGTTTTTGCTTCATACTTCCCCTGTCTTGCCTTTCTGCTGAAGTTGCTCACAAGAAAAGACATGCTTTGCTAAGGAGAGATGTTGGGAAGTTCTTAGCTCTGAATAAGAAAGCCAGTTTTTTGCAGCATGGGCAGCAGCGAGTAGCTGCTTGATCCTCGGGTCAACAAAAGTGCCAGTCGACACCCACTGCCTGGGTGAGTAGGCTGTTTGCACAGGCAAGGTGCAGCCCTGAGGTTGAAAAACAGCTACCTATATGCTGTGTTGATGGAAAGATAAGGGGGTGGAGAGGCTGTGAGCTGGCAGAAAGGGCAGAAAAGTTTCACATGGGTTAGTGTAGGTGAAATATTTGTCCAGCTGACATCAACCCCTCTGGGCTTTATACCTGAGTGATTTCCCAGGCTGACAATTGCTGGATTTCATTAGCAAATAAATTACACAATATTGGATTGGCTTCATCAATGTGTGAAGGGCTCCAGGTCAGAGTTACGGGTATGCCACAATCTTGCAGAAGTATAAAAAGTGTAGGATTTAGGACCCTAAGAACCTCAATTCTCTCTCACATATATATATATATATATATAGAGAGAGAGAGAGAAAGCTAAGTATTTAGCCTTCCAGGGATTTCTGAAATTTTGAATGGTGTGTGTGTTTATGAATATGGGCAAGAAACATAAGAGCATAAGAGCTCTGCTGGATCAGGCCAGAGGCCCATCTTGGGCATCTCCAAATTGTGAGAAGGATTTAAGCTCATACTGGAACTTTAGGATTGCACAGTTAAATGGATTAAAGGGCTTTGTCCTCCTACAACAAATTCCCTTTGAAAAAGAATAAGATTTTTTTGCAATTTGGAAAGCGGTGGGAAAATGCACTGAAATATTCGTTGATCAGTCTTGGATGTTCTCTACTTTCCCTTGGGAGCAGTGGGTTGACATCTGCAGTTCCCACTCAGGCAGCAAAATGTCTTGAGGTAACCCTGGTTTCAGTGCCCCATTTAGCTTCTGGCCCCTCCCCTGATTAGCAAAATCAGGATGAACTCCATCAGAAGGTGTGGACTCTGCTTCATTAGATGTTTTTCCGCAGAGGTTGGATGGTCACCTGCCAGGGCCACCGGTTAGGGATGCGTTGCAGGGGGTTGGACTAGATGACCCTCAGGGTCCCTTCCAACTCCACAGTTCTATGATTCTGTGCAAAAAGCACACATATTACATAATTTATTCTGTATTCTATTTCCCACCCAAGTTAGTGGTCATCGCCACATCTTGTGACTGTAATTGCATAAATTAATTACAGACTGCTGGAAGAAGTAGAGTATTTTTGGATGGAAATTCAGTGTTGTGCTTGTTGAATTACTGACTCACATGCAGCTGTTAAAGGCACAGGATCCTTGTGAGATGCAACGGGTTACAGGGCCCTGGAATATATATCTAGGAGATGTAGATCAGGAGCTTTTATGTGTGGAAAATATTGCCAAATGTTGATTGCAAGCTCATCAGTACAGATGTTTTCAGTTTCTAAGCATCATGTACATGGTTGATGCTGGTATTTTTATTACTATTACTAATAACAACTCTGATAATACCACCTTAATCTGTGTGCATGGTGCTTACAAAAAGAAGTTTTCTGTTCCGATTAGCTTACAATCAACTACCAGCAATATTTTCTCCAGGTCATGGTCAGCTAAGTGTTCCAAATTCCATTTAAAGAGAAGAATTAAAATGTGCAATGCAGCATAGCATAATGTTTTCCCCATTTTCTCTCTGCTTGTGCGTTTGGAAGAAAGGCTGTGAATGGACTGGACTATGCTGCCAAGATAGGGAAGTAATCCTCGGTGTAAACTATGGCCTGATAAGGCTCTGGAGATAGAGAAAGTGAGATACCTTGTGTCTCCTGTAAGAGCACACAAGAATTCCAGCAATGGGTCTTTCTAGGATAAGGCAGAAAGGTCTGGGGGGAAAGCTTTCCTTTTTTGTGTGCCTGCTTCCAGATGCAAGGTGTTTTTTGTTTTTGTTTTGTTTTTTACAATATCTAACTATCTGTTCCTTTCCACTGAATTCTTTGTTCATGAATGATGAAGGAGGGAGTAACGTTTTAAGAACTGCATTTTGTTGGGAGAGACTGAGGGGTTGTTGTTACTGTATTCTAATGGAGAGCAGCAGATGTGTATAATTAAAGAACCATGAAGATAGAGGGCCACAGTGAGGACATCCATCCCTGCCATCCGCAAAGTAGTTCCGCCATGTACTTCTTCTGGTGTTGTCGTCATCCTAAAACAAAAGTACCAAACCTTTTTGCTTCTTGATTTGAAACTGTGGAGCAACTTTTCAAATGGTAGACTTTAAATTCCACACCACAAATACAAAATTTCAGGTGAATTTTTTGTAGGTCAGATGAAGAGAGGAATGCCGGGGAAACTTAAATTTGCTCACTTACTGTAACTTTAGGGTAGGAGTTAGTGCATCTCTGAGTATCCTAAGAATGTAAGAAGAAGAGATCTGCTGGATCAGGCCAGAGGCCCATCTAGTCTAGCCTCATGTTCTCACGGTGAACAACCACCTACATATGGGAAACCTAAAAGAAGGAACTGAGTGTAACACCCCTCTCCCAGCAACTGGGATTCAAAAGCATATGCTGCCTCTGATGCTAGAAGTAGAACATTTCCATCATGGTCATTAGCCACTGATAGATGAACAAGTCTATTAGGCACATTAATGACGAATAACTTAACATGCTGAATCCTCTTTCAAAGCCATCCAAGTTGGTGGCCAACATTATACCTTGTGAAATCAATTTCTATAGATTAATTTTGTACATAGTTTAACTATATTCTATTCGCGTTCCTCTCACTGGTATCAACCACCTCCTAGGATTGGGTCTGATGCAGGAGTTCTCTCTATGCCAGGTATTTGGACCGTAGCTGGTGCTACATTTGATAACAATGGCCACAGTAAATCATCACACATGGAGGCTGTTTCTGAGCGATATTGGTAAAGGCTGCTCATGACTTTTTCTCGGCAAGAAATTTAAACTAGTTTGAAGGTAGAATAGTTGGTTGCAGTCCTTGAAAATTGACGTCCCTTCTCCTTCATTCTGGACTCTTATTTTTTAAATTCAGTTTATTTAATTAACAGGCTTATACCCTGCCTGTTAGCAGGATAAACTCTTTGCAAGGCAGCTTACAAAAGATTTAAGAACAGTATAAACCCCAAATAAGAAGACCAAGCAATAAAATAACAAATTGGCACTTGTAATAAAAAAGCCTTAATAGCAATTCCATACAAAGCTAATCAATAAAAGACACGTTCCTTAATAAAAGTGTTTTCAAAGCAGGCCTGACACTACACCCTGTGAGGTAGATCAGTCTAAGAAGATATTTTAATGGTCTTCTTACTGGGATAATGACAGGGCATAATCAGCCTTCGTTTTTCCAATGATACCCACCCAGCTAGTTCTGTGGAGCTGGCCCAGCTAGTTAGCATAAACTAAATCCAGGAATTTCTGTGCTCAGCACAGTTCAATCAAACCTTGATTAAGTCTTAACTTTTACTAATTCCAGTCATTACTTGCAGCCACAGACTCTGACCCCTAAAACTTACAACAGTATTAAATTTTGTGTGTGACATTCAGGCATTAAATGTTTACGGGCTCACACTTAAGATGTCAAGTGTACACCTGAAAGCACACTGTGTGAGCCGCTCTTGGTAATCAGAGTTCTGCTAGGCTTGAAATTCCCCCCTTCCTTTTCGGTTGCTTTGCTCCGTGTCAGAACAACAGCTTCCGACAAACTGCTTGCTGTTGAATCAGGACAAGGGTAATTATGCAGAACTGCACAACCCCCTCATTCCCCTCTCTCTGTGTGCGGTGAAGGAATAGCCTCTGTGACTACTACTTGAGGCCTGAGGTTGCAGTGGTAGCCATGGCATATCATTGTGGCCTGAAGATACATCCCATAATGGATCTTTCCTGTGTGAAGTCTGTTGACTCAGGCTTCCTGCCAGGACTAGCGTCTAAACATATGGGCCTTGTCTACCCTTGGAACCGGCCCAGCTTTTCAGCCATTGTTGCCGACGAGCAGCTGAAAAAGGGGAAGCTACACTTTGAATGGCTTCCGCGTCTCCCAGCAGGCCTGAGAAATGATGGCTTCGTGTCACGCTCGCCCCAGTTTGCAGTCCTTATTACACCCCTGCTAATCTGCTGTAGGTTATTCTTCAAGGGAGGTGGGGGGGGGGAGAGAGAGTGAGAGGAAAGATGTATCTTGCTGTGGACAGAGAATTCCCTCAGATCTCAAGAAAAAAGCAAGGCAAGCTACTAACCCCAATGGCTACATTCTGCCTCCACTGTTGAAGGCAGTATGCATCTGAATACCAGTTGCTGTAAGCCACAGGATGGGAGAGTGCAGTTGCACCCGGGTCCTGCTTGTGGTCTTCCCATGGGCTTGCTGTATGCTCTTAGGTTGGTATTCAGTATAGTGCTGAATAAGTTGTTCTGTCAGTGCAAGGATTCCTCTTTGTGCAACGGACCATCTCCCCCTGCGCATGCGCAACTGCTAAGTATGTGCTAGAGGTCCCTCCAACCCTCTGGAGCGGTGTGTGCGTGGCGCACACATGGGGCAGAGGGGGGATGCTCCATTGTGCTAGTAGTAATCCTCACTAGGACAGTTTACTTAAAGACCATCCTTACACTCTGTTGTTCTCTGCACTGCAATGTGCATTGTTGTATATAAATGCGTTACCAAAACACAAGACTCTTTACAGTTCAAAACTGTCAAGAGTGGTAGCAGCTTCCTGTGTTCCTGTGTCTTGGGAGTTGTTAGTTACGTGTTGCATTCTTTAGTAAAGTGTGTGTGAATGTATAATATACCTGGTACATAAAGACCCTTGTGTCTTATTGGCTGATTGACACACTTGTAGAGTAATGCATCTTTTTAAAAATATGTATATATATAAAGTTCTAACACTGGAACATACAGAGTCTCTGTTTTCAAGTCACAGAATCATTCAAACAAATCAGTCATATGAGTAATGTCTCCTTTAAGAGCGTCCTCTCATTTGCAGTGCTTATAAATAATTATATTTTTAAGATGATGTATAAAAAACATACACCATTAATGGGGAGCACCAGTTTAGCTAATTAAAAGTTTTTATTAGTTCATGCAATTGACTAGTCTACATTCAACTCCAGATGATGTTGTACTGCATGCAGACCTAACATCTTCAGTATTCAGGGTTGACGAGAGTTCTAATCTAACAACATCTCTGGGCTAGTGAAAAGATTGTTGCATGCCTGTATAATGCAATTTTTAATGTATGTCTGTATGCAGCTGTAAAACGTTGCTTGAGAAACCTAGTGTCCCGCTGCTTTCTAAAAGTCATATTCTAGTCTTGGAAAGGCAAGAATGTCTAGTTGCTCTTAGCGAAACCATAAATTAGGGTTACCTCCCTCCACCAGCATGCACATGCACACATGCATACAGACACCCACAAACAATAATTCTTCCTCTACACACTTAAAAGATTCCCACCCAGCCTAGCATAAGCCAAGAAGAATTTTGGCTACTGAGGGCTATTTTTATATGAGAGTGTGGAAAAAAAGAATTACAATGGAAGTTTCAGGTATAAACTTAAATTATAGCTGTCACTTCCAGGCGATCGCCCTCATACAAAATGCTTATAAGGATTCCATCTCACTTGGGAAGGATTCCAGCTAGTTGGACCAAAGCGTATCACACACCTGCCAGTGCTAGATTCACGCATCAGTGACATGGAATGGCCCCAGCGTGCCTCTGGAAGGTTTGTAGCATATTGTGCTTCTGAGGGATGGGTTTTAAGGGCTGAGGCTAACAGAATATTTAGTGGTGTTATGGTGTCAGTACCTGCACATCCCTGTTCAATTAATTTAGACCCCAGGTTGGCAAACATTTTCATAGTGAGGGCATCCTGGATCTAGAAAATGTCATTTAAAACTCATTGTTAAAATGTTTTCAGGTAGGAAGATTGGAAACTCTGTTATACCGAGTCAAACCATTGGTCTGTCCAATGCAGTATTCTCTACATTCACCAGCAGCAGGTCTCTCTAGAGTTTCAGAAAGGGAACCTTTCCAGCCCTACCTGGAAATGTTGGGGATTGAATCTGGGGACCTGCTGCATGCAAATCAGATACTATGAGCTATGACTTTCTCCCCTAAATCAAGTTGAAGTAGGTTTACAGCAAACTACAATGGCCATGAACTTAAGCTGAAATCAGCAAATGAAGTTGAGATACTGATTTTCTTGCTGTTTGTTGAAGACATGCTGACTCATGGTCTGAGAGAACCTAGCTAGCTATAGTTCCCATTTCTGTAACATGGCAAGCTCATGCCACATCTGCTTTCACCTAATAGATGACTGTTGTGATAGTGTCTCACCAAACAGCAAATTGAGATCCCAGGGCTTAGTATCTTGGAATCTTTCTAAGAACATCTTGGCAGCTGGAATGTTCATAAACACCCCATAACTCCTTGGTTTATCTGATTGAATATATATTGGTATGGAAATCTGCTAGTTTTCTGCAACCTACATGTGCTGTGCTTTAATTTAACCCTCCATTCATTTCTCTACTACCATAAGAACAGCCGTAACAGATTAACCGAAGCTGCCTTTGCAAATAGAGATATAGGTAAATGAATGCACACATATGACTGGATTGTGGCAAGGGCTGTTGAATCCTCACCTCTTCCACCAATTTCTAGGCCAGCATCTATAGAAACGGAACTATATTTTCCTGTAGATTAACAAGACAAGCTGACACTGTGTCCCCGCAAGCCATGGGAAGCTGACAAAGTAGCGTCATTTAGTTGGTAAGCGGCCCTGCTTAATTCCCAGCCCTTCTGCACCAACTGATTGCAGGGGCAATCATCTTTATTTTATAAATCCTCCAAGTTAAGATGCTTCCTGCAGAAGTGAAATGCAAGTTAAATTAAGTATGAATTCTGATTGCAAAAGCAGCTCATCTAGAGCATTTATCCGAGTGTGACAGTAAACAGAAGGATTGAAAACACAACCTTTTTGCTTGATCTGTGGAGAGCTCCCCCTCCCTCCGCCATCCCTTTCTTGGCAGGAAAACAACAACAACAATGCCTAGTGGTTGGCTTACTTGGACTTTCTCGGTTAAGTAGTACCATAGCCTGCTCTGCAAAGTGTACTTGTAGATCTAAACCCATCCATTATTAGAGCAACCTTGGTAATAAGAGGAGGGTTGTTCTTCTGCGTGAGACATGGCAGTAGCTTTCCAGCTTCCTGTCTGTGAGGAAACTCTTTCACAGTGACTCATCTGCCATGAAGCTGCAGTGCATGGCAGAAGATATGGGATGATGATCTGGGGCACATGCCCTAGACCTACACGTAGGTCCTTCTCTGAGTTGGTTGGACGTCACCATTGAGGATGTAAGGGTAGCCAACTTTGTGCCCTCCAGATGTTTGTTTTAATGTATTTATTTACTTAGCAAGTTTTATATACTTGCTTAATAATAATAAATATCAAACAGTTTACATAAAATAACATTATTTTTTTAAATAATGAAAAAAGCAGACAAAAAAACAGTAGACATCAAATTGTCATCAAAATATTGATAAAACTAACAGCTTTAAAAACAAATATCATCTGGGTAGGTTGCCAGAACAACAATTTTTTTAAGCCAGTGTTGAAAACAGTACAACAAAGGTAATATTGATAGGCAGGGAGTGCCAGAGAATAGGTGCTGTCATACTAAAAGACTGATTTCTCGCAATTATTTATTTTGTATATAATTATTTATTTTGAAAATGTCATAGTGGTTCTATATTTAAAAGAAACACAAAATGATGTACCATATAGAAATCAAATACAATATAGTAATACTCAAATAAAAATCAATTAAACTAACAGTATGCTTTCCAGCTTAAAAATAGACACGATCACACACCCATCTATATCCCTCAGTACAAAATTCTAACCAGTCATTTTATACAACAAAGACAGCTGACTAGATAAAAAGTAATACAGGCTCATGAATCAACTACAGCTCCTATCTTCCTTATTAATAGGCCATTCTGGCTGATGCCGATGGGATTTGTAGTTCACAAAAACTAGAGGGCACCATATTGGCTAACTCTAGGTTAGAGTATTGTACTAAGATTGGGAGTCTCAGCTTCAAATCCCATTCAGTTGTAAAGTTTACCTGGTGAGCTTGGCCCAGTCACTATCTCTCAGGTTAAGCTGCTTAAAATGGGGCTGGAAGTAGAGTTTAACTAAGTAGAGTTTAGATAACTAGGAGAGCAACAGATGGGACCCGCTCTTTGCATGAATTTCAGTAGCAGATACAGTATATGATAAACTGTGTCCTTGTTTTTGTTGGTGCCAAGATCTAGGTTCGGGGCAAGTATTCTTTGGTGAGAGAATCCCAGGAGAGATTTAAAATCAGAAAACAAGCAGCAAAGTAACGCATGGAAATATAGGCTGTTAGGCCTTTAAAATATGCCCGTGTGAGTTCCAAAGCTTCCCTCTTCCTTTAGTACAGGATAGGAGGAGGAGACCACACCTTTGATAAGTTAAAGATGGTTTACTTACAAATTCTCCAAAGGTCAGATTCATGTGCTTTTCCATACAGCATTCAGAAAAGGTTGCACAGGCAGTAAAAATCGGCTTTGTTACAAAGTGGTGAAAGTTCCTAAATTATTGGTATAGAAACACCAGAATGGCTTATAAGAACCATGGGGTCTGAGTTTCCGCAATCAGCTCAACCCTCACATATTGAGCTTTTCAAGTAGACCAAAGGGGAACAATAGCTTCCTCCCAAGGTGAGGAGGAGTGACCTAGCTAAGCCTGGCACGACAGTTTACTCTATGCCATTAACCACTCCATGCATTAGACTTAAGCATGTTGCTTATATGAGGCTGGTTATCCCACAGTTTTCTCATGAAAAAGAATCTACCTTGTTCAATAAGTACCTCCCTTCATGTATGTTAGTTTACATCCACTTTTGCATTAACCACATATTGTTCAGATATCCAAATAAGGCAGACTATAATTCAACAAAATGCATGCTCTCTGCAAACCACAATTACAAACCCACTTCAAACTGACATCTTCGCAACGGGGCCAATGTAACTCAATTGTAAAATCAGTGTTACGATAAAACAACGCAGCCAGAGCAATATAAACCAGACAGTGGCCAAATCTTGAAGGTTTGTGACGATGACAGTGCTTTGACCAGGCACTGAAAACCGTAATGGTTAGCCTGGCAGACCTCCCACGGGAGATTGTTCTATAGGTATGTTAGTACCACTCAACATTACGACTGCACCAAACTTCCAGTGGATTTAACTTGGAAAGAGAAGCAGCCTGAGAGGAGCTCTGTAAGATACACTGGGTCCAATCTATTTTCACCCGTGCCCTCAGTCACATCATTCTCACGTGGCCCGCTCATATTTCGATAACTGCAGCAGTAATGGTACAGTCCTAACCCTGGCTGCAGGCTGCTTGGGGTAGAAAGGGCTGTGGGAGGCAGATCACAGTGCCAGACAAGAGCTGGTGCAGCAGTTGGGCTCAGTGCCCAATTGTGATGGCAGCGGGGCCAATTTGGGATTCTTCTAATAACCCTACATTTAATTGGACTGCTGTTCCGGTGATGTTGTTCTGGCTTGTGAATTTATGCTTTTACAGTGGTGCCCCGCAAGACGAATGCCTTGCAAGACGGAAAACTCGCTAGACGAAAGAGTTTTCCGTTTTGGAGGTGCTTTGCAAAACGAATTTCCTATGGGCTTGCTTCGCAAGACGACAATGTCTTGCGAGTTCCTGCTGGTTTTGTTCCCTTCCCCCCCTTTTTCTAAGCCGCTAAGCCGCTTATCAGCTGATCCGATCAGCAGATAAGCCGCTAAAAGCCGCTAATAGCGCTAATCCGCTAATCCGTCAATGGGCTTGCTTCGCAAGACGAAAAAACCACTAGACGAAGAGAATCACAGAACGGATTCTTTTCGTCTTGCGAGGCACCACTGTATTGGACTGTGCTGTTTAAAGGTTTATGTTTATCGCTGGCTGTTTTGAATTATTGGTCATATTGTGGTTTTTGCCTTTAAGAATGTTGTTCCATTTTATATATTGTTATTACTTTGTTTTTGTAGGCTACCTTGTAGGGAAAGTTTTTCAAAAGGCTGGGGCATATAAATTGATCAAATAAACAAACGCTACTTCCTTCAGTTGCCCCAGAGGCTCCAGTTTCCTTAACTCTGCTCACTCTTCCTTGCTGCCCCCTTTTGGCCTTGAACCCACTTCCAGATCAGCTGTATGATGTTGTCTTTCTCTTTTCCTTCAAATCCCTCCTCCTGTCAAGACCCACCTCTTTGGCTGAAGACTCTGGTTTCAGCCCTTAATCCTCCACTCCACTTGAAACAAAGACCAAATACGTGTGACTGAACTCACTCACATTTCTCCCTCCTGACTTTTATCTCCACCTAGAATGAAATTTAGATTGAAAGCTTCTCAGGGCAAATGCCTAATTTGCCTGGAAAGCTACAACTTATAAGACAAAATAAATGCGGGGGGCGGGGGGAGGATAATCATTGGAATAGTTTCTTGCCTCATCACTACAAGAAATACTTTTTCTGAAAAAAGAATGAATTTCTTTTATAAACTCTGGAAAGCGTAATTTTGGTTGTATGTATCAATGCCATACAAACAATTCTCTGTTGTATGAATGTTTGCACAGTTATTGTACTGTTACAATCCACAGTTAACCCCCCCTTTTAAAGGACACCTATTTCCCTCAAGTTGCCGAATACTATTACTTAGAGAACTGTCAGCAATATACTTTTTCCCTTTTTTTAAAAAACCAGAATCAAATTTCCTAACCAACATCTGGCGGAAATCCGACCAAGCTCATGAATTAATTAATTATTATTAATGCCGTGAATGAATGGTCGCTGGGAAGTGTGTGTACTTTAGAGCTGTAATTAAATATTCTCACTCAGGCACTTCCCTGTTTTTGTAAATTAGACTTGTATTTTATGGTCCTTTTGTTTTGTTTAATAGGAAAAAATTGTTCACTGTGAATTTTACATTTTCGTCAGGCGTGGAATGCAAGAGAGCTTTTTAATATTCATACTTCCCATCCTTACCAAACACATCTTCTTTTGGCGACAGTTGTTTTGAGGTTTTGCAAAGGAGACACGCCTGCAATGTTGCTGTTAGGAACACCGTAGGATTAGAACATTCTTCCTGCTGTGTTTGTTTATAGATTTCATGGCAAAGTTCCACGAGTGAACACCAGGGAACGTGAGGTACCTTGCCTCAGTAATCCTGTCTTGCTGGAGTATGTTGAAGATGTGTTGCTCTCAAAATCTTAGGGGACTTCAGAGAAAGAAATAGGTGGGCACCAGCAGTTGCAAGGGTTCAGTATGTCATCAGCCTGTGGAATTCACTGCCTCATGATGTTGTCACAGTACTAGAAATCAGGGACACCCACATGATGCTCAGTGTTGTAAGCTTCAGGACGGAGAAAAGAAAGTGCTACTTCACAACACACACGGTTAAACTGGAACTCACAAGAGGCAGTGATGGCGACCAGTGTGGGTGGCTTTTAAAGAGGATTAGGCAAATTTATGGAGGATAAGGCTGTCAGTGGCTGCTAGCCAAGTTGACTGTGCTTTTCCTTCACTGCTGGAGACATCAATGCTTCTGAATACCAGTTGTTGGAAACCACAGGAGGGGAGAGGGCTCTTATGCCCAGATCCTGCTTGTCGGTTTCCCACAGGCATTGGTTGGCCACCGTGAGAACAGGATGCTGGACCAGGTTCTAGCAAGCTCTTCTTACAGTGGTGCCTCGCAAGACGAAAAGAATCCGTTCTGTGATTCTCTTCGTCTAGTGGTTTTTTCATCTTGCGAAGCAAGCCCATTGATGGATTAGCGGATTAGCGCTATTAGCGGCTTTTAGCGGCTTATCTACTGATCGGATCAGCTGATAAGCGGCTTAGCGGCTTAGAAAAAGGGAGGGAAAGGGAAAAAAAACCTCAGGAACTCGCAAGACATTGTCGTCTTGCGAAGCAAGCCCATAGGAAATTCATTTTGCGAAGCACCTCCAAAACGGAAAACCCTTTCGGCTAGCGAGTTTTCCGTCTTGCGAGGCATTCGTCTTGCGGGGCACCACTGTATTTGCTTATAAACATATACACATTCTCTCCCCTCTTTAATAAGTATATGGATTCACAATATTCATTATTTAAAATAGCAAATAAAGCCAAGCATGTGTTGTGGTTACTTTTTTATACTTCATACTAGATCTACAGATGGCTCTGAGGAATAATCACATGTGGTTTTGAAAAACGTATTGTTGTAGTTTTCGCCGCCAACTCCCCTCTCCCAGCTTTCCTATTCTTTCAGGTTTCGTTTATTTTGTTTTAAATTTATTTATTTAGGAGTGAGCAACCTTTTAGGTGACAACTAACATTTTGTCACAGCTGACAAATTATTCTGGGTTACTTTAAAGCTGATGCCTTGCTTTGCCGATTTTGGCGAAAGTCAGCCCGTGAAATTTCAAACTCAAATACGGTCCAGTATACCTCTTTTAACAGTAACGACATCGTGAAAGTGTTTACATGCACAAACAAAATTAATCGAAACAGTATCTGGAGGAGTTGGCGGTGAGAAGTGTTTTGCATAAACTTGAAACCTAGGGAGGAGGTCAGGGAAAATACATTCTTTCCAGATCTGCTTTTGAGGGAAGAGACGTACAGACAGAGCTGCCTTCTACCAAGTCTGTAACTGTCTAGTACATTCTACTCTTAAAAGCTTTGAGGAATTCTTTCCAATCTCCTTATAGGCCTATGTTTCTGCGGACCCAGCTTCTTCACTGTCTCCTTCATGCATGTGAACTAGTAGGACCCGGCTGCAAAAGTTCTTGCCACCACAAAGTTGTTAAGTCTTTCTGTGCCACATAATTCTTTGTTTGCTTAAAGTGTAAAAAAGGCATCCTACAACAACCATGTTCCTGTGAGCTTTATATTTTTCATGGTATTATGAAGCAAGCCTATTGTTGAAAGTCATCCTTAACAGTTGCAGATGGCAAGGAACACTTTCGTCCACTTGAGAACTGCAAGAAAGGGCTGGCTGGACTGGGTGACACAGTGGTTTTCCAACTTTCCTTATCACGGATGTGACGGCTGCATCCCAAGGAGGGTGTTTTGTCTAATCAGTAACTTAACATGTGAATTTCATCTGTGTCGC
Organism: Podarcis vaucheri; assembly: GCF_965113315.1. Lineage (NCBI taxonomy): Eukaryota > Metazoa > Chordata > Lepidosauria > Squamata > Lacertidae > Podarcis > Podarcis vaucheri. The sequence continues at coordinate 9,854,389 of NC_138761.1, forward strand.
TGGAGGCCAAAGCCACTGCTTCTTCTCTTCCTATCAGTTCCTTCTGACAACTTTTAGCAAATGCAGCTGAGAGAGGGGGAAAGTTAGGATTGCTAAAGTAAACAATTTGCTACACGTGGTACATTATCACTTTTTGACATTTGGGGTGGGTGGGGTGATTCCCCACCCTCCTGGGGCCATCTATCTTGTATCTTCCAGCTATGTGTATCTGTATTGGTAACAGGTAAAATGTTGTTTTTTTGTCCAGCTGGGTAAATAGGTTTTTCTGGTGTGTTGACCTGCTTGCTAAATCTATTTACTGTATATTATACACACACCCCTTCCTCAAAGGAGCTTAAGGCGTTATATATCATTTTATCCTCACAACAACCCTGTTAGATTGAAAAAATAATGACTGGCCCAATATCATCTAATGACTCAGTGAGAACTGGAACCCAGATGTTTCCAAGTCCTAGTATGACACTTTAACCACTACATCAAACAAATGGTGTTCACTGAAGTGCACACCTAAAAAACATAAAAGTGTGAACCTGACAAAGAGGTGTTTTGCAGCATGTGCATTGTATGGGACATGCAATAACCTGGGACTGGCTACAGTTTCCTGTTGTGTCTACATTTGATGGCAAACCAAGGTTTGTTGCTTTGTGGCTGGAAGAGGGTATCAGGGTGATGCCAGCAATATAAGGGCACTCAGCAGCATTGCTTGGTGGGCTCGTGAGCTCCCGAAGGAGGAGAGATAAATGTTTCTCTGTTTTGGGTTGCAAAATTGTTAAGAGTATCAACTTGGCTGCTTATTGCCACTTCCTTCTGTAGCTGGGTCTTTGTTTTGGAACAAGTGCTGGTCAAATAAGCTTTTGTTTGCGGTCCATCAATTGGCTGGCAACAAAACTTTTCAGGGAGGCAAACAATGAGGAAGCTGTTGGCTTGGCGGCCAAGGGGCATCTGTGATATTACTGGCAAGGCATACTGATGCGAAAGAAAGGAGGTTTGTTGGACATGAGTGTGTGGGAGAAGAGCACACAGTAGCAGGAGGAGCTCTTTGGAACGTCATGCTCTTCTAGTCAAAAGTGCACTCTGAAGTGTTTTTTGTATTTTTTTAAAAAGACCTTAAAGGCAGGGCTGTGCATTCTTCTTCTTCTTCTTGGCAGGGGTGGGAAGAGAGAGCAACCAAATTATATGCCAGATTCTGGACAAAGCTGGAAAATTTATTGTAATTCAAGAATCATATGTCACCTAAGTGGAATGAATAAACATAATAAGTTACTATTTAAAGGAAACCTCTCCATTTGCTCAACCCTGCATGGGCTACATGTCTTCCAACATGGAAATTGGGGGCAGTGGGGGGGAGGTAGGGGAAGACAACAAGGAGACTTTTGAGGGGCTATGGCAAACTGGCAGCTGGGTTAGAGGAATTGCCATCTTTAGCCAATAAATTTGGGGAATAAAATAATGGTTTATGTGTTGTGGCTCTGAATAATAATAATAATAATAATAATAATACAACAGCTTATTATTTATACCCCGCCCATCTGGCCCATTCTGTTGGCGACTCCCAACAGAATATTAAACAGAATAAGACATCAAACATTAAAAACTTCCCTAACCAGGGTTGCCTTCAGATGTTTTCTAAAAGTCATATACTTGTTTATTTCCTTGACATCTGATGGGGGGGGGCATTCCACTCTGCCTGGCTCCCTGTAACCTCACTTCTCGCAGTGAGGGAACCACCAGAAGGCCCTCGGACCTGGACCTCAGTGTCCAGGCTGAACACTCGGAAACGTACTGGGAGCCAATGTAGGTCTTTCAGGACTGGTGTCATATGGTCTGAACTAGCTCTAGGCATCATACGATAAATATGGTGCTAGTAGCCTCCACTTGGGTATGACAGATCCCCATAAGTCCTCATCAGCAGGCACCTTAAGGACCCTCTACTTTCTCTTCTACTAAATAATACAATTTATTTATTTTATTTTTTTCATCTCAAGGAGCTCAAAGTGGTGTGTCCCCCCCCCCCCAGTCTTTGCATTTTATCCTCACAGCAGCTATATGAACTAGATTATGAACACTCAAACCACTACACTGGCTCTGCAGTAAGGTTTGAATGGGGATTTCCTGTTTCATAGCTCAACTTTTTTTGTCTTGTTTTTAGTCACTAGAATATGTGGGTTATCAACAGCTCTAAATAGCATTAGGAAGCTTGGATCACTTCCTATGTCTTTCCTTAGAGATATAATGTGTAATTGAAGCAGTTTCTTTATATCATGCAGTAGAAGTAAACTCTTCCTGGTTGTAATACAGTGTTAAAGGAACGGTCAGCAGTACTCCCAAACAAAACAAAAAGCCCCCAAACTGATTGCAGATGCTGTTACTGAAATGACATTACGTCCGTATGCCCTTTCCTTCACATTTTCCTGTAATCCTGTTATGGCACCGTCCCATTACCTCAAGCACTGTCATCTTTAAATGCTGTCAAATCTTAACTGGATTGCCAAGGGCATCAGGAAGGAGTTTAGGAGGTGAACCTGATGGTAATTTCAGCCAGAACATTTCTATCTATCTGTTGCTTTCTCATGTAACTCTACTACACCACCACCACCACCATCATCATTATTATTATCACAAACAAAATACTAAAATCAATTGAAATAAACTCAATCAATAACAACCTGAAAAACAAACATACACACATGTATACAAATTCAAGACAGGTGTAGCGGATCCTGCTCCAACAAAAGAGACCACAAATACTTAAAAACCCTTCAAACTACATATGATGTGCATAGTGTATTTTAAATGAAATAATTGAGGTAAAATAAGCACTTTACATCTTTTTGGGCTGTACTCAAAGTGAACAAGAAGAATAAGCTTTTTTATTTTTTTAAGGGGGAAAGAGTTTGGATGAAGTTTTTGTAGGCAGGATTCCCTGCATCTTTTCTTTGTTCTGTTGTTCAATGTGCCTTATGCCACTGTTACTCAATATAATTGTCAGATCATGGAACTTCATCCTCTGACCTATTGGTTGGCCCAGGTTTTTTTAAAACTGTCTTTTAGGCTCTTGGATTTGATAAGACTTTGGTCTGATTCAGCAGGGTTCAACTTATATTTACATGCCTCTTATCTGTTCAGTATAAGAAAGGACCTGCTTGTAGCTTTGTGCTATTAATTCCTGCCAAATTCCAAGGCTGTTTCACTAATATAATGGTAAGAATGTGAAGCCACAGCACAGTTATAATTATGTAGAAGATGATGGTTCTCCAGAGCTGCTCTCTTGAGTTTCTTGGAATGAGTCACAAGGAATTTCACCAGGTTCATGACATGCACTTCTGCTATTTGTATTACCCAGAGGTTAAAGAGCTAGTATTGTGTGTTTCGTAGTGGCTGAAGACATGTTTGTCATGGTAGTGATGAGATTGTGGTTGCAGCAATACAACTCATTTAAGAAGTTTGAATTCATTAGCCCGGTCTGTGTAGACTTGCATATAATTGGGCTGTATTTTAAATAAGATTTACAATAAGGAATAAACTTCATGTGGGGCCGTTCTTGAATTTGGTCTGGAAGCTGCAGTTGGTGCAAAATGCTGCCAGGCTATTGACAACATTTGAAACTTCTGCTGAATGCTTTGCACTGGCTGCCAATTTGGTACCAAGCTAGATGCAAGGTTTTGTAACTGGTGTACAAAACCCTAGATGGTTCTGGACCAGAGTACCTGAGAAGCTGCCTCTCCCACCCACTTAGATCTATGGATGAAGATCTGTTGATGATGCCACACACCCCTACAGTAAAGCATGCTGTGACTCAGGCATGTGCTTTTAGTATCGTGGTGCCAGTCCTCTGGAATTTTCTTCCTTTGGAAGCAAAGCAAGCTCCGATACCATATTGTTTTCAATGCTTGTTTGTTTACTTCCAGGCAGTTTATTTTATGTCTTGCTGGCTTTTACGTTTTAAATAATGCTTTATGGTCGGTTTTCTGTTTTATTCTTGTACTGTTGAATGTACAGTGGTTTCTACATTGTGAATAAATAAATACATACTGTAATTCATTTGCTACAATAAATTGAAGCCGTTATCAAATGTCCCTCTCTTTTGAAACTGACTTAAGCTTTCTTCAGATGTTCAAAGGCATGTGCCCTAAACCTGGGCAGGGGCCTGTGGGACGGACACTTGCTCCATCCCAGTGTCCCCATATGACCACCCTGCCCTCTGCTAACCTCCACAGTAGATGCCTTTAGAATCCCCCCTTATGAGAAGTTCCAGATTGTAGGGATGATTCTAATCACCTTCTGAATGCAGTTTGAATTCCCTTTCACAATTTTGCACTAAATGTGCAATGTTTAGGATGGGAGTTGACGGCAGGGTTTGTGTGTTCATCCCCTCTCTACCTTAATCCCTCATTGCTCTTTCAAATGAGGGCTTTAATTGCAGGACAGGTTTGAATCTGAAAAGCTGGCTTTATGAACTGGATCCAGAAATGGGAAGCACAACCTGGTGTGAGGCCTTACCTAGAGTCATGGAGATGTTGCTATCTAGAGAAACACAGATTGTAGGCAGACCACTTCTTTCCTTTTTCAGCTCCCTTGCTTGACTAGAGCTGCATACCCAACTACATGAGAACATGAACACAGTGGGATTGACTTCTGAGTAGACATATTTAGTATTGTGTGGTTAGTGGTAGGGAACATGCTTTGCATGTAGAAGGTCTCCTATTCAATTCCTGGCATCCCCTGAGAGGAGAGGGAAAGACCCTAGTTTAAAATTGTGGAGAGTGGCTGTCGGGCAGAATGGACAAGAATGAGCCAGTATGCATTGTTTTATGCCAAGTTTATCTCTTAGACTCTCCTAGATGGCCGCCTGTCCAGTTCTTCTTTCGCTGTTGTCTTCCAAGCTCATCCACCTCCCCTCTCATTTCCTGATACCTTAGTGCCATGAAGATAATAATATAATAATAATAATTTATTATTTGTACCCCGCCCATCTGGCTGTGTTTCCCCAGCCACTCTGGGCGGCTTCCAAAAATATAGTAAAATATCACAGATTAAAAACTTCCCTGAACAGGGCTGCCTTAAGATGTCTTTTAAATGTCAGGTAGTTATTTATCGCTTTGACATCTGGTGGGAGGGCGTTCCACAGGGCGGGCGCCACTACCGAGAAGGCCCTCTGCCTGGTTCCCTGTAGCTTTGCTTCTCGCAATGAGGGAACCGCCAGAAGGCCCTCAGCAGAACGATGGGGGTGGAGACGCTCCTTCAGGTATACTGGGTCGAGGCTGTTTAGGGCTTTAAAGGTCAACACCAGCACTTTGAATTGTGCTCGGAAACGTACTGGGAGCCAATGTAGGTCTTTCAAGACCGGTGGAGGTTTTTCCTATTTCTTACCATGACTGCCCATTTTGCCAGTTTTTGAGGAAAGAGAAGCACATTTCTAGACAGATTCTAAACTTAGCCTGTTAAGAACAGAACGAAAAATTACCCCCACTCCAAATCTAAACTATGGATAGCAGCTGAGGCCGCCAGAGAATATTCTCTGTGGTATCTCCCTCGCTATCCCAAACTTGTTAATCAGCAGAAGAACCAGATCCTGATGCCTCTTCCTCACATTGCCCAGCAGTTTGATCCTTGAGCAGTTCCCGTTGAGTTCAGTAACGCACCGTTTGCACTGAACGCTCCTTTTATGTGGAAGAGTTTCAGAAGCTGGTCCACTGAATAGCAAGGAAGATTACGCCATTAATTTGTGCATTAGGCTCTCATACAAAGGCTCTCACCGGTAGCTAAGTGCTACCAATTAACACACTGAAGTGTGTGTTGCCTCCAACGAAACGCTTATCTTGGTAAATGTAAAGGGCTCTCTATGAAAGGTAACAGATGCTGAAAAGGCCCTTTTCTCCGTTGTGAAGGCCATCCTACTGTTCTAGTGGCTGTCCTTCACATCCACACAAGGCTGGTCACAGAGACGTGGCTGTCAGGACAAGAGCCAGGAATCCCATACCTGCTCACTGCTTGTCACCTTGAGGGTCAGCCCCTGCAGAAGCAGGGATGAGGCAGCGGTGCAGATCAAATGACAGCAGGTTGTCACTGATTTCCTGTATTATTATGGTTATGTTTACAGAGAGAAGAGGGAGCCATTTTGGATTTTCTGCCTTAGGTCTCTCCCACTTGCAGTATCAGTCCCTTTCCTCAGACATGAGGCATCTCTCTCTCTCCAGCTCAGCTAAGACACAGAAACAACCCCCGCTTGTGTTGTATGTTGCTGAGCTGCGCCCTTGAGGTTGATGTTATGAGAAGGGGGCCCTTTGAGAGCCATGTTGCAAAGATTTCTGGAGCATACAGGACGTCTGGTACTTCAGTCTTGTCCTGGGTGAAGTGATACAGCAGCCTGGCATGAGACACTCAGTGCATTCCTCTGCTCTTGTGCAACTGTTAAATATAGTTTGCATTCTTCTGACCTAGATATGTTCCTGGCTACCTCTGCAAATCTCCCACCCCAGTCCCAAGAGAGCTGTGATGTGTGAAGGTGGAACTGTCCTCCATTCTGTTGAGGTTCCTGACTACAACTGTTGGCGCTGCAATTCTAAATACGCTAGCGCCTAAATAAATCTCACACAGCAGATGCATGGATTAGACTCCTAGGCTTCCCCCCTCCCCCTCAAAGGAAAAGCAGCAGCAAGAACTGGCCAGTTTGTGTAGTGTGGGGTGGCTAACCTGTGGCCCTCCAGATGTTGCTGAACTGCAACTCCCTTCAGCCCCTGACCAGTGGTCAGGGATGAAAGCAGCCATGGTTGATCAACATCTGGAGGGCTGCAGGCACTCCTGGAGAGCAGGATGGGAAGATGCTTAATTGCCTCTCCAGTAGCTCTTTTTCCACGCAAATACTTTCTTTCAGTCCGCATTTCCACCAGTGGGAGAAAATTCACTGGTGGGATAAAAAAAATACAGGTAGTGTAGGAGGATTCTAAGGAGGAAAACAGCTGGTGTGGAAAGGGTTAAGCAGTGCTCATAATAACATAGGATGCTGCCTTATACCCAAAAACCAAACCGTTGGCCTATCTAGCTTAGCATTGTCAACACTGATGGCCAGCAGTCCTCCAGGATTTCAGTGGTCTCTCCCTTCTCAACCTGGATATGACAAAGATTGAATGTAGAAATGTTCTACCACTAAGCTACAGCATTTCCCCAGTTCTGTGACTACTGCTGTTGTTGTTTGTGTTACCATTTTCACCATCATCAATAAAAATAGCAGAAACAATCATCGTCAGGAGATGGTTATGTGAGTTTGGTCCTTAGGTAAGTGAATAGAAGTGTGTAGAAGTGGGCAGAAATTCACTTGCCCCTACATCTCAGAATGCCTTAAATCCATGAGTTGTGGGTCTTTCCTTCCACTGCAGCCAGCATATGCTCATTTGTTATGTCTGGTTCTTCCACTTTTGATCTTCCCTTTTTGCGAGAGTTTCTTTTTCCATAAGGTCCCAGGAATATCGTCTGCCTAATTACTCTACATAGGGTTTAATTTTAATCAAGAGCCCTAGCATGCCCCATTTTAAGATTCTTCCAGCAATCATAGATGTACCCTGAGTGAGTGAGACCTAGGATCATATATATTTGTATGTCAGTATTTCTTTCTCTCAGTGAAAATGTAAACTGTGCATTGCCATAGGGCACGCTGAGCTTTTTCAAGCCTGCCATCCCTTGGGATGAATTCTTTTGGGTCAGGCAGGACCTTACTGGGAGATGTAATTTATGCTTCAATGCATCATCTGGCTATGACAAAGTTAATATATTCTTGGGCATTTTGTAAATTGTTTTTAAACCCCTTGCCATATGGCCCAATAACCAAAGATAGGAATCAGGTTGCAGGAATAATATCCTTAAAAACATGCATATAAATCTATCATCCTGAAAGCTGGGCCACCAGCACACACACTCCAGCAAGAATGGCCTTAGTTTGTTTATTTACTATTTGATTTATTACATACAGGACAATTGTGTGTGTGTGTGTGTGTGTGTGTTTTAAAATTTATTTATTTATTTTCAGGCGTTAGTTCTAACCCCTGAACTCCAGTTACCTTGGTGAAATAAAGTGGATCACTCTGCAGAAAGTCATTTCACATAGACTCAAGCCTTTCTACTCTTACCTGATAGACTCTTGTCTATCTTAGGTTTCATTCTAATCATTGTGTGCTGAAGATGATGCTAATTTAGAAATAATAATAGATTGAGCATAGCTTCCGATAGCTGGGTTGGTTTTTCCCTTCTCTGTTCTGCACTTTAAGGAATGTACAGTGGTGCCTCGCAAGACGAAAAGAATCCGTTCTGTGATTCTCTTCGTCTAGCGGTTTTTTCGTCTTGCAAAGCAAGCCCATTGAAGGATTAGCGGATTAGCGCTATTAGCGGCTTTTAGCGGCTTATCTGCTGATCAGATCAGCTGATAAGCGGCTTAGAAAAGGGGGGGGGGAGGAAAAAAACCCAGCAGGAACTCGCAAGACATTGTCGTCTTGCGAAGCAAGCCCATAGGAAATTCGTTTTGTGAAGCACCTCCAAAACGGAAAACTCTTTCATCTAGCGAGTTTTCCATCTTGTGAGGCATTCGTCTTGCGGGGCACCACTGTACCTATTGCTTTAATGTGGGGTGACCTGGAAAGAAAGGACCAGATTACGAGTCTATCGCTCTTAACCACTACACCACACTGGCTCTCCCCACTTGTAATTCCCAGTGCTGGTAAAACATAACTGTTGGGGCTAATGGCCATTGACAGCCTTATCCTCCAAGTATTTTTCTTAATACCCTTTAAGAGTCATCCATGTTGCTTGCCGTTGTTAATATTACCACTGAGGGAACCCTGATAAGTTTCTGAGGAACCTCAAAAGACAGTTTGCCTTAGCAATTTAAAGCATTTTTTCCTTTTTGAAAAAGATAAAAAACCAGCCATAGTTATTGCATCATTTCCCTTCTCTCATATGATAGTGAGTGAGGTCAAAAGTATCAGTGCTAGTTTGTCATAAAAATACTCACTTTTTTAAAAACACACACACAACCCTTCCCTCTTGAACGAGGAACTGAATCATGCTGGGCCCCAAGGTGACAGGGACTGAGTGCTAACAGGTGTGATTCCTGCTCCCTTTAGTAGCCCCTTGTACTGAAAAAGATGGGGCTGGGGTGGAAGGACTAGATGGGAAGCATTTCCTCACAAATCACTGCTTCACTGACAGCGAGGAGATGCTCTCTCTAGAGGCTTGAGGCTTGGCTGCCTTGTTTTAATAGCACAGGTGTACTTTCTTCTTCATCTCCCTATAAAACTACACATTTCAAGCTCAACTGGAACCGGCACCTCTGTGTTGAGTTCTTCACCTTCCAATCACAACATGTAACATCTGTGTACACCATATATCGTGACATCATCCCATGGCACATGGGAATCGCCTACTTGTGATCAGGCTGGGAACCTTTGAACATCTTGTCTCTATTCTTATGGGGTCACCAAGGTCTGTGGTACATCCCTGTAAACATGTAGGCTTGCATTTTATCTAAATCTATGTGCAATATCGAGTATTGAGTCCTGAGATTAAAGAAGGATGCTCTTAGGTATGTCATCTGACCCAGGTGGAAATGGATTGCTAGACGGGCTTTTGGTCTGATTCAGCAGGGTTTTAAAGCTTTTGAGTGCAACACCTGACTGTTTACCAGGGGCAAGGGCCCTTTCTTATGTTGAGGGACACATCCTCTCAAGGCTGAAACGTTAGGGGCAACATACACGCAGTGAGACAAAAGTGGGTGGGGTTGGAACCACAGTACTTGTACCCTTCATTTCTGCCACCCAGACCCTCCAACTTTTCTCTGATGAAGGAGGACATCCTAAGGAAAAGCAGGACATTCTGGGATGAAATCAGAAACTCAGGGATGTCCCTGGAAAATAGGGACACTTGGAGGGTCTGTGTCACCCCCTTTCTCTTTTTAAAAAAATATCCTTGCCATTCACATAAAATTAGGGCAAAGGCCACATGAAACTGGACTGAGGGTTGCAGGCTTCCCACCTGTTTCATATGCTATAGTGAACTTCTCTCCAGAAGTGCCACGGATGTTTGCTTGCTAGTCTACCGGTTGGGCACCTCTGTTTTAAAAATAGGTGATGGGAGAGCAGATAAATGTGCAATGTAAATACTAAGTTTTGTTGTTCTTGTTATTACCAATAATAATACTAATATTAATGCCACCACCATTACAAACTCCAACACTGTTCATGTGCAGAAAAATACTGTCTTTTCTGCCCGCCCTGGAGAATCATTAATGAACATGACTAGAATTGCCTTTAAAAGGTATTTTACACAGAGTAGTCCCATTCACAAACCTACCTTAGTCATTTTGACTAATTTCAGTGACTCTACTCTGAGCATTAGTATCATTGGATTCTACCCTGTGCTTAAAATAAATAAATAAATCCATGTTCTTTCCGTGCCAAAGAAGCTCAGTCTCCATCCAGAAAATGCTAATTCTTTGCTTAAAATAACGGATGTGAATCATTCACATTTTAATGTCAGTTTTGCATAAATGTGTTTTAGTTCTGCACCTGGTATCAGAGTTTTTGGACAACTCAGGACTCTTCATTTATTATTTATATTTTTTTGAGGCCAGGAGTGATCTTGCAGCAGGAAGAGAAGTGCCGATGAGTGAGGGGTGAAAGCTTTGTACCAGGAGAGAAGGACAAGTGAGCCAGGGCAACTAATCTTTCCTCTTGCACATCTGATTGCATTCTGTAAATGCCATCCTAGGCCTGGAATGCTGCACATGGGAATTTGCTGGGGAAACAATCCTGATGCTGCAATGGGGAGGGGTGGTGGTGGTGGATGGAGAAAAAAAAGAAGAAAGGAGGAAATGCAAATATCCTTGGGACATAACACTGCAGTCTGTATGCAGAGAGCAGGGCACAATGGCCCTTTGTGTAGGTGAGCAGGAGGAAGGGCGTGGGCAAGGCTTACTCGTTTTTTCCTTCCTTTTCCCTTCCTAAGCCACTCAGCAACAAAGGGTAAGAGCTGTTCCTCTTCTCCTGGAATGCTAGTGCAGAGGAGAAGGACACAGTAGGCCAGCCCAGCTTATTCCCTTCTCTTCACCTTTCTCCATCTTATCTAGTTTCCCAGGTTGCAGCACACTTCCCCACTGAGTAGGCACTTCTGGCCCTAGTGTTATGGGTGCAAGGTATGCCCTAATACCGTATTTTTCGTCCTATAGGATGCACTTTTCCCCCTCCAAAAATGAAGGGAAAATGTGTGCGCGTCCTATGGGGCGAATGCAGGCTTTCGCTGAAGCCTGGAGAGTGAGAGGGGTCGGTGCGCACCAACCCCTCTCGTTTTCCAGGCTTCAGGAAGCTCTGCACAACCCTTGGGAGACTGGCGTGACTTCGCCGCTGCCTGCAGCCCCGTGCTTCGCGCAGCTCTGCGCGACCCTAGGGTGCCCGGCGTGAAGTTGCGCCAGTCTCCCAATGGCTGCGCAAAGCTGCCTGCAGCCCCGGGCTTTGCGCAGCTCTCCACAAGCCTGGGGAGACTGGCGCAACTTCCTGCCGGGCTCCCTAGGCCTGCGGATAGCAGGCTGTTCTCAGGGCTGGGGTTGGGGGAAGCTCGGGCTTCCCCCGCGCCAGCCCCGCGCCTGGGGGGGGGGATAATATTTTTTCTTTATTCGCCCCCCCAAAAAAACTAGGTGTGTCCTATGGGGCGGTGCGCGCTATGGTGCGAAATATACGGTAGTATGTCAAGGCTGGTTTTAGGGGCAAGAGACTGCTGTGACACTCAGGGGTCGATTAAATAGTCCAAATGGTTCATGGTGCCCTGATCCCTGAAGTACCCCCAAGATCAGTTAAACTTTAAGCCAAACTTGTCCAATGTGCTGCCTGTAGTGAGAGTGTGAAGCTGCGAGGAACTGGTCTTGAAGAAGGGGCAGCACAGGCAAAATCCTACAGCAGCTCTCGCTGCCCATGAGCAATAGATTCTTCTCAGGCTTCCCACACCTTTCCCCATTTTAATTAGTTTCCCTTAGCAATTAGATCCAACCCTAGATAAATAATATCACTGCACATTTCATTATGCTAATATGTGAGCAGCTAGCGCACGAGAACCGGCGCATGATGAACAAGTGCAATTTATACAGAAGAATTTCCAGATTAGCTGGCTTTGCAGGCAAGACAACGGTCAGTTTAGCAGGAGTTAGGGACAGATTAATCTTAACGCTAAGTATGCCAAAGGCCATTTCACACAATATGTGTAGACTAACCCAGGTTTGCCACAAAATTTGTACCCAACAGGGAGCTGCAGCTAATTCTGGCAAGTGTACCTAGGCAGCAGTAGATGTATTGCAAAACGTGTGTTTTGTTGCATTCATACCTTTTGACAACTAGTATAAAATCCCTCATAGCTGGTTCTCTCCCCTCCCCCCTCACATTGAGATTCTGGAAGAAAAAGAAAACACACAAATCCTCCAGAAATACATATGTGTATATCCAGTACATGTATTAAAGTATTGGATGTTTTGGGAGCATACAAATTCCTTAACTTGGGGTTTTATTTTCTTGGTTGTGATATTTTCCATTCCTTACAAAATCAAGTCTTACGCCTTAGTGAGTGGCAAATCATTATTCTTATTGTACAGCCACATTCTTTAAGTGGGTTGTTGGCTGTCTTTCTAGTTATATTCTTGGTTGGGAAGCAACCATCAAGAGCATTTCTTTATATGTCCTTAGTACGTCTATGTTTGTGCCTGTATATGTGTTAATGCCTTTCTGCCCAAAAAGGGTGGCTTGCATTAAAATTAAAATAAAACAAGCAAAAAAGAAATGGTTAAACTTAGCCAAATTACAGTAGCAGTAGTGAAACACCAGAATAAAAGCAGGCAGTGAAACAATTCAGACATCATGCCAAACCATGGTTAACGAAACTTAGTCGTGGTTTAGTGTGATACCTAAATTAACAAGTCATGGTTGCAGCCGTCAGCAAACTAGTGTGTTTGGGTTACTGTTTTACAGCAGCTCCTGTCCTTCAAGGACATTAAATCACGGAAGGTGATGGAGGAAGAGAGCCTGCTTCAGCCCGTGGCCTCCAGCACTCTGGAGGCCACAGAGTTCTTTCTTATCCCCGGTGCTCTTTAACTTCTACATGGCTTGTGATTGGCTGATTATGGCCAGCTGCCAATCAAATCTCACCTTGGTCCCAAGCCCCTTAAAGCAGACTGTCACCATATAGTCTTTGTCCCTTAAAACCTCTCAGCTCAACTACCCATCACATGAGAAGATCAGAAGCATCTTTATAAGTAGCTAATAATAGGATAGATAGAAATTATTATTATTATTATTATTATTATTATTATTATTATTATTATTATTATTATTTTCTTGAAGGAATGTTCTGTATCTTATTTGCCCACTTCTTTCTCCTTTTTATTCTTAAAAAAAACTTAACAAAATGGGTCTCGGGTGCATTTGTGCTAAACCCTCAGAGTACTCCAGCTTCCCAACCAATCTCGTCTTTTGGTTCATGCTACATTTGTTTATGAGTGGGGCTTGGCAAAGTAAAGCTAGCCATGAAGAGGGGCAATTGAGCTGGATGCTATTTCTGCTTCCCCTTTTAATTTACTTCGGATCCCTGAAAACACTTGTTTCGCAACTTGTTTGATAGCCACTGGCATGACTGGTCTTCATAAGGAGGTAGTCATGGAAAGGAGAGTGTGAAAAGTTTGTTTACCCCCTCTTCAGGGACAAGAGAAAAGGCCTTTTTTGGTTGTGGCACCCAGATTATGGAATAGTGTGTCAATAGAGAGAGGCTCTTGGTCTGCTTTAATGTGTTCATTGAAAGCTGTTTTATTTTAGTAGGCTTTTTTAAAAGGGTCCTTAAATTGCTTTTGTGTTTATTGCAACTGACAGTTCCTGGTCATTCCTTTAGGATTTATTTTTTTTACGCTATATGTGTTGTATTTTAATCTTGCATGCTACCTGGAGTATACTTATGTATGAAGAGTGGGTTATATGTTTTGAAGCAAATAAATCCATATGCTTTGGTGTGACACTGACTGCTTCCCTTGAAAGCTGTCAAGTGTATGACAGCCTTAACCATCCTTTGAAAAAGTCCAGGTGGAGAAGAGGCCACTTTGCTATATTTTCCTGTTCTGGGAGTGCAATAAGTAAAACCCCCAACTCCCAGTATGTATTTGTCAGCCTAATAAAAGAAGGTGGAGCTACAAAGAGCAGGGAATCCTCTCAAGATCTGAATAAGTAGGAAGGGTTACGTTACATTATTGCATTTATATCACAAATTTCCCCCAAGGAGCTCAAGGTGGCACCTCCCACCTTCATTTTATCCTCACAACAATTGTGTGAGGTGGGCTGCAGCTGGCCAAAAGCTACTCTGCTGAACGAGGATTTGAATCCTGGTCTCTCAAATCTTAGGATGCTTCCAAACTGTTTCTGTTTTGGGGTTGGATTCAATACAGGTGAATTCAGGTCACACATTTACAGTTTATTAGGAGCTACTGTGCAACAAACTCCAAAAGAAAGGACTTCTTTGCAGTAAGGCAAGTGACAGTGATATGCACTGGAAAGCATGGGATAACATTTGCTATGACACTGTATTGTTTAACCTTTCCACATCAAATCAGAATGAATGCTCAATAAATAGCCAATGTAATATGGTCTCCCTACAAATCAAGATGAATTCTCAATAAACAGGTCATCTGGAAACACCACTATTGCAGCACTCTTATCACAACATCACCCTGGACATCATTATGTTTGGAAAGGAAGCACATAAAAATAAGCCTATCATAAATAAAATCATTTAGAGATGAATATAGGATGCCTCTCAGGTGATAGTCTTGATGTGAGAAGTTGATCTGCCTTGGCTTAGCCATGATACCATTTCACAAGCTCAGAATGTGATTCACCTAGCTGTATGGTTTCTGCGGGTAGCATGTAGTAAAAAAGCATGTCATGTGTGAATTCACTCTTCATCTTTGTCATCTATGGGAAATTTTGGGTTGTGATCACCTAGCTGTTTGGGGTGTCTATTGTTGAGATGGCACAGGGTATATTATCAATTCAGTACTTTTGGGGGAAATGTGGTAACTTGGTGGGGGGAAAGTGGGATTGCCCCAGAAATCAGTGTTCTTGTAGGCAGGGGTGGAGAACCTCAGACCTGAGGGCTGAATGCAGCTCTTCCAGACCTCTCTCCCTGCCCCTTGGGACCCTCCCTAAGCTATGCCTGCTTCCCAGTTCACTACCCTCCCTAAGCATGCCCATCACTGGTCCTATTCTGCATCCTCATAGACTGCCAAACTGTAATGTGTCTTTGAACTCAGATGATGCCTGTGTGTCGCTGTGCGTTTGAAGAAACCTTGACTTTTGTGTGGCTGGAATTAAAGCTATTGCTCCCCCCCCCAACGTTTGCATCTGGATCTGCCTTCACTGACATAAGGACTCCGAAAGTCTTCATCACCCCATTCTAGGAGATAGCTCATTGGATTTGAGCCTAACATTGGAGCATTTCCATTCCATCTTGAATGGCCTTGGGCTAGTCACTAGCAGGGCCCTGGTTTTGCTGGACACCAAAATATCTCATTCCTGTTATATTCAGCTGCCGTAGTTTTTAAACAAAACATATGCATCTTCTGATCCTGATATTTCCGTATTCATGAACTTCACTCTTCCACTACTTCCAGCTTCAACTGCTTAGAATCATAGAAGCATTGAATTGCAGAGTTGGATGTGATCCCATGGGGCATCTAGTCCAACCCCCTGCAATGCAGGGATGCTTGTTTGTCTAAAGAATTGTGTCCAGTTCTGGGTGCTGCACTTATATGGGCAAACTTGAACCAGGTTCAGAGGGAAGCTAAACAAAGATGGTCAGCAGTATGAAAAAATGAGTCTTTGAGGGGAAGTTTAAGGAACCACATCCTTTTCTCTCAGTGGCCAGCAGTGGGAACCCTGCAAGCAGGACTGTTCACAGCAAGTGGTAGGCAGAAGAAACACAGTGCCTCCAACACTGGAGGTACAACATAGTCATTGATAGCCTGATCTTCCATAAATTTGTCTAATCCCCTTTAAAGCCATCCAATTTGGTGGCCAGCCTTATATTTTGTGGGAGGGAATTCCATAGTTTAACTGTGCATTGTATGAAGAAGTACTTTCTTTTGTCTGTCCTGAATCTTCCAACGTTCAGCTTCAATGAATGTCCACAAATTTTAGTGCTACGAGAGGGAGAGAAATTTCTCTCCATCCATTTTCTGCATGCCATGCATACTTTTTATACCCTTCTATCATGTTACCTCTTTTGTATGTTTAGCCAGGTGAATTGAAGACTGTGGGTAGACCTGGGTGCACTCTTCAAATACTCGAAAGGCTATCACGTAAAAGAGGGCAAATACTTGCCTCTGCTTCCCCTGAGGGCAGGATGAGATTTAAGGGACTTAAGTTACAGGAGGGTAGATTTTGGTTAAACACTGGGAGGAACATCTTACTGATTTAAAAGCATTTCTAAACCACTTAGCATTTCAAAAATCTGTAAGTGGTATACACTGTGCACAATATAAAAACAATATAATTAAAACAAAAATGCAAACGATAATAATAAAGGAACATTATAAAAGCATATAACAGCAAATGAAACAGGGATCCAGAGAATTCAAGTACATAAAATAGAGTTAGGGAAAGCCCAGGAAAAAAGACGAATCTTTATAAGATGTGTAAAGCAAACTGGTTTGACTGTGGAACCAATTACCTTTGAACGTGGTGGTCTCTTCTTCACTGTTGGTTTTCAAACAGAGACTTCACTGTCTTCTCTAAGGCATGTTCTTGCCCTGGAATTCTTACATCAGGGTTTGGCCTGCAAGGTCCCTTCCAGCTCTAGGATTCTGTGACCCCATCCATTCCCTTTTGCTGTCCTTGTGAAGGCCGCTGCAGTGGCAGCCTTTATTTTCAATCCAAAGGACATGGAACGGGACGTCAGTCTTACTTGCACTGGGGCGCACTTTTAAGTAAATATGCTGAGGAGCAGCTGGTAGGCTTCATTTTCCCTATTGCTGTTTATATGTGAACACAATGAATTACACATCCAGTATACTTACGACTGAGTTGTAAGCTAAAAGGAATGAAAAGAAAGCCACCATTCAAATAACCCTGAGTGGGCCTATCTGGTTGTGATATTTGAGCCCCAGAATATATTTTTGTCCCATACCAATGTGCATAGTGATCCTGCGAATTATTTGCTTTTTTACTTTCCTGTACAGATTAGCCTCCCATCTAAACCTTTGTGCTCTTTAGATGCCTTGATGAGATGCACTTTGCAGCCATGATCTGCTTCTAGTTTTGATGATGTGTGTTAATCTGGGGAGAAGGGAGGGGCGGTAGTGGTCATGCACAAAATGTCCAATCTTGAGGCTCATGGATTAGACTTGCTGACTTGCTGGTCTCCTGCAGCCTATAATCTTTTTGGCCAACTTTGATCACATTTGTGGCTCTTCCCTCCCAAATTGTGCTTTTAAAGTGCATGTAGAACGAATGGAACCAGCTGAAGAGGCAAGCCTTCATAGGTTGAAGAGGAAAGTATGAAAGATAGAGCCAAAACCCATCACTGGTCCATCATCTCCATGTGGGACTCCTTTTGGGAGGGGGAAAACAAGGTATAAGATTTGTGTTAATAAGTAAAATAAATGTTTTAAGCTTGTTTCCAACAGCATCTGTATGGCAAAGAGTTGTCTTTAGTCATTTCCTCTTGAGGTAGTTGCTTGGGGTGGGGAAGAGCATCAGAACTGAGCCCATCTTATTAAGCAGCTATCAGGGCGGTCAGGGCTCAGTGTAATTCATGATTACAATATGCAAGCACAAAACATAGTATCAGGCAAGCAAGGTTACAAAATGTTCAACTCTGCATAGATCATGTCTGGTGTAATAACAGAAGCTAGAGATGAGACTGGACATACATATCCATTGGTAAGGGATGGGATACAGTGACCTAGAATTCTGTGTCCCATTGCAATTAGAAAATTAAATTAAGTAAAAACAGTCAAACATACGTAAGTTGGGTAAATGGTACACTTCCTTGTAGAGTACCCAGCCTTGAAAGTGGTTTCTTTTGCAAAAGGCATGGCTGAACCCACTTCTTAAAATCAAGAAGCAGTTAGTGTGGGGTTTCTGCTCCACAATTGCTTGCACTTTAGAAAAATAAATAAATGGAGAAACAGCAATTTTACAAACCTGGTTGTGCTCGCTAACAAACTTCCCCTTTTCACAAAACCACTCCTTTCAAATGAACTTGCCTGAATGGACATTTTGAGTTCAATATAGCATGGTTGGTGAGGTGGGGGGTGGGGAGTGAATATCAAAAGCTATTGTTAGTCGATTATACAAATGAAGTTTTCACCAATGTTTGTTTAATCTGAAGATGCAAAATATGCACATTCCCACAAGGCTTCTGGAGGAGAGCCTTTACCCTCAGAATGGCTGTTCCTGCAGGGCCACATGAAGGTGCTTGCTCTCTTTTGTTGCATCCTCCTTAAACTTGCTAACTGTAAATCTCCAGGATCATGAAAGCCAGACTAGTGCCTGCAGCTCATGAGAGGCAAGTCCAAAGAAACAGCTTCATTTAAAACATGTAAAGTGTGAGGTGAGCAGAGCTAACCCTTTCCCCAGGAAATCTGAGAGCCTTTCTCAACCTGTGGGTCCCCAGATGTTGTTGAACGACAACTCCCATCACCCCTAGCTAGCAAGGCCAGAGCTCAGGGATGATGGGAGTTGTAGTCCACCAACATCTGGGGACCCACAGGTGGAGAACCGCTAAACTGGTAGCCCCTCCCCAATATATCTGATGAGGACACAACTACAGATTATTGTGTCTTCGCTCCCACTTTGCTTCTAAATGGATAGATCCATCCTTTGCCTTGGCTGGCAAAAAATCACCGTAGAAAGGTCTGATTACGCTATGCAGCAGATGGGCTTAATGTCCAGGACTACAGTAAAAACAAACAAAAATCTGAACTATGCACCATGTAGAAGTCATGCAAATTTGCACAATTTCTCATCTTGTGCATAGTTTCTTTTGTGTGTAATTTATTCTGCTTCATTATTATCATTTTACATACTTTATTCAGATTTTTGCTAGTCACAGGGAGGGACCAAAAGCCATGAAGGATGCTGAAGTTTCGCCAGCAGCCGCAGTAAATCTATTTCAGCACCTCTTCAGCTTTTGCAATCTCACTTGCTATGGCGGGCCCATTTGCAAACATATCTTCATAAAGGTTAGAAACTTCTAAAAACAAATAAAATTTATGAATTCAACATATGATAGAACCACATACAGTCACATGACTCTTAAATCTGACCAACCTGAAAGTTGAAGGATTGCTGCACCTTTATGTGTTTCACAGAATTGCCTACCATTGAATAAGTAATACAGGAGGAGGTCAGGAAATTGGTAGACAGGGATAGGATCTCATCAATGGTTCCTGGTGTCCACTGGAATTGATAGGGTGGAAGGCAGAGGACAGGTGTCTGTGTGTGATGTAGAAGCAAATGTAAGAATCCATTCCATTACTCCACCCACTTTTGCCTTTGGCTCCACCCATCACTGAAATGTAGCCCCCAGAGTGTTTCCTATGAGAGAACGTAACCCTTGGTCTGAAAAAGGTCTCTCACCCCTGGCGTATAGTAAAGGTAAAGGGACCCCTGACCATTTGGTCCAGTCGTGACCGACTCTGGGGTTGTGGCGCTCATCTCGCTTTATTGGCCGAGGGAGCTGGCGTACAGCTTCCGGGTCATGTGGCCTGCATGATTAAGCCACTTCTGGCAAACCAGAGCAGCACACGGAAACGCCGTTTACCTTCCCGCCGGAGCAGTACCTATTTATCTACTTGCACTTTGATGTGCTTTCGAACTGCTAGGTTGCCAGGAGCACGGACAGTACAACGGGAGCTCACCCCGTCGTGGGGATTCGAACCGCCGACCTTCTGATCAGCAAGTCCTAGGCTCTGTGGTTTAACCCACAGCGCCACCCGCATCCCTTCCCCTGGCGTATAGGAGCTGAAATAATCCAGAATTAGGGTTCTGGTGCTAGCACAAGGGGCCCTAGCTGTCTATGGAGTCCCATATTGATCTTGGCCACACTAGAGTGTGACAGGATATTAAGAATAGATATATATTCAGTTTTCCTGCTCAAGATTAACCTATCTGAAGGCTGCAGCCTGGATGAACAACTCTTTTTAAGCTGTCTTGGAGTGTGTTTATGAGCAATTCCTTATCCTTGTCATTATTTGCACAAAGCAAAACATAAATCACTCGGCCTAATTCCCCCCTTTTTTCTCCCCCCCCCCAAAAAGGGAGGTGGTAGAAAGTAATCAAATCCCCAGGCACAGATTCTGTTGCAGTGGATTTCTCTCTAAATCATCCCCGCATCACCACAAGGGAGAGGAAGAATATCGGAATCAAGCCTTCTTCTGATAATGTGTGTGAAAGATGTGAGCTTGTTTCTCTGGGTCTGGGTGCCAATCTGTAATCTTCCAGCTTGATTCAGCTATCAATTATTGCTGCAATTATTTGTCTAGTTGGATATTTAAAATGTCATCCGAGAGAGATGATTATATATTCCAGCAAGGCAGTTGGTATAATCAGATGAGCTGAATCCAGTTTGAGTGCAGTGTGGCTCTAACCTGTCTTTCAGCAAGGAGACTGACAGTGGCAACAGAATCAGCAGTATTCAGCTGTGTTGTAAGGAAACAGGGCTAACCTTTCGACCCCCTTATTTGGGGGTGGGTGGGGTCATATGATGGCTACAGTGGATGAGACCTTCAGAGGCATAGTGTTGTGAGGACATCTATCAGTCTTAATTTCCAACAGTTAACTTTAATAGAGTTATTAAACTTACTGCAATGTGTTCTTGCAATACATGGCAGATTTATTTATTTATTGCATTTCTGCCCAGTCTTTCCTCTAAGGAGCTCAAGGCTGTGCACATAGTTCTTCCTCCATCTGCATTTTTCTCTGCACAACAACCCTGGGTGGTGGGTAAGTTTAAGAGAGTGTGACTGACCCCAAGTCATCCAGCAAGCTGTACAACTGAGTGAGGGTTTGAACCTAGGTCTTCCGGGTCTTACATAGTCCAACACCCTAACCACTATACTACATTGGCTCTCTATCTGAAATTGAAATTTTAATATATTCAAGAGCAGGTATTTTAATCTTGTCCCCTGCCCCCCCCCCCAAGCCTGGGTTGAAACACTCAGAGACCTTGAGAAGCTTCAGAAATATCCATGATTTGGCAGAACATGAATGAACAGACTTCTTACCCAGACTCACGAGGGAGGTGGTTCAGAAGTTGCATTGTAGTTTTAAAGCCAAATGTAATACAATTTTTTGAAAGTAATCATTGCCTAATAATGCATCTTGATGTGGATACTAAACTGGTTTGAAACACACAATTGCTAAGGGCTCCTGAGACCCCGGAGGATGTTCCTGTGTTTTTTAACCTGTGAAGAGGACAGGGTATCTAATCTACCACCTGCATTTTAACCTTATTCCTTGGGAGCACTCAGGAAATCTCCCAACGTTTTTATAGCATTTGTGAAGGATGATCACACAACACAGATTGTTCTTGAGGCAAACAGAGAAGTTCACCCATGCCTAGCAAGTGTCTGTTAAGGAGGGAGTGCCAGAAGAACTAACTAGAACCTCCATGTCCATGTGCAGCCTATCTGAATGCCAGAAGCTGGAGGACAAACAGCAAGGGAAGGCCTTAACTCTGCATGTGAGCTTCTCAGAAGTGGTTGGGTAGTTCCTGTTGGGAACAGAATGCCTTTTTAGACAGACCAAGGCACTATGATATTATTATTTTTTCTTCATTCACTTCAGCTTACACTACAGTGTGTGGTTTGGTTTACTTGCTTGAGTCATCTGGAGCTATGTGCTCTTCAGCCTTCCTGGAAATGTCAGGAATTGTGTGCAAAGCAAGGGCTTTACCAATGACTTTTGGGCCATCCTCATGAGTACTGCTGGTCTAAAACTGAACGGGTTTTCCATTCTAACTTCCACTGATATCTAAAGTGAGGTTATTCTATGTCAATGGAGAATCCTGACTCAGTGCATTTTTCAGTTTATAACCCGAATTCAAGCTGTATGTGACTCTTGGCCTTTTTCTGTCTATGGGCAGAATGAGGATCATAGTCTGTGATGCTTGACTGCTCATGAGGTGCTAGGCTGGACTATAGCACTCCAGACTGTGAGAGAGAGTAGACCCACAACTTTGAATGGTCTGCTATTGAGAAACTCTCACTGAAAAGTAAATTATCACAGCAGAGAGTAATTGTTGTTGTTGTTTAGTTTTTACTTGCATGGGGTTGTGCTGTTGTTATTGTTTTAGAACAACATGGGCAGTCGCTGTCTGAAATGGTACAGCTCCTTTATCCCTTCAGCACTTTGCTATCTCATTCCGCAGGCTAAAGCCAGCGTACAGGAAGGCAAAGTGTATTTAGGGCCAGGAATGGGGTGGAGCAAGAGTAAATCCATCAAGCAGGGGTAGGAACTTACTGGACTTCCATCATCCCAGGCAATTGGCCACATTGTCTGGGGGCTACTTGGGAGTTGGGAGACTGTTTTTATTCTTCTCTGTCTTGGTTGCTTCCCCCCCCCTTGCTTAAAATAAAAAAATTCCTTCCAGTAGCACCTTAAAGACCAACTAAGTTAGTTCTTGGTATGAGCTTTCGTGTGCATGCACACTTCTTCAGATACCTCGTGTGCATGCACACGAAAGCTCATACCAAGAACTAACATAGTTGGTCTTTAAGGTGCTACTGGAAGGAATTTTTTTATTTTGACTATGGCAGACCAACACGGCTACCTATCTGCAACCCCCCTTGCTTGTAATTTTTAAAAAACTTTTTTGGTGGGGGATCTTTACTGATGCTTTTCACTCACTCACTCACACACACACACAAAATTATTTTAAGTTGTTCACCAGTCTGGTCTCGTTACCTATGAAGGGGCGGAGCTGCTTTTAAGGAAATAAATAAATCCAACACTGCAGAATCGTTATTTAATGTGTGTGTGTATCACATACCCCCGCATCCCGTGGATATTTCTTTTCCTTTCTGTTTGGGTTCAGTCCTGACAGAGACTGAAAGGGAATATATATATATAATGGGAAGGAAAAATAGGATGTAATTCGTAATTTGAAAAATACTGCCTGACAACCACTGGCCATAGTTCTGAACTTCTCCTACCACACTGTAATTACAACTGCATTTATAAGGTGAATGATTAACTCAATTGTCCCTAACGGCCAGCAGGTAAATACATAATTACGGGCTGTTGAAACAAGGTTATTGTTTACCTGATTGTCGAGCACCTGCTTTGAAAGACCTTTGATCTAGCAGGTCGAGGCTCAGGTGAGACATGGAGCTGGCGGGGTCATTGACCTGGGGTCAGGGTATGTGTGTGTGTTGAGGGGGGTGGTGGAGAGAAACACCTTTCTGGCTTCTTAAGGAAGCCTTTGCTAGACTTAGGATTACGTGTTCTGCTTTTTAGAGGAACTGTACTTCTCAGAGGTTTGGTGACTCATATAGAGAGAGACGGCCATTCATTTGAAACAGTGAATTTTAAACCTAATCACAGTCAGGCTGAAACTGCACATGAGATGCAGTTGGGTGATTGTCGTTCCTCGCCCCCCAAAAAAACTCCCCACAAATTTTCTTTTGCTTCTCTGGGAGGGAAGGAAGAACCTGGAGAAGGACTGCTTTTCCCCTTCCCTGCTTGTCTTTTTTTCCTACTAAATATTGCCCTGCTAGCTGCTTTTCTCCATAGCAGATGAAATATAAATATTTTCTTCTGCAGTTAGAAAAGCAACTTGGGTGGGGGGAGGTGCTGAGCAGAAAAATGGCTGGTGAGGGAAAGGGTTAAGCATACCCTTTGGCCACTGATTCATTGGTCCGGGACATAGTTTCCAGCAGCTATTCTTGGATCTTTGTTTATTGTTTGAGTCAAATGCATCATGGAAAAACATACATGTAGCCTGCATGTCATTTGTACTTTCAGCCTGAAGCTGCAATCCAGCACACCCATGGGAGTAAGTCAAACTGAACTCAGTGGGGCTTAGTTCTGGGTGAACGTGCATATGATGGCATGAGGGTGGTCATATATCCTAGAGTGCAGTTCTTTGTTTCAAGATATCATCTATTTGAAGGGCTATCTGGACCAAGACAAGTTTAAAGTTAAATACGGGACAGCAGAAGGGGCTTTGAAGTTGTCCACCAGCCGTTGGCAGCATTTAGACAGCAAACTGAACAAGCATACAGATGACCTAATCACAGTCTTCTATGCTATGTTGAAAATTATTTCTATTAATTTCAATAGTGATCACTTTCAAATAAATCAACCTATGCTAATCTGTATTCCTCTTTTTGTAGTGGATGGGTGATGCACTGCCTCCTCTTTAGGGATGTGTAAGTGCCCACCATAATGTGAATCTGTGAAATCAAAAAGATAGCCACACTGGCTGCTATTATTCTTATTTAATTAAGCTAACGAGTTTGTGCCAAGGCCATTTTTTGACCTGCCAGGAGGGGAGGTATTTCCATCACCTGTTACTTGACACTCTGGGACTTTTGTGCATGCAAAACATGGCACTCTACCACTGAGCTATTAATGCTTGAGAATAATTGCATTTTATCCTGTTCTTTGCCCAAAGGCACCATATGCGAGCCAATCAGTTTATCTTCACAACAACAACCCATTGAGACCCATGTTAACCATAAAGGTTGGTTAAAGGGCCTGTTTTGTGCAGGCGTGGGTGGTTCTCATAGAATAACAACTCTGGGATAACTTGTGTATGTCTGTTTTATTTGCTACTGCTAACCCTTGTTCCCTGTTTTATCATTACTTCATTCTGTTTTTTAAAAAATCTTGCTTACATTTTCTCTGATAGATGGATTCATTGATTAATGGCAGGGGTTGATTAATTAACACTTTCAGTGTCCTGCTTATGCCTGCTGAATCGATTCTCATTTGCCTGAGTTTCTTTTGAGGATTGTGTTCTGCATTGAACGTTTGCCACCAATTCCAGCCCTTTCCAGTTCCTTCCCACACCCTGGTTTGAATGCAAAAGGGACAGCTTTCAACCTTCCTTCCCCAACACACCACACCCTGGCTCTAAGCCTTTAAAAATTACTTCCAGACTGACAAATTAACTTGCCAACTTGAAGACAGAAGTTGGGGAGGGGGGTTTGATAGCCAAACTATGTGAAGTCCAATAACAGAATGACAGTTGATTGGCAGCTGCGCTATGCTTCTGAGGGACGGCACAATCCATCTCTGTTTTTGCCAAGCATAGAGCTGTTTCTTGTTAATAGAGTTTTTTTTTTAAAGGAGCAAGAAATAATATAAAGGAATATTCCTCCCCCTCCCGCTTTTTTTCTCAATCATTTTCTGCAGCTCCTATAAGTGTCTGAACCAGCATATACATAAATCAATTTAAGCCTTACCACAGGCTTTTATGCATATTGGAGTGGTCTCCATTTTCTTACAAATGTGAACTTGTGCATTAATGAATAAACAGGCTGTTTTCGCACCACCACATGTCTGCACTGTATACCTGAACAAGTTTAGTTATAATTCCCCCCTACCTTTTAATGGAACCTCTTAAGGCATTAGGGCTGGCTTATGAGCCATCATGGGCGGCCAGTGCCTTGGAGCCCTCTTCAGGCACAGAGCGGAACTGCAGCGCAGCATTGGTTCTTCTGATTGGCAGACAATATGAAGCCTGTGGATTGGCTGGACGTGACATAAATATGAGGAATCTGATATTTTCCTGTCAATGGGTCAGTTCTGTGATTCTTCCTCAATAGTACTGCATTACTGTTGTCTGGAGTGGGAAACTGCTTTTCTAGATCCATTTTAATCAGAGTTTCGGCACCGCTTTGTGGCGGTTTTGGTCCTACTTGGATGGTTGTTTCCAGGGGGTGATTCTTGAGGGGAGTGATCTTAGGCCCCATGGAGCCTTCACTGTGGGGTTCCTCAGCGTTCAGTTTTGTCCCTTATGCTGCTTAACATCAGATGACACCACCCAGTGGGTTTATCTAGGAGTTTTGAAGTAGTCAGCAATATGCTGATGACACACAGCTCTACGTTTCCTTCACATCTGGTGGCAGTGGAGGTGCTGGACCCTTCTTTTGCCTTGGTAATGGAAAGCCAACAAACTGAAGCTGAATCCTCATAAGACTGAGGCAGTGTTAGGCCAGAGGGATGGGAGTTTGCCTGCTCTGGATAGGGTTACAATCCCTCTGTAGGAGGGGATACACAGATTGGGGATACTTCTGGATCCTTTGCTGTCGCTTGGTGTTATGTACTGAGTTGAATAGGATCCAAACTGCAGCAGTCTGATTGGTCCTAGAACAATAGGATCCAAATTGCAACAGTCCGATTGGTCCTAGAACAATGCAGCAGTATGATTGGTTGGCAGGAACCACCCAATCACGCTCCAGATAGAAGTGAATCCACAACCTGATTGGCTTACAGTAGAATTCCAGAATTAGCCAATCATGTGCAGCCCATTGTGTAAATAATGTATATATAGCAGATACTTTGAGGGGACATTCATTCATTCCTCCTCACCACTATGAGCTGAATAAAGAGCATGAAATCACTTTGCGACTCTTGAGTATATTTCACTTGGTGTCCTCTGTGGCCTCTGTGCAATGCGTTATAGAACAGGCTGCCTCTGAAGATGGTTTGGAAACTTCAGCTGGTGCAGAATTTGGTGGCCAGGTTGCTCACCAGGGCAAGATGGTTTGAGCATATTACACCAATCCTGGCCCAAATGCAGTGGCTGCCAACTAGTTTCTGGGCCCAATTTAAAGGGCTGCTTTTGACCTATGAAGCCTTAAACAGCTCAGGACACCATACTTCAAGGACTGCCTTTCCCCAATATGAACCAACCTGGACTCTGTGATCATCATCTGAGGCCCTTCCTTATGTGTCTCCTTCACAAAAGGCTCAGAGGGTGGCAACATGGGAATGGGCCTTTTCTGTGGTGGCTCCCCATTTGCAGAATGCTCTCCCCGGGATGGCTCACCTAGTAACTTCATTACATATCTTTAAGTGCCAAGTGAAAACATTGCTCTAGAACCAGGCCTTTGGCTGATTAACATTCTATGTCCATTTAATTGTCTTTGTGGGTGGAGGGTTATTGGTTTATTTTTGTTGTTGTTTTATTATGTATTTTGTATTTTTTTGTTGTGAACCACCCTGTAATTGTCAAATGATGGGCGGTATACTACTACTACTACTACTACTACTACTAATCTTGCACTATAGCACAAGAAAAGCAGGACAACCCTGCCCCAAATATTTGCAATTAAAAAAAGTTACAGGAGTACAGCTGGAGGTTATGAGGCATGCACTGATTGGAAATGAAGCCATATGTTCTCTCCCAAGCTTTTGCAGGCACAAATTGTATTGAAAGCAGGATAGTGTGTTACTGCCCTGATACCATCATGAGCACAAATAGTCATGATTGTGCAGTGAAAGGGACACCTAGAAGGGCTCATAGATTTGCAAGGCAGTCTCGGGCAGAGATACACATCACGGGAGGCACCAGACTGCTTCTGAAAACAACATCTCTGTGTTATGTTCCCCCCCCCACCAAAGTGTTCTACATCTTAACCCCATGCTGTGACATCTTGAATTTTTGTGTTTCTCTGCCACCAGCAGCTGGTGAAGAGGGGACAGGAAACGCACAATGCAATGATGTCGCAGCATGAGGTATGCGAAGCTCCATGTTATGGGGGTGAGAGGGAGATCTTTAACACGGAGATGCCATTTTTGACAGCTTCCCTATCTCCTGAAACATGTGTTTCCACTTATAGATAAGTCATTGTGTCAACTTCAGGTCCAGTTTGGGAAATATAATAGTTAGTTCTGTTTTAGTTTGCTTAAGTAGTGGCCTGTGTCCTAGGCTTGTTGCAAGGATGAACAAAATGACGTTGTACACCGCTTTGAGCACTTGGATGAGTGATTAGATTTCCTTTCCACAGTTTAAAACCAGCGGGAGTGCACCTTAGGAGTACCATTTCTGTGGAAACATGTTGATAGGAGAAACTGAGCTTACCTTTTATTTTTTAGTGTGCTTTGCTTGTTTGAATTAACTGAACAAAAATTTATATGAACAGAAACAGACTGTTATTAAGCATTAACCCTTACAGAAGGGCTAATATATCTGTGTTCCTTGGCTGTAGCAAATAAGCCATTCTATACAATGAGGGACATTTGGAGTGAGATGGACAATTCATCTCTATTGCCATCAGATAGTTGCTTGAGTGGTTCGCATTCTGCAGAACTGAAAGACTTGTTGCAAGCTTGAAACAGAGGATCATTCAATGGAAGCTTTTGCTGATGAGTTGGTAGGGGGGAAATTGTGACAAAAAATGGCAGCAGGGTTAAATATGGCCTTGTAACCATGAGTCCTTGTTTATGTCCTTCAATATCTAAATGGAGTTTTTTATAACATGCATATTAATTAAATTTAATCAATTGATTAACCAGTTAAGAGGTAAACGATTACTCAACTAAGAAGATTGATAACCCAAATCATTATGTATTTATAAAACTGTGCTAGTGGAACAGTGGGGCACCACATTTCCTTCTTTGGAGAGAAGCTCTCTCTAGAAAGAGAACTAGAAAGCTATCTCTAGTGTTTAATCTAAATTTGATTTTCTTGTAGTTTAAACCCAGTACCAGCTTTTGTTTTCTTTATTAGTTTTTTATATAGGTATATGCACACACACACACACACACATTCTTGTAAGCGCTTGATAATGTCGTCATAGATTTTAGAAATTGCCAGTTTAGCTTTAAATAAAGGCAACTTTACAGTGAAGGTAAGAAATGCATAAAACAAAAAATAAAAGTATGCACCAAAAGGAAACAACAAAACCCAAATTGGACTTTTCACAAAACAAACGGAACAAAAAAGTGTTTGCCACTTTCCTAGGAGTTATGTCAAAGGAGCCTAGTGGGTAGGTGAGTACTGCTGAGTGGGTGAAAAGGCTGTGCTGCAGCTTCGCTTCCAAAGTACAGGGCAATCAGGCCAGAGCAGTAGCAGTTGGCAGAGGAGGCAGTACTTACCTGACCTCCCATCCCCACAAATAACGAGAGTGAGGGGCGAGGTGGCAGCAGAAGCAGTGCAGTGCAAATGCACTGGAGGAGCCAATCTGGCATTCTCACCAGTGTGTTTGCACTGCATCAACCTTACCCTCCCTCCACACATGCATGCAGGGAATTATAGGGGTGAAACCAATCCTTTGTGAGGCCCAGAAGATGGTCAGAGGTCCTGTGAAGGAACTACATTGTTGGGGCAGAGCAGACTGCTGCCTAGACACAAGCCGGTGTCTGATTCTGAAACCACGTGGCTGCTCTGAGCTTTGGCAAGGAACAGGAGATATGAATATAATGTATATATGAGGGCTGCTGCCTGCTTGTCACATTATCAGTGGAAACAACCAGTGGTGCCACTCATGCTGACTCTGCAAATCCTCCCATAATTCTGTTGACATAGACTATCCACAGGTGCCCTATGGTTTGCAGGGAGAAGCACTGAATCAGCAACACTAGAACTCTGGGGAAGGAGTGTGGACAGACGTCATATCAGTTTTAACTCAGGTCAAGAGTATGGATTTCTTGAGGTAGCGAAAAGGCTTTGGATACCATCCAGCCAAGTTAAGCACTTAAAAGTTGAACTGGGAGAATTAAACACATGTTTAAATCTTCCTTGCTGAAATACATGTGACTTGTTAGTGCTTAGATTTGACTGGAGTGTGTCGGTGTGTGTCTTTTACAGGCCAGATGGAGAAGAGAGAGAATCTAGTGCAAGTGGTAACAATTAATTATTCCCCCACTCTGGTGTGTGTTTCTCCCATTTTCCATGCCTTCAGTACTGTCGCGTCTGAAGACAAGCATTCATTTGACATTTAAGATGAATAAAAAGAGATTCCTGGTTTAGCTTCAAACTGCTGTTCAATTTTTGTTTTAAATTTAAAAAATCCTGGTAAAGAGAGAAAAAGGAGAAAGAAATGGAGAATAATTCCCTGGCATCTGAGTTTAAATCATTGGGCAAGGGGTCTTCCAGTAACAAAGGACACACACGTCCCATTTGGGTGCTTTTAAAAGAAACAAATTATTGGTTCATAGTATGGAAAATGCTTTGTAGCCAAAAAAAACATGCAATCATACAAAGAAGAATTGTTATTAATTGGTCAAGTGGCAAAAAGCTAGTAGAGCCCAGCCCTATTGTTAGGTAGGATAAAGACATCCAGATTTGGGGATGCCATTAAAAGCAGCACAGGAAACTTAAGGCTCTGGGGCTAAATGTGGCCTTCTAGTTCTCTCATTTGGCCTTCAGGACTCTTCCCAGGCTCCCCATCCCCAGCCGTACCCTTCACGGGTCCAGCTTTGTACCCTCCAGTGTTTTAGCCTGGATGGGATTTATCTTTGATCTATACTAATGTCCCTTAACTTGCCCAGATGGAGGATAGGGAGGGGTGAGTGTAGAAAGTAGCTAACAGTACAGGTAACATTTACATTTTTTTCTTCTGTCCGTCACTAGCATGTGCCCCTCCCAGAAGGTGACCTTGATGGGAATGCTGCCCTTGGGCTGAAAAACGTTCTTCAGTCCTGCATTGTAAGAAACCAAATTCCCAGAGGAGGCGGATGGGGGAGAGAGATAGAGACAGAATACTGTTTGGGTTTCTTGCCTCAAGCACCAAAATATCTTGGACAGTAGCTCTGATGGTCTGATTGATAACATGGTTTGCCTATGGCAGCCGTTTCAGCCATTTTGAGGTCTTTCAAAAAGCTGTGCTTGACTTTGCTCAGAAAGTAAGATGGAAGTCAGAGATAAGATGATTCATGTTTGGAGGTGAACTTTGAATCACCTTCGTTATTAGAAGCATGGCTCCAGCTGAGAGTGAAACGTGATATCACCCCACCTAGCTTGCACATCTGCTTTGATGATGCTTTTAGTAACTGTGGTTGACCTATACCCATAGAAGTGCCAGGTGCAAATTGAGAGACTGGTCAAGCCCAGGATGCAGCCGGGAATTAACTCCACCAAGTTACTGTCAAGACCTTGTCACCTTTCAGATAGATGTAAGTTATCTGAATGCCTTACAAAATCAAAACCTAGCTGTGGGACAGTCCCAAGAACCCAAACTAAAATTGTCCTCCCTTGGGCATTTTTTCTAGTTTAACAGTTAATATTCTCAGTTTATGGGCTTGGCCTATGAAAGATGACCATATTTATCATCTGGTAGTCATTTCTATGAGCTGACTGCAGTTGACTCCTAAGGACCAGTCATGGTGCTTTGCCTTAGTTCAGGCAAACTTCTTTCTTAAATCTTTTAATTTAAATTTGAAGCCTCTTTTCCTATTAATCAAGTCACATTTTTTAAACTTGTATCTGTTGGTTGCTGATATAGTAATCTTGGTATGGCCGAGTTCAGATTTCTCTCACCTCTAGTCATTACACTTAATTCTTCATATTGATTTCAACATGGATACTTTCTCTTTCCCATGTAAGATTAATCAGTCTTTATATGCTGTAACCTTCTGTTTGTAAGGAGGTTCTCATTTTCTCCTCTCTTCATATTGTTGTTGGTCTGATATTTGATAGAGGTTGGCAAAGAGGAACATGCTCTGAACCTTTGGATCATTAGAAGCTCTTAATGATCCAAAACACCCACCTATCAGCACGCCTATAGGGCTGAGTGGAATGAAGACTGGCATGCTTTTGGACTGAAGTTGGATTGTAGTTGTGAAATTTCTGTGGACTATTAGACTCCACTAGTTTGATCTATATAGCCCCAGGGAAGAGTCAGAGCTTAGTGGTACAGCATTTGTCACCTTCAGTTCCCAACATCTGCAGATCAGAAATCTTGGAGAGCTGCTAGCCATCAGTATAGACAATACTGATCTAGATGGACCTCTGGAAACTGTAATTTTTTTAGATCCTTCTCTTTCAGAGAATCCTCAGCATCCTCACAAAACTATCATTCCCAGAGTTTTCTGGAGGTAGCCAAGGTATTGTCCATGCAGGTCTTAATCATCTTTGGCCACTGAGATCAAGGTCTGTTTGCTTCCTTGGTTTGAAAATTTTCTAGTGAGCTATTATAGCCTAAAATTTGGTTCAAAGTGGAAGGTTGGTTGTGTGGATTTTTATTTTTATTTTTAGCAACTTGATTCAAAGCCATAGGAGTGGACAGTGAACTAGCAACTAAATGTGTATAGTTGGAGGGTATGTAGCAGCAATCTTTGAGCAGATCTGCACCATGCAATTAAAGCACACCCAATGTACATTTAAAGCACAAGACTTCCCTAAAGAATCTTGAGATCTATAGTTCCCCCACAAAGAATTACAACTCCCAGCACCCTTAAGAAACTACAGTTCCCCGGATTCTTTGGGGAATGTGCTTTAAATGTAACGGTGTGTTTGCTAACTGTGTTGTGTGGGGTAGATTGTTATGGGCTGCCCACTACCGGGAGTGGGAGCCTATTCTTAACTTGGACCTCAGCAGTAAGGGAGGTGCTGCAGTACTGCATCCGGGAGGAGGGATTGCTGACATGGTTGTTTTGTGTGCAGGAGATACCAGGTTTGATCCCTGGTGTCTCCGGGTATGGCTGGGAGAGTCTGCTACCTGAAACCCCAGAGAGCTGCTACCATTCATTGTAGACAGTACTTAGCTATATTGACCAGTTGGTCTGATTCTCCATAAAGCAGCTCCCAGTGTTCCATAGCTTGGTGGTAGAGCACATTCTTTGCATGCAGAAGGTCTCAGGTTCAGTTTCTGGCATCTCCGGGTAGGGCTGGGAATGTCCCCTGCCTGAAACCCTGGAGAGCTTCTGCCAGTCAGTGTGGGCAGTACTGAGGTAGATGAACTAACTAACTTGCTATCAGGCAGCTACCTATGTTCTTACACACAATGGACTTGTTAGTCCATTGTGAATCTAGCAAGTGTTGTAGCTCAGTGGGAGAGCCTCTGCAATGCCTAGTATCTTGTGATAGTGTCGGGAAAAGACTCCTGCTTAAAACCCTGGAGAGCCACTGCTGGGCTCATCCACACTTCCGAGAGGTTTTCCCACCACTTTCTGTGGGAAAACCCACTGTTTATAACTGAATCAAAGCAAACATCAACCTGTGGAAAACCCGATTGATGTTTGCTCCGATTCAGTGGCAAAGTGTGCGTTTTCCTAGGGGAAAGCAGTGGGATAACTGGAAGTGTGGAGGAGCCCTATACTGAGTTAGATGAACTCAGTATAAACAGTTTCCTATGTTCCTCTGTTTCACTGAACCCTGAATGGCTACTTCTCCTATAAATGTCAATTGTGTACAGATACTAAAAAATGTTGGACGCTGCCTTTCCTTTCACAAACAAGGAAAGCTTTCCCAAAGCCTGTTGGCGCATTGGCTGGCATATTCTTCCATTACTGACTTGGCAGAATTAAGTGCTTAAATGCTTAGCTCTAGAGCATTTTCCCTCTTGCCTTCCCCACAGCAATGGCATCTTCGCTTCCGCAGTTCCTTCCCAATTGGCCTTTCTGGTTTGCTTTCTGGTGGTGGCTGCTGTGGACATGCCTGGAGGCCATTATAAACCAGCTTGAAAGGGTTCCCCCCCCTCTTTCTCCCCCACCCCCCCAAAGAAAAATAAGAAAAGTGGAGCATTACTTCTTTAAAAATGTTTAAATGTTTGCTAACTTTTAAAAGTGAACATAGCTTAGGACTGTGGACTAGTTTGTGAAAAGTTTGAATAAATGCAGGTTGTAGGTGTGTGTGTATATATACCGTTTAATGCCAAAACAGGTTTCTGAGCAGTTCACAAAGTGCAAAAAGCAGGAACACAGACAGAAACTACCACCACCACTCCTCCATTTTTCCTGTTTGGTCACTTTTTAAAGGGATAATTCAACTTGGGACCCTCCAAAGTAAATTCAGCTGTTTATTGTGACCTGACTGGTCTTTGTTTTTGCAATCCTAGACAGGCATTGAAAGGATTAACAAGCCCACTAGGCCACTAGGTGTGACTGGCTTGAGCCCCCTTCAAACCAGTGGGTATTTTGGTGAGTGTATTCTGCAGCATATCATTGATGCAGTAATATTTCTTTAATTGTGGATTTATAATGGACTGTCCACACGTCATTCCACTTTATTAGTTATTTTGCGATGCTTCCCCAACTTAACTGTTTGAAGGGGCATTCTTGTTCTATACCGAGGTATGAAAAGTTGCAGAATTTCAGTAGGAAACTACAGGGCATGCACAGATTGGAAATGAAACAGTATGTCTCCTTTTGCAGACACAAACAATATTGAAAACATGATTGCGTATGGCTGCCCCAATATCATCATTAGCGCAAAGCATCCTGAATGCACAAGAATAAAAAAAGACATCTGGCTGGCTTTGTACATACATTTTAAACTTTGCAAACCTGCTTTGAAATCAGCCTCATCATTTGAATTGGCAAGCCTCATTTCCAGAAACTATCACCCACATTTTAAAAGTGGCTATCACCCCCATATTGTGTGCTATAATACCCATGGTTTAAAATGCAACCTAGAATATCTGGCTGAAGAGCCTACTCTGATTCAAACTATACCTTGAAAGGAATGACTTTAACTTTCTGCCTCTCAGTCAGCCTGTTTGTAAAATGGAATAATAATGAATCTAATGATGGCATTGCAGGGGGGAATGAATGAGTTAAGGATTGTAAAGCACTTAGTACTGGTAGCGTATTTCATGGAATGATACATACTAATAATTAAATTTTCTTTGCTTTGTACATTCATGAAAAAGATCTCATGTTATGGGGTGATTTGTCTTCTTAATTGCGTCCATGTACCAATACATACTCCTTCTAAGCCTCTCTAATGGCAAACAAGGTATCTGCACAGCAGAGAGTGATTCATCCCACTGTCGATTAGTATTTCTGCTCAGTTTATTACCCACATGTTATTTAGTCATACCTCCCTTCTCTCCCTCTCATCCATCCTTCGGTCTACTCTAAAATGGTCCAAATCGGACAATTTATCTTCAGAGAAGAAAATATGGAAATTGGATAATTGACTGAGACCAGGTATACGAAACATACTTCACCAGCCTTGGAATAACTGTTCTGGCTTCCCTAGAAATGTCCCCCAGTCCATTTCTGAACACAATTCAAAGTGCTGATTTGCATTGTTAATGCCTTAAGCGATTTGGGATCGGAGCCCTTAAAGGGCTGCCTTCTTCTGCTTGAACCTGCTCAAGTACAGAGCCTGCAAGATCAGGCCAATGGCCTGAGGGTGCTGATCTCACAAGCAGCATCGCCCCCAAGCAGCATCGCAACATTTCCCCCACTCATTAATTCCAGCATTTCCGAGGTCTTTTTTAACATACTAAGGGACTATTCAGAAATGTAACTCCCTTAGCTGCGTTCCTTCCTATTACTGTAAGTAGAATTCCCACCTGATTCAGATATATGTGTAGACCAGAGTTCACACAGGCTGTGCAGAGTTTGAGTACCGTACATTCAGAAGGTGGTATGTGACTCTGCGCTTACTCTGGCATTTTTCTAGCTATCGCAACAAATTCCAGAGGAATTTAAGGTCCTGAGAAGATTTGCTGTAGCAACTCAGTTCTAGTAATGGTTTTTGTTTGCTTGTTTGTTTAAAGGCTTGCTTTGACTCTGTTCCTGAAAAGTTGATAACCCTTGATTATCCATAACCTTGGTTAGGCAAGTTCAACGAAGGCAAAGCTGATCAGCATAAAGGCAAAGTCTTCAGCTGGGGGGGGGGGAGGGAAGGGAAGGGAAGGGAGAGAGAGACAGGGAGAGAGAGACAGAGAGGAGTCAAAAACTCTTGTTGTCTCTTGTTGCAAGTCAGAGAGTTGGCAGGACTGCTTCTCCAGCAGGCCATGGAAGGAGGTGGCACAGCAGGGGCCCTTCTATCTGGCCCACTCTCTACTCCATGTTCTCATTTCCCTTCCTGGCTCCTAGGAGCAAACACAGCGTGTTTTCTCCCCCTCCTCCTTCTGCCACTTTGGCAGGGCAAAGAGAGAGCCCAGGTGGCGCTCGCCCATTGATCCAGCCTTGACGGAACAGTGCAATGGCTGGTCATGTGACGGGAGTCACTTGCGGGTATCCTTGCCTCATGGACACTCCCGCTTGCTCTGCTTCCATCCAGACTTGTTGCCTTCAAACTTGGATTCCGCAGGAGCTTCAAGACTGGGGCTTGCCAATTTGTGCAGCATGTGGTGGGAATATATAATAGTGATAGACCCCCCAAAGCTGCAAGGGAGAAAATGTAACCACACCAGCAGCAGTGGTTGACCAAAATGTCTTTTACCTTTTTTTGTACTCTTCAACCAGCATGGTCCAGATGAAGAAATTTGTGGGATGCATGGATTAAAACTGTCTCAATGGAACCAGTTAAAAGCAAATATTGCTTACTAAAAATTAGATGTGCTTATTCCACTTGATGTTCACATCCTTTAAATGGACTGCGCTTAATTTTTATCATTATCTTTGGTGAGAGAAAGATTCTATGCAGATGCTCAAAAACACTCTTCATTCTTCACTAGCGAATTAGGCATTTTCAGAGCCCAGCAGTGTTTCAGATTGTAAAAACGGGGTCTGTTTTGGATTGAAGGTAAATGTCCTTATTTGGCACTGAATGTTAAGGTGGTTTTCCCAGTGATTATGCTATAAAAAATATATGCAGGGGGAGATTCCCATTTCGTTAAAAGTATTATCTTAGGCACACAGGTACAGTATTGTTCTCCAAAACTACATTATTATTGATGTTCAGTGGGGCTATAGCACAACAAAAGTGGGGCAACCCACCCACCCACCCACCCTGAATATTTGTGGTATGAAAAGTTACTGGATTTCAGCATGAAATTACAAGATGTGCATCAGTTGGAATTGAAGCCACCCCAAAACTTTGGTAGGCACAAAATGTATTGGAAGTGGGCTTGCATATGACAAGTGATAGCATCACAAGCACAAATCATATTGAATGCATAATAAAAAGGAGGTCTGGAGGAGCGCTAGGATAGAACTGTTCCCTTCAGACCCTGTTTGTGAGCTTCTCCGAACAACCGGGCTAGCTACATTAGGAGACAGGACAAAATCCTACTGACATGCAACATCCCCCCCCATCCTAAAACTGCATACAGTATTAAGGCTCCCTCACTGCTGAAATGTGAAACAAGGTTTCACAGATTTTAAAATGCTTCCTTCATAAGCTGCAGACAATCCTGATGACAGTTTTGAGGCAGGTTAGGGAAAGTTCCATCCTTGGACAGCGTTAAGGGTCTGCCTTGAGTCTTGGCAAAGCAGCGCTCCAGATTGGCTGGATTAGTATGATTTACTAAACAGAGGCCTCCTCTGCCATGCTTGGCCTGGGTCCACTCCAGCCCTTGCCTAGCAGTAATCCATTGCTTAATTTTCATATGCTGAGAGAAACTGTGCCGTGGCACTTGTGGCTGAAGGGGAACGTAGCCTGGGATTTTGCCAGATCTGTACAAGCCTTTGCGCTAGAAATTAATAAAAAAAATCTGTGCCAGGGTAATTCAAACATTGCACAAAGAAAAACTGAACTCTGCATTAATTATTCAAAGCAGGTAGATTTTCATATATTTGCATTTTACCCTAGTTTATTGTCCCCCTCCCCTTTCTAACTACTGCAGGAGATATCAAGCATTTCAAAATGTATTAGAGGCCCAGTCTGTGGGACTTCTAGATTCCCACAGAATCTCAAACTTTTCTTCCAAAGCTTCCTAGTGCTGAATTCAAGACACAGTCCCCAATACTGTGCTTGTGCAGAATGACAATGCACAGCACTGGACACAGGTGTCTTGAGAGTTCGCTTGAAACCGGTTTCTTCTTGCACTCATGATTTGAGAACATTAATGCTTAGTCAGGTGCATGGGAAATATATTATGGAAACTTATTTGTTCTGATACAGTCTTGTATTATCCATGCAATTCAGCCATATGCTGCAAACTTTATGTGGCGACCATATAAATCCATGTGGTGACCAGGACAGTGCAGTTTGATGCACTCCACATTTCTGGGTACCATGGCTGCATAGGAACTCCGCAGAGCTCTTTCTTACAAGGGAATTCTGTTGGCATTTCCAAAGGGAATTCTGGGATGTCACTTTTCAAGGCTCATCTTCACAGCTTTGAGGGACAATAAATATATAAATGTTTGGGTTTTTTTAAAGCTGAGCTGCTTGGGCTGTTGATTCCTATGTCTGCTTACCACAATCTATGCTTTTCCCCCTGCACTTCCATGCAACAATGAAGTACGCAGAGCCATGTCTCTGGTCAACATGGTTAAGGGATCAACATCCCTTAAACTGAGGCTGTTGCATTTGAGTTTGTGTGTGACTCAGAAGAAGAAGGAGGGAGAACATGGGCAGGTTGCTAGTCTTGCAACCACCGATGGTGCTTCTCCCAAAACCTCTCTTGGAGCAGCCTTTGTGTAGGCCTTTGTGTTTGCAGTTTTTATGCCCAGATGGTTGCAAGCAGATGAAGACATTGAAGAGAGGAGGAATGTGGGAGGGAGGGACAGACACATGATGTGCCTAAGTGTGCATGCTCTCCTACCTAGGCTTTCAGGAGCATCTCTACCCTGAGTAACAAGGTGTGGGGGCAGGACCTGCTAAATGCAAGAGAGCCCCAGATTGGGTCCACATATTCGCAAATTTTGATACTGCCTGAGTGCAGCAACCCTCTTCCTGTTTGTGATTCCCAGCACATATTCAGAAGCATACTGCCTCCGGCAGTGGAGGTAGAACTTCGCCGTGATGGTTATAGCTTTATCTTCCGTAAATATGTGTAATCCTCTTCCTAAACTAGGGGGTTTAGGAAACAGCCATACAACCTTTTCTCTTCCATGGCTGGGGGTTGGGGAGGGACCCTCATGCCACTGCAGTAAGCTGCCGCCACAAGTTCATGGGGAAAGGGGAGGGAAACAGGGAGACTCTAAGTTGTATAGACACTTTGTACATTGCCCACAGGCGGAGGAGAAAACAGCTGGGAAAGGGTATCTATTGTATGAAGGGTTGAGTTTGGATGGTGTCCATGCTACAAACAAAATATTGCCGCTTTGCGTTGTCCTGAGCAAAAGCTCGCTCACTTATTGTTAAATTTGCCCTTCCTAGTTGGACCCCTCTTTCCAATCCTTAATGCACCAGCAATCTTGCATCGACTGTTAAAACATCTCCAGGAGGTAAAATGGTCAGTCAATAGCTTTCATAATTAATCAAGTACTAATAGACAAATTAGAAATTGTGTTTCTTCAAAGCAGGAGGTAAATCACTCATGGATTTTAACTGTCTTTCTCGCCTTGCATTTTCTTTCTTTCTTTCTTTCTTTCTTTCTTTCTTTCTTTCTTTCTCTCTCTCTCTCTCTCTCTCTCTCTCTCTCTCTCTCTCTCTCCCCCCCCCCCCCCACCATACAGGAATGGTAAAAGTGGAAACTTGTTTTTCATCTGAGCAAATGAAGAAAAATATTACATTTTATACTCCAGTAAATAAATGAAGCCTTTCCCCCCCTATGTAAGAAATCGATACTAGCCTTTACAACAGTTGAAGATGTTATGAAGAAAGTCATTTACCAAATTATGGGACGTAAGGCTTTTATTGATGACTGTAGGTTAGAAATTTTGGCATTGTGAGCGCTGTAATATAATCTGCTGCCCCAACAAGAAGCTGAATGAAATACAGATTATATGGTGAAACTGCAATGCATCATTTGCTATTAGTGGACTGGTAATAATTACCAGTTTCAAAGCTGCTCCCCCCTCCATGTAATCTTTACTCTCTGCCGTAACAGCCTTTCTCATTGACATTATGATTATACCAGCTGCCCTTCTGATCCAGAATATCTAGTTGATGGGAATGCTAAAATGCAATTACAAAAACTGTTATGTTGTATCCTCATTATAAGATACAGTGCTATTTCCACTGACCTAATACATAAACTAGCAAAGCAGGGGTATGTTGCATTGTTAAGCAGACCAGAGGGTGATAGCATCACTTGCTGCAGTTTTTATAAAAAGCTTCTAGTTTATAACAGCAAAATGAAATGAGAACTATCCACATTGCCAACTGCTTTGACTTCCCTGTTGCCTTCCCCACCCCACTTTGTCCTCTCTGGACCCTCACCCAAAGCCCACAAACAAGCGTTCAGAAATCTGCATGCCCAATTGAGTTTTCCTCTTTCCAGAAGATTTACGTATTTATCTGCTGCCGTCTTCAGCGCCCTGTGCTAAACATCACAGTAAGGTTCATTAAAAAGCTGGCATTGGCAGAAGAATGAAATGTTAAATATTATTCCAAAGGGGTTCCTTTAAAGCAACCAAAATGTTAAACACCTGCCAGAGATGGCTGAATCTCTCTTTTTCTTCCTCCCTCCAATTTCTCTCTCTCTCTCTCTCTCTCTCTCTCTCTCTCTCTCTCTCTCTCTCTCTCTCCCAATTCAGATTGTCAGACTAAATGTATAATAATAGAGAAACCTGAAGCTACGAGCAGGGGTTGGGGGGGGGGCTCTGTGTGAGTCGCAGTAGACATAACTGTAAAGCTGCCTGCCTGTCATTTTCCAAAGTCATTTATTCAACACATTGTATAATGAAAATCCCCCTTATAAAGCTTTTTCTTCTCCTTCTTTGAAGTGAGGAGGAAAACAAGAACAATGAAGATCACTTGATAGGGGGACTTCAGCGTTTTTCTTTCAAAACCCATCCACTTCATACTTCCCTCCCTCCTCTCTACCCGCACGTACATTAGGCATATGTTTGGAAACCTAATTTTGGCATCTACTGTCTAATCTTGTAAAAAAGATTTGCCCACAAGTGGGTTATATTGAGTGAGATTATAAACACCGCCGTAAAGTAAATCACAGGTCAGCCTAGAAGATCAGCACACAGTCAAATACCATTGTAAGCCTTGCTTGTTCAAAGACTAGTACAGTATATATAAATAACACTGTGTGTGTGTGTGTGTGTGTGTGTGTGTGCGTGCGCGCCCCCCCCCCATGCATTCCCAGGAAGAGCTCGGTAGTTTCCGCATTTTCAGAATGGTTTGTTAATGTCACAATTAGCTGCCAAGATATTTATTTATGCTAATTTTTGCTGTCCTCTCAATGCCCCCCATTGTTTTTGGTGGAAACAGACCACTGAAAGAGAACAATAAGGATTTATCCCTTTTACAGTTTATTTTTTTCTCTCCAATTCATATGATGCTGCTTTATACTGGTCAGACAGTTGGTCCATTTAGCTTCAGCAGCAGCCATCCCAAAACCTCATAGAGAGGTATTTCCTTTCTTCCAAAGAACCTTTATGTAAAGATGCTGGGGATTGAACTTGGGACCTTGACATCCTCTCCCATCAAACCACAGTCCTTCGCCATTTTGTTGGACTGCATTTCCCATCATGCCCAACCATTGGCAAGACTGGCTGGTGTTGATGGGCATTAAAGTCTTAACCATTTCTGGAGGGTCATGGTTTCCTCATCTCTGGCCTGGCAGAACTGCACTGAATGTGACAGTCGTGCTCCTAATGGGAGAAGCAGTATTTCCTTCAGTGAGCACATAAATGCTGTGAGCTTCAGGCAGGCGCCATTAAGCATCTCTGTGTCCGTGCATCAGGGCTCCCACATATTTGTACAAGCTATTTATGGATATATGTCTGCTGCAGGTGTAGCAGAATTGCAGTGTAAAATGTGGAGTCGCTCTTGGGAATGACAGCACCAGGGATTCCCAAGTGGGCAACTACCAAGGGGGTACAAAGAACCGTTGTTGGTGATTGTCCAAGCTACCTGACTATTTGCAAGGGAAAACTAAAGGGGATAAGCATCACTGCCCTTTTCTGTCAAGGGACTAGACTCAACAAGTAGATGGCAAACAACAACCACCACCTTCCACTGTGTGTAGGATTGATGGTACAAACTAGTGGGTACATGTCTAGCATATAGGGTGACTTGAGATTCGCTATGGAGTTTAGGGCTTAACTAGAGTGCACAACTGGTTGCAGTCGCAAGCTCAATGTTAGCGTGTAGCCCTATGTTAGCATGTTGCTCTCAGCTGTGGTGGAGGATGCTGACCAATCACCAGTGCTGACGTAAGAGTTAACTGCAAGTCCAGAAAGCAAGGTGGGAGGGCCATTTCGTCCTTGCCTCAGGCTGCTAAATGTATTCGGCCAGCTCTTCTAGGTGATATTTAAATTACAGTACACCAAGAAATTCAATGTGGGGTAGCAGAGTAGACTTAATACTGGGTAGGGCAAAGTTGAGATCCTACAGCCAGAGACGTGAGGTTGCCCCCAAGATTGGGAGGGCGCAATGCTGTTGCGCGTGTGCGATGTCATGCGCATTGTGGAAGGCCGAGTGCTCTGGAGGAGATGGCCACTGGACCTGCGGTGTGTGACATCACATGCGCATAGGGCTGCCTGAAGATTGAGGGAGCCCACCCCTCCTAAAACAAATATTGAGGGGATCAAGGTGTCAGCCCCCAATAGTTGGCACACCTGCTTATTGGCCAACCACGGGCCAGTCACATGGTTGTTATCAGTATAGCAGGAAGCGGGACCATGTCATACTGGTTAAAATAAATTGTTACTTATACAGTAGATAGATATATCAAATTTCAGATATATAGCTGCATTTCAAAATGACATTTACAGTCTTAAGCATTTTAAAGAAAAGCAAGATGGCTCCTGTAGGTTTCTTCTATTTAGCCCCTCTAAATTTGGATATTCATCT
Source organism: Podarcis vaucheri (assembly GCF_965113315.1). Classification (NCBI taxonomy): domain Eukaryota; kingdom Metazoa; phylum Chordata; class Lepidosauria; order Squamata; family Lacertidae; genus Podarcis; species Podarcis vaucheri. The sequence continues at coordinate 9,897,175 of NC_138761.1, forward strand.
AGTTTCTTAGCCAGATGTTGGATCCAAGTTATCCAAATCCATGTTTATCTAGCTATCCAGCCATCTGGTTATCTAGATTTGTTTGGGTGACCCATAAGCCAGTTGGAGAAAGAAAGGCTGTACTATATCATATATTTCAGGCTTCATTTTCTCAGCTGACAGCTTGAAACAAGGTTTTTTACAGAATAATTTTTTAAAAAAAACAAAAAACAAAAATCACATGCTTCCAAATGAGGACTGGCATATAATTAATTGGCTTAGGCTCTGATCCTATGAGATATGCACCCTTATCTTTGGCATGTATTTTCATAATTTATTTAAGCAGGACTTACTTGGAAATAAGTATGGTTAGGATTGCAACACTAGACCATAACCATGTGCGCTAAAATACTTCCTTGGAAGTAAACCAGAAAATGTATGTTTAAATAATCTCATTAAAAATTAGTGGAGGTACCTAAATTTGAAGTTATTCAATGCCCATAGGTTAAATACTGTTAGGATCACAGTATCCTATGATCCTCCAATAATGGATCAGATTAATCCCATGAGACCATAGCAGAACTACTCCAAATCCAGAGACTTGATACTTCTGGCTTTAGATTACAATTATAGCAGTGCATATCTACATAGCAGTATGCCCCACTGAGCTCAATGGGTCTTACTCTTAAGTAAACTATGCTTAGGATTATGGCCACAATGTGCATTGGTATAAATTGGACTAGGATCAAGGCCTTAGCTATATGTGGAGTGTATCTGCTTATGTGTTAAAGTGTTTGCACTTACTGCTGAAGTTTATTTCTGAGGAAAGGAATGACTTTCAAGAAAGAGTAAAAAGAGTCAACAAATACCAGGCATATAAAGCAGAGGTTTACAAAATTATTCATGATGTAGAAATATGAAATACTAGAACTTAGGGGTCATCAAATGAAATTGGTTGACAGATGACTGGGGATGGCTTTAGAAAAGGATCAGACACAATCACAGAGTTGAGAGGTCTATCTTGATGGCTCAGTGGAATCTTCATGTTCAGAGGTAGTTTGTCACTGAATGCCAGTTCCTGGGGATCATCAACAGTTGGAGTTAGCTATTGCCTTTAAGCCCAGCTTGTGGGTTTCCCGGAAGCATCCAATCGGCCATGGTGGGAAGCAGGGTGGGAGACTAGAAAGATCTTGGGTCTGGTCCAGCAGCAGGTCTTGTCTGACGTTCTTAAGGAAGCTATTTGGTTTATTAAACATTGATGCTACTGTGGTGTTTTGTTTTGTTTTTTGCAGGTAAAGATGAACCCAGCAGCTACACATGTACAACATGTAAACAGCCATTCAACAGCGCCTGGTTTCTCTTGCAACACGCACAGAACACTCATGGATTAAGAATCTACTTAGAAAGTGACCACGGAAGCCCCCTAACACCGCGGGTTGGTATCCCATCAGGACTAGGTGCTGAATGCCCTTCACAGCCACCGCTCCACGGGATCCACATTGCAGACAATAATCCCTTTAACCTCCTTAGAATACCCGGATCGGTTGCAAGAGAAGCTTCGGGTCTCGGAGAAGGGCGCTTCCCTCCCACGCCGCCTTTGTTTAGTCCCCCTCCAAGGCATCACTTGGATCCACACCGCATAGAACGCTTGGGTGCCGAAGAAATGGCCCTTGCAACCCATCACCCCAGTGCCTTTGACAGGGTGCTGCGACTCAACCCCATGGCCATGGAGCCCCCAGCAATGGATTTCTCCAGGCGGCTTCGGGAGTTAGCTGGAAACACCTCTAGTCCGCCATTGTCACCGAACCGGCCCAGTCCTATGCAAAGGTTACTGCAACCATTCCAGCCAGGCAGCAAGCCACCTTTTCTGGCCACGCCGCCTCTCCCTCCTCTTCCCGCTCCTCCCCCTTCCCAGCCTCCCGTCAAATCCAAGTCCTGTGAATTTTGTGGGAAAACCTTCAAGTTTCAGAGCAACTTAGTTGTCCACCGCCGCAGCCACACTGGAGAAAAACCTTACAAGTGCAACCTTTGCGACCACGCGTGCACTCAAGCAAGCAAGCTAAAGCGCCACATGAAAACCCACATGCACAAATCCTCCCCAATGACAGTGAAGTCTGACGATGGCCTCTCCACGGCCAGCTCCCCAGAGCCTGGAACCAGTGACCTTGTTGGCAGTGCTAGCAGTGCCCTAAAATCCGTGGTGGCCAAGTTTAAGAGTGAGAATGATTCCAATATGATTCCAGAAAACGGGGATGAAGAAGAAGAGGAGGAGGAGGAGGAGGAAGAAGAGGAAGAGGAAGAAGAAGAGGAGGATTTGACTGAAAATGAACGGCCAGACTATGGGTTTGGCATTAATCTAGAAGCAGCTCGTCACCATGAGAACAACTCCCGGTCTGTCGATGAGAACCGCTCCATGCCGGATGTCATGCAAGGGATGGTTCTGAGCTCCATGCAGCACTTCACCGAGGCCTTCCACCAGGTCCTTGGAGAGAAACATAAACGAGGGCATTTGTCCGAATCTGAGGTACATAGAGACACTTGCGACGAAGACTCGGTAGCTGGTGAATCCGATCGCCTCGACGACGGCGCTATTAATGGTCGGGGGTGTTCCCCTGGTGAATCTGCCTCTGGAGGTTTGTCAAAAAAGCTGCTCTTGGGTAGCCCGAGCTCCCTAAGCCCTTTCTCCAAACGCATCAAACTTGAAAAGGAGTTTGACCTTCCCGCAACAGCTATGCCTAACACTGAAAATGTTTACTCCCAGTGGCTAGCTGGGTACGCTGCTTCTCGGCAGCTAAAAGATCCATTCCTCAACTTTGGAGACTCCCGACAATCGCCTTTTGCTTCCTCCTCTGAACACTCCTCCGAAAACGGAAGTTTACGCTTCTCGACGCCTCCTGGGGAGATGGATGGAGGGATATCAGGCCGCAGCGGTACAGGAAGTGGAGGGAGCACCCCGCATATTAGTGGTCCAGGCCCTGGAAGGCCTAGTTCAAAAGAGGGCAGACGCAGCGACACTTGTGAGTACTGTGGGAAAGTCTTCAAGAACTGTAGTAACCTCACTGTCCACAGGAGGAGCCACACTGGGGAAAGGCCTTATAAATGTGAGCTGTGTAACTACGCGTGCGCCCAGAGTAGCAAACTCACCAGGCACATGAAAACGCATGGTCAGGTGGGGAAGGACGTTTACAAATGTGAAATTTGTAAGATGCCTTTTAGCGTGTACAGTACCCTGGAAAAACACATGAAAAAATGGCACAGTGATCGAGTCTTGAATAATGACATAAAAACTGAATAGAGGTATATTAACATGTCCCCCTTCTCCTCCCTTTCCCCAACCAACTCCCCACCCCACCCCACCCCCACCCCACCCCGGTGTAGAGATTTTCTAGTCCCTTGTGAGTAAAATAATGGAAGCTAAGGATGATATTAAGAAAGTGCTAGTCACCAGCACACCTGTTTTCATTTTCATTTTTTATTTTTTTTTATTTTTTCCTCTTTTCGTTTCTGTTTTCACCATTTGAATGCATGATCTGTATTGGGGGCAATACTACGCAAACTTTGAGCCTTTCTCTTGTGCAATAATTTACATGTTGTGTATGTTTGTTAATTTTTTTTAAAAAAATTAGACAGCATGTATGGTATGTTATGGCTGTTTTTTTAAAAAAATTGTCCCCTGATTGGTTGCTGAGCAAACAAAATGATGATACCCACCCACCCACCCAAATACTAACTCAGACAGCTATGTACCCATTTCCTGTAATGTTCTAGGAAAAAGAGGGGGGAGGAAAATCAGAGTGAAAACATTTTTTAACAGAACCAACCATGCTACGTGCATTCTGTGACACATATCATGCACAGTTTTGTTTTGAAATGTATAGGGGCAATGTTCTTTGAATTAACCCTCTCTGGACAGATGGATAACACTGAAAAGGGAAAAGGGTATTCCACAGTGTTATCTCAATTTCTGTCTTTAAAAGGATGTTAACGTATCAGTTGTTTTTGTGGTGGGGGAGGGAAGGGAAAAAGTAGGCCTTTAATTGAAAAATAAGGACATAAAAGAAAAAAAGGTAAATTTGTACTATCATTTGGTTTAAGAAATGGAAATCCGAGTGCCTTGAATCTATTTAAGCCATGTTGGTGGCAACCCTACTTGTTCTAAACTTGTAGCTCAACTTTCGCACTGGGCAATGTAAACGAGTCCTTTAGGACCTAGCCGATAACTCTATATTGTATTTCTCACAACAGTGGCTACCTAAATCATATAATTAAGAAAGGAAACCCAATACGTCCTAGTTAATCATCATTCGATCCTACCCATGCACTCCTGTTCCAACTAACCTCAGCCCAAAGTCACCTAATTCAAAGGGTTGTAGCCAGTCTTAGTCCTACTTAAGAGTAGCTCCGTTGAAAAGAATGGACAAGACTAATTTAAGTGCATTGATTTCAGAGGATTTACTCTGAGTATAACTTAGTTGAATACAACCCAAATTGATTCCCCTCCAGAGTGTTGAAAACATCCCTGGACCATTGCAGATGATTTTTCTCTCATCCTGTTACCCAACCGGTACCCTGTCTCCCTCTCTTTGCCCCGCCCCCTTGCAATTTTGAGATTCTGATCATTATTCTGATGATTAAAAAATAAGAAGAAAATGAATGTGAAAAGTGCAGAAGGCCTTGAAAGATGATTAAATACACTAGGAAGAAAATTCATGTTTTAAAGATTTTACCAATATCTTTTAGTGATTCTGGCACACAAAAGGACACAAAACCTAAAAGGAAGAAGAATGAAAATAAGTAAATATCCGAATTAAGTTGGTTGTCAACTTGACAATCAAATTAGAAACGTACAACCTTGCATACCTACCGCATATCAATCTATTGATCTCTCTCTATATATAGGGAAAGACATATAAAACAGTCCGGCAATAATATTTTACTGAGTGTAACACATAGCAAAAAAACAAAATAAAAAAACATACAGTGATTTATTAGCACAATGTGGTACTGCTTGCCATTTAAAACTAAGAACAGGTTATAAGCTAATATTGATATGATGATTAACTATGAGCTATTAAGATTTGCCTTGAAGTGTGACATTCTGAAAAAGAAGAAGAGAGAAAGATAATTTAAAAAGAGTAGCAGAGAGTATGTCTGTGCTCCCTAAAAGTTGTACTTCATTTTGTTTCTTTTTACCATATGCTATGTGCTCGTTGTGTTGACATGGGAAAAGGATTCATTGTTTTTATGATTAAGCTAGGATCTGCCCCGTTGGATGTTCACATAGCACTTGACTCTGCCTGTTGTGTATGTCTCTTTTTCCTTTAATCAGAGGTACACAGGTTGAGTATAAAAAAAAAACCTTTTAAGACTGCTCAGATAGGACAATTTAAATGCACTGTACAATTTTCCCAGTTTACAGGTCTCTATACTTTTAAGGGAAAAATTGCAAGATTAATGAAAAAAAATTAAAAAATATATATGAGCATGATCTCATGAGGAGCATATAAGAAACTCTGCCAGCTTGCCGTTTTACTTGACTTAATGACTGCGACTCAACGTTACGGCGCTGTGAATGGGAACAGGTCGTACAATTATATAAAAAATAACGAATGATTGCTCTCACTCCTACAGTGCAAGGATGGGTTTGGTTTTTTTTGTACAAAACTTTTTAAAATATAAATGTTATGATTTTTTTTTTAACGAAAACACTTCATTTTGTTTAGGGGAGAAAAAAACAAACTTGTATTTTAGGGTTCATTGTCTTGATGGTGTACAAGACCTGCTCTTCATTGAAAACCAGTAGTGGAAAATCCTATGCCTTGGTTATATACAGAACTCTTCAGGTTGTAAAATAAATACATTGGGGAAAGGGTTAAGAATATATAGTACTTAAAATATAGGAAAATGCACACTCCTGTTGGTTCCTATGCTAAGAAGAAGAGAAAACAAACAAACAAACAAGAAGAAAAACACATTTATGGTCTCTTTTTTCTGTAATTTCTAGAATGGTATTTGAATTTAATGTTCACCTAGAGTAGGCACTATAGTATTTATAATGAAGCTTGTATTTTTAACTGTTGCTTGTTTCTCTTTAAAAAAAAGAAAAGAAAGAAAAGGTATCATTGTACCTTTTTTTGGTAGTGGAAAAACACACATACACACACGCACACACACACACACAAAACAAACAGGCTGCCACAGTATATTTTTTTAATTTGGCAGGATAATATAGTGCAAATTATTTGTATGTTTGAAAAAACCATTTTTTTTTTTTTAGAAGAAAAAGTGTGACATTGTACAGATAAGAGGCCATATAATGGCTGTTTTGGGGGGAGGGTGGGGAGGAAAAAAAGAGAGAGAAAGAATCTGTTTGAATGTCGCACTTAATGAGCGTTGCAGATGGTTGTACATATCAAAGGGGGTTACTTTTCTTTCCGCTGCCATATTGTATGCAGTAATGCAAGGTGATGATGTTGGTTTGTTCCGTAGTGTGCTCTTTCGTCCCCTTTTTTCTTCTTCTCTTACCCCTTTACATTCCAGCATCTTTAAAAATAAAAATCTTCATATGCAGTAAAAGGAGAAAAAAAATTAAAAAAAACTAGAACGAAAGGAAGAAAAAAAATTAAAAAGTTTCGCAGGTTTTTTTTTCCATTGCCAAAAAGAAAAAAAAATTAAATGGTGCTTTATATATTTAGATCGGAAAGGATTTCATATGCAAAGCATATTAAAAAAAAAGAGAGAGACAGAGCGAGAGAGACAGAGAGAGCGAGAGAGAGAGAGGAGCCCCTCTGGATACGAAACCTTTTTTGTATATGGCAATGCAAAATATTTTGTTATTATGGGCCTTTTCTATTCCTGTAATGAAAGCTGTTTGTCGTAACTTGAAATTTTATCTTTTACTATGGAAGTCACTATTTATTATTGCTTACACGCTCTGTTCAGAACAGAGGCGTTGGATTTGATCTTTGTTTTTTTTTAATTGTTTTTTTATTATTATTATTTAGATGACCAAAGGTCATTGGCAACCTGGCTCTTTATTGTATTTTTTCTTTTGGTTTTTGTTCTAGTCTTTGTTAAGTTCTATTGGGAAAACCACTGTCTGTGTTTTTGGGGTTTTATTTTTATTTTTTATTTTTTTATTTTTATAAATCGGGCAGTTGTCTGCATTACCCTGTTCATTCACCCATTTTGTCCCTTAATTGAAAAATAAATAATAAAAAAATAATAAAAAAACTGCTTAAAGTACATTCCATAAGCTTTGCGTGTCCTCATTTGACACACTCTGTAAATTTCCCTCAGCGAGAGAAGCAGCTTTTAAGAGAAGACCACGAGGTTTTCTTCATGGGGGCATTTTGATGTACGTATTAGTAGCCTAAAGACCCAGAAAGCTCCCTATTTATATCACAATAAAATGCTTTGCCCCTGGGAACAGTGTCTTGTATTAAGAGCAAAGATCTTGCTTTATTTTATTTTTTCAGCGGAGGGGACCTTTCTTTTCCATACGGATGCCCCCCCCCCCATTTCCCCTCTTAAGAATGGAAGATGAACTGATTGGCCACAACATCCAATTCATTCATATTCGTCTGTGAAAAGGGACTCTCAGCCAGCCCTCCCCCCCAGCCCCCACTTCCTGCACCATTGCGTACAATCACAGACAAGCTCAGAAACGGAAACAATATGCAACTCCCTCCCTGCGAGCCCCTCCCTCGCCCACCTTAAAATAAACTCAAAACCCAACGCGACAGGTGAACTGGAAACATCTCTGTTGTGCCACCCAGTGCCGTAGCAAAAGCAGAAGCTGCTTGTGGGCGCGCCTGCCTGCACTCTGGGGGCGCATGGGGAATGTCTGTGCTGCGCACCCCCAAAAGCAGGCCCAGCTTGGCCCAACCACTTGGGGAACATTTTCTCTTTCTCACATTTTGTCCGGTTGGAACGAAAGCCGGGATGGGAGCTGCTCTTCTTTTTATATATTCTGTACAATGGATAGGTTTTATCAAAACGTTGTGTATACATTGTCTTTAAATATCTGGACTCTGGTTCTGATTACATATATATATATTTTTCCTCCTGAGAGGTCTGTATATGTTGTCAAGTTTTACGAATACTGCATGTTGCAGCATCTATTTGCTTTATTAAAAACACATACCTCTGTGATACCGTCTCTTGCTCTTCCTAGTGTAACAGAATGGCTTCTTTCTCATTTGCCTTTTTAATTTGTAAGAAATTGTCACATTGTTCTCATTCAGTAGCATTGCCTTATTTTGTCCAACGCCTCCTCAAAATGCATCACTTGTTTTAAGTAACTGAGGAAATTCTATATTTCCCCCTCCTGCCGGCCCCCGTGCCCCCATGCTTTTGCATGGGTTGGTCTCATGTTACGCACCCAAGTGGAAAGGACCCAAAATACATCACCGCTCAGTTGTCCATTGGCTGAGGACTGAACTCCACTAGGAACATGGGAAGCTGTCTTATACCAAGTCGGACCATTGGTCCATCTAGGTCAGTGCTGCCTATACTGACTGGCAGAAGCTTTCTGGGATTTCAGGTGGGGGACATTCTGCACTTCACCTGGAGATGCCTGGGATTGAACCTGGGACCTTCTGTTTGAAAGGCAGATGCCCTACCACTAAGCTATGGCCTTTCCCCACTGCACCCCCTAGCTGGGCAAACAACATGGTAACCTAGTGCAGCCACCAACCTGGTTGGCATAACTTTCAAAAATATGTCAGCAACTGGTCCATCTCACACTGCTCCAGGTTTTTGAGGCACTGAGTAGCGTGCAGCTCTTTAATGTTGGGAGAGCTTCATGTACAACGCCACTACCATGTCATAGAATGAGGGAGCCCTTGCTTGCGTAGAGCTCCTCGTGCGCAACAACGATGATATTTAATAATAAAGAAACAAGATTAGCTTGCCTAGCATTTCACATACAATATCACAGTACAGTGGTACCTCAGGTTAAGTACTTAATTCGTTCCAGAGGTCCGTACTTAAGCTGAAACTGTTCTTAACCTGAAGCACCACTTTAGCTAATGGGGCCTCCTGCTGCCGCCGGGCCGCCGGAGCCCGGTTTCGGTTCTTATCCTGAAGCAAAGTTCTTAACCTGAAGCACTATTTCTGGGTTAGCAGAGTCTGTAACCTGAAGTGTATGTAACCCGAGGTACCACTGTAAAGTGAAGGGCATCTGATTTTCATTGCATGGGAACTAGAAATGGTCACCTATGCTTAGTGAAAGTCCCACTTCCCAGCGCCTACGGTGGGGGTGGGAACAGGGCAGGAGGAACAGGGAAGCTCCATTGTGCTAGCAGAAGTCCCTGTTCAGGCTTCTACTAGTGGACTCATTTGTTGAATCTGGCCCACGCTATGTTTATTATGATATCACCATGAAAGGTGTAGTCATGGTTTATGACGTTGCTGCTTCTGCCTACTCTTCCCTGTACCTACTTCTCTGGTCCATGAGCAACATTTTAGCTCATAAGAGAATGGCAGATGTATGTATAAGTAAATGACCACATCTTAAAAAGTAGTCTTTGAATGAACCTAGTCCCTGAATTACTCCCTGAATCCATCTAGCCTAGGCCATTATTCACTATTTTCACTGGCAGTGGCTCTCTTAAGTTTTACAGATGGAGGCCTTTCTTGATACCGGGAAGCCTTTAGCCAGCAGTGCCAGTGTTTGGACCTTGCACATGCAAACACATGCTTTGGCAATGGAGATTAGGGGCAATTTCAAGACTAACATAGCCATGCCTCTGGAAATTCATAACAAGAAGCCACGATTCTGGAAATCCATGGACAAGTACAGAAGTTGGCCCATTCTGATCAAAACTTCTCTCATATATAAACATAAGGCAGGCAACCCAGGAATCATTTTTGGGGACAAAATGTCCCATCAACCATATTGACACTAAAATTTACGTCACTTTATTCCAGTTTAGCTGTCATGAATAGATCATAATTTGAAGAGGGTGCTGAGGATCTGGGGGGGGGATCACTCACACACCTCCATTGTCCTGGAGAGAAGGAATGGCCATGGAACCAGTTAAAAGTCGTAAGAAAATCCCTTGTCAATCAGACCAAAGGCCCACTTGGTCCAGCAATCTGTTCTCACAGTGGCCAATCAGATGCCTATGGGATGCCCACATTCAATACCTGAGTGTAACAGTAGTCTCTCAACTTCTGATTCCCAACAATTGCTACAGAGGCATACCGTCTCCTACAGTGGAGGTAAAACATAGCTGCTATTATGGCTATTCTATAATACACATTCTGCCACCCCTTCCTTCTTCAAGCTACCCTTTTAATTTCCAGTTTCATACCAGCCCTTTTACCCTCCCTTTATGGTGCTTTTATTGCACTTCTGGATTCTCTTTCTCCAACAGTAACTTCCCCCCTCCAAAAAAATGAAACATGCACTTGAATATTAAATCCACTGGAATATTAAAATCATGTGGAACAATCTGTGGCAAAACTAGGGAGTGTCTCTTCCTAGCAAAATCAATGCTCCATGTCACTTGCCCCTGCCCACCTGATGGGCATCCCTCTGTGGTAGAAAACACTTGTATCCAAACGGGCTTTGGATTCTCAGTTTTCTGCTACCCACTCTCCTTCCTTTTCTTCCTGGCTTCTATATAATTTGCTGTCTTCTTCAAATCCTCCACCTTCCTCTTCATTGTTCTCTTGCAGTCTCCAGATTTGGTTGACCTTTATGGGGCGATCTCTTAACCTGCCATGTGGGGATCCCTTGCAGATGACCAGAGTGCCTGGAGACTTATCAGGTCATGCGTCCATAGGAATGACTGCTGGGAGGAGCACGGAGAGAAGAAACATCCTGGTTCACCTGTATCAGCACAAGCGGACACCTTCAGCTGCCCCAGATGCAACAAAACAACTCTCTCCTGTATTGGTCCCTACAACCACAGCAGTTGCTGTAACCTTCCAACATTTTGACACCACTCCCAAAGACGCGCTCCTCCATTGTCTCCCAAGGCAGACCGATGCCAACAATTATCCACATTCCTTGCTGATTCTTTGTGGAAGAAGACAGATGAGGCCCATCTTAGTCCTGCATCCTGTTCTCAAAGTGGCTAACCAAATGCCCTTGCGAAACCCTGAGCATTACAGCAGTCTCCTCACTTCCGCTCTCCAGTAACTGGTATTCAGAAGCATACTTTCTCCAACTGTGGAGGGAAAACAAAGCCGCTGTGGCTGGTAGCCATTGATAGCCTTTCCCTTTTCTGGTCTCCCACCAGCCTCACAGTTTTGTAGTCTGTTAGCTAAAGAGTTGAGCTAGAAGTCAACAAAGCCCACATTTGCCATGGACTCACTGGACTGTCTTAGGCAGGTGACTGCCAGCTCCCTGCCTCTAAAATACAAATCTCACAGAGCACTTGTGAAGGTGAGTGACAGTGAGTTTGCATGGTGTGAACAAGACCCTCTCGTTGCCTGTGCTGTTTCTTCTGCGGTCGTCTGGTAGTGCTTGCATGCCATGACTTCTTAAGATCCAGGGAGGGAGGTGGCATGGGCTGCCTTGGAGTTTGCAAATTTGACGTTCAAACATTGTCAACTGACTGCAGAAGAATATTCATTGGTGATGCTCGCTTGCCAGAGGCACCCTAGGGGTTGTGTAGCTTTTTGTGCAGTTACTATATATGCAGAAAAACAGTTTCTTGAGATTCCCCTTTCTTTTGGTTCAGGTCCGTCCCTTTCCTTTGCACATTGTGAGACTATGACTCCCCTCGTAACTGACCGTTGGCCATGTTGCAGAGGTTGGTAGGGACTGGAGGATTACAGATTCCCCCACCTTGCACTAAAACTGATTAAGAAATATCATGGGCCTCCTCATTCCTGCTAATGGAATGTTTCCATTCCCTTTTAAACTCCTCAAGTGAGACCTGTCCTGGATGTTCCACTCACCACACTTACACCCTGAGCTCAGGACATACTGTTTAAATTAAGAACAGCTCCAGGCCAGCATGTTGATAGAGTGAAAGTCCCCACCAGTAAACACGACTGACATGGGCTGAAGGCACCCAGAACGAAACAGTTCAGACTGGCACATTGTGCTCTTCACTACACAGCCGGCGTTTACTAAGGAGGTACCAGTCCCCATGGCAAACATTTTTTAGACTGGCTTTGAGTGATGTATTTATTGTTTATCGATTCTCCTTGACTCCCCACTCCTCCAGTTTGGCTTTTTCAATTTCTTTGCTGAAACCATAGTTTTAAGATAAAGTTTTTCTGCATGATTCTCATAGATGGCCATCAATTAGTCCCAGATAATAATTCTGCCATCCTCAACTTTCTTTCCTTGGTGAACTTCTGTGACACTTTTCACCTCTGCTCTTCCTAGATCTCCAGCTTCTCATCATTTTGATTTTATTTTTTATTTTTTAAAAAGTAGGGTCTGCTTTGTCTTTTCTCCTCCCTGGACAGGATCCAGAAGGCAGCCACTCTTGATGCCTCTGCTCTTCTCACATCAGGACCACTCACAGGATGCTTCTCTTCACATCTCTGGCTTTAGTTTATCTCCTTTGTGAGGAGAAGCTCACCAATTTGCCTTTTCTGCCACAGACCTTCTGCTTCATCCTAGTTCTAAGGGACATCTCACTAATGCTTCTCCCTGCTGTTATGACAATGTCTCAAGCCAAAGACGAGGATTCTTCCCACCTGTCTTGTTGTACACAATCTTTGAATTATCTCAAGTAGCTTCCTTTACTCCCCCTTCCTTGCAGTCCATTTTTTTATTCTTACCACCTTTCCAAACGCTTCACTCTTCTCTCCCTGTATTTGTGTACAGTGTGGTGTTGTGGTTAAGAGCGGTGGACTCGTAATCTGGTGAACCGGGTTCGATTCCCCACTCCTCCACATGCAGCTGCTGGGTGACCTTGGGCTAGTCATACTTCTCTGAAGTCTCTCAGCCTCACTCACCTCACAGAGTGTTTGTTGTGGGGGAGGAAGGGAAAAGGAGATTGTTAGCTGCTTTGAGATTCCTTAGGGTAGTGATAAAGCGGGATATCAAATCCAAGCTCCTCCTCCTCCTCCTCTTCTTCTGACTCCTCTGTGCCTTTCTAAATTACTATATCTGTCTCCATCACTTGTCCCTTCCCTTTTCTACTAGCAACAGAGTAAGGTGGTGAGGTGGAACTCACCCCCCGAGGCGAATGGTCATAGCACCTCCTTTGCATGCAGAAGGTCCCATTTTCAATCCCCCAGCATCTCCAGGAAGGTCTGGGAATATCCCCTGCCTAGAACCCTAGAACCCAGTCCGTGTAGGCAGCACTGAGCTAGATAGATCAAAGGTCTGATTCGAGGTAAGGCAGCTCCCTGCATCTCTTGGGGTGTAGAAAAGAAAATGTTGGCATAACAGGCTACTGCTGCTTAAATCCCCCTCTTCTGTACAACCATAGAAGTTGCAGGAGCCCTGTCCTCTTTTTCAGCTGGCTACTTCAATGCAGAGCTGGGTCCATTGCATGACCAAAACATGTCTAAGTCCCATTGAGTTCAGTGGTGCTTACTCCCGAGTAAGTGTAGGAATGAAGTTACAGCTCCATCCCCATTTGAAATCAACATGGGTGCAAAAGGCACTTAGGTCATGGGTTATCAAGGGCACGTCTACAGGGGTCTTCTCAGAGCCTGTACCGAGTCGTGCGATCCTGAAAAGTCCTGTGGCAATAGTGCCTGCTCCTTGCACAGATACATTAGAGTCCACATGGTGCACCGGTCAGATCATGGGGCCAATGCAACTGCTATAGTCCTTGTCGGAGGCCACTATTCAAAACCTCCTTTCGTTGGGGGGAAAACCTTGGAGAGGGATTTTCAATGCAACCTGCCATTAGTGTTGCACACTGAACACTTTCAGAATCTGGTGCAGAAACCCCAGGAAATGGCAGAGGGGGAGGAAGCCAGGGAAAAGCTGAATTGAGGAGTCATTCCACCTGACACCTTCCTTCCCCCAGTTTGTTTGGGTTTTTTTTGAAAGCAAGCCTTCCACTAATGTAGGTGCCTCCAGAATACTAGGAAGGGGCACAACACATATATTGTGTTCACATAAAGTAAATATGATATTCTGCAGAACATCCATATCCTTTTGGGGTTTTCAGATGCTAGGTGACCACGACTGGGCCATTAAAAAATACCCCAACCTCAGATCAGTTTGCCACCCTATTGCTTTCACCTTGCAAATAAGCCTCCAGGCGTCTTTAAATCATTTACTTAGACATACCCACGTATATTAGATATTTTGTGGCACACAGGGAGAAAGGAGGAGATGGGAGAAGAAGAAAAATCCTGTTCTGATTTAAAAATGCTTGCCGGTCTGGTCACCTGGAGACTATTCTTAACTCGCCACAGGAGACTTCTATACAGTACATATATCATAGGGAACTGTGTGGAAATTCTCACTAGAAAGCTGATGAATTTCCATGAGGGCTTTAAAACAAAAACAAACCCAAACAAATTTGCAACTTGATGTGGAAAACTGAACTTGGAAATGGAGGGGAAGTGGGGACAAGAGAAATGGAGAAAAATCAACAGTTTCACCAATCCCTTTTCAAAGGCAGTACAGGGCTCAGGTTTTGCTTCAGCAAGAAGCAAGCCAAGACTGAGTACCAACAGAGTACCAATCGTACCAACAGTAGCAATTGCATCTTGCTTGTTAGACCTGGGAGGTGCTGCTTTAGTTAAAGGTACCCAGCTTTCTCCAGTAGTCTCCCAGCAGTGTGGAAGCCTCTGGTCTCACTGGGACATCTGCCAAAGACATCCTTGGGCTGGCCCCACAGGCTCGCATGGTAGCAGTTCTTCTGGGGCTGCCCCTTCATCCCCTTCTTCTGGTTCGGAGTCCTCGACTCCATCTCCTGAAGAAGAGGACCCTGACTCCAAGTCCCTGACAGTCCTCAGTGCAAAAGCTTGTGGGGGAGTGGACAATTTTGCATTATCCTTCACCCCTTTTATGGAGAAGAATTACATCATATGGCTCCCAGCATGGAGCACGTGCCTCAGACTGAACATGGAGGGGGAGGATGAATGCCTCTGTCGTTCCACCACATAAAGAGGACAGTAATTTGAGGGTGGGAAGTAGCTTACTCCAACCAAGATGGCGGCGCCAAACAAACTCAGTCTCTGCTCTTCCTGTGGCAGCAAAGACTCATTATTTTGATTGGCTGGGCCATTATATTTGATCTTTAGGCATTAAACATTATTAAAAGAGTTTTATGCCATTCTATTGTGTTGGTGTTATGGAGTTGTTTGTACCATGGGAGTGACTTCCGATTTCATCCCCCCCCCTTTTTTTAAAAAAAGTTCATTTGGTTATGAAACAATCATAGCCATTATTTAAGTTTCCATTGCATTGCGCAGGTATAGAATGTGAAGTATGAATATGTCACTCCATCTACGTCTGTCTTCATCTCTGGGGGGGGGAACCCCAGCAAATTAAGTCTACAAAATAGGCTTTACAAATGCCTGCAAATCACGTTATGGCTGGGCATCTTCAGTTTTTCATACTGAGAAAACCAGCTAGGATCACTGGGCATGCCGCCAGATCCCAGAAATCCTAGAAATAACATTACACTCACCCAAACTCCTCTTACAATTCAGTTAAGAGTTTGGGGAAGGGCTGTAGCTCAGTCATGGCCCAGGTTCAATCCCCAGCATCTCCTGGTGGGACTGAGAACATCTCCAGACTGAATCCTAGAGGTCCATTTCCAGCAAGAGTCAACAGTGCTGAGGTAGACTTGGTATAAGGCAACTTCCCGTGCTCCTCTTCCTTAGCTTATACAAGGGTGTAGGCAGCTATGGTGTTTCATAGAAGGATGCCTAGGTGGAACCTCTGTAGGGAATAAGTGGGTGAAGCCCTGTGTTGCTGTCCCTTGAGCTTCCATCATCCCAGACCAGTGGCTATACTGTTGGGTCTGTGGAAGATAGCATCCAGAAACATCTGGAGGGCAGTGTCTTGGCTACCCCCACTTTACTGAGTTGCAAGAGAGATTGCCACTCCTGTTCACCATATGGGAATAAATAATCTGATGCTTATTCGTTTGTCCAACATTGGGGTTGAGCTGCACGGCATTGATAAACTGAAAGGGCAGGCCACAATTATTTATTTTCAAATATATATATTTTTTTAAAAAATGCCAACCAAGGCTCAACACACTGGACCATTTCCAAGAGCTAAGAACACCAGGAGTGCCCTGCAGGATCAGACCACAGTCCTATTTAGTCCTGCCATATTGGCCAACCAACTGGGAAGTCCATAAGCAAGACCTATGCACAGCAGCCTTCTCACCATTTGCGAGTCCCGGAAACTGGTGTTCAGAGAGGCATACTCTCAGACGCACCTTGGACTGGGCTTGCAGTGACATTTGTATACAATACAGGGAGGTGCGATGGCAGGAATGCCGTAGGTGAGAAAGACGGTCACTGTGGGAGCCACATAATTGTTGGAAGGCTTGGGGAAGAAGGAAAGGCGAACTGGGGAGCTGAGGCAGCAACAGAGGTTGATGGCAAGGCAACGTTTGGAAAGTTCAATCTCTTTTAAGAGCAGCTCATGTTTGAAAACTTTAGCCCTGTGTGTGACCTGGTTGGAAGGCGGACCTCTTTACAGGCCACGTTCCAGGGCGCCGCTTGAGTAACTGGAACATAATTAGGTGGGTGGGTGGGTGGGAAGGGAGGCCAGTCAACAAGAAGCTAGTGGGATGGAAATAGAATAATAACACAACTTTTTAAGATGACAGTGCAGGGTGGCCAGAACACTAAAGCAAAAAAGAAAGAGAAAGAAGTAGTAATACCTAATGTGACATTTTTCCAGCGGTGTGATAAATTAATGGTGTTATAAAAGCATGAACCATTGAGGCCCATTCGCTGTTTGTTAGTTTTCTGAAATGGATTCTGACGGCAACCGTAATGTATTCTTAAGCTGTGCCAACATTCTGTACAAGCCTGACCGATGGTCCTGTGAAACATTTCCCTATTTATATATATTTCTGGTGAGGGAAAGGGAGAAAACTCAATAAAAGGAGGGAGGTGGTTCAAGGCAGCGGGACAGGTAGCAGAAGCATTGTCACTGCACATCTTGAGGCCAAGGAACCTCGGAAGGGGAAGCCATTGCAAATGGAAAGCCTCTGTTGTTGGCCTTCTCCAGGTTTTGGGTGGACCATGAAATTACCGAAGGGCTACAGCGCTTTGGCCTGAAGAGCTGCACCGACTCAAAGAATTCCATCTACATAGAAAACTGGGATGTCAAAGAGGGCTATGCCTCAAGCTTGTCCTTAACATGCTAGATTTCTATCTGTGGGAATTTGGGGGGGGGGATTGGCACCCCGTCATGAACTCTCGGTGATAACTAGTCTGTAGAACCTTCGTACTAAACAAAAACAGCCAGGAGGAGCCTCGTGAACCCAGAAAGTAGTCAGGGCTGCTTCCTATGTTACAAATCAATGACACCAGAGTTCTGCTATGACTTTCTTCTGGCCATGGAGATGTATCATGGGAAAAATGGGTTTGTAAGCAAGGATATAATGTCCCTGCTGGGTTTTGCAAAGGGTGTGTGGTGTACCTAGGGAGAACTCCTAGCCCCCCACGGGTCTACCAACCACCATCTTTTCCTCCAAGCAGACCTCTGGAGACCATCCCTCACCCCACCGTCTTGCATCTATTTGCTTACATTTCAAGAAAGCCATTGGGAAGCCCTAAAGCAAAAATCACAGCACAGTGCAAATAATATAACCACCTTTCAATCCAGAACCCCCATCCTATTCTTAAGTGGTGTTCAGCTGCCCACTGAGCTCCGTGTCATGAGTCACACTGGTGTTTTCGGGTATCAGTCCAAAGAAGAGAGAGAAGAACATCAGGTCAGAGAACACAAGAGGCACAAAATACGGAAAGAATTCTTCGTATCAGACTTCCACGTCCAGAGTTCCTGACAAGTTTGGGAGGCCGCAAGGACAGTTGCCTAAATCTCATGCCATAGGAGGTCGTCCTCGTGGGATCAGATGGCAACCTTCGCAACTCAACGAAGACCTTGCATTGACTAATTATGATTTTTATTTTGATGAGTATGCTGTGTGTTGGTCTCGATTCAAAGGCTCCAATCCTGCAATCCTGCAAAACCTGTGCAACAGCTGATGCAGATGTGCATCCAGAAACCCATGTGGAGGGCCAATCACAAGTAATCATGTCCCGCTCCTTAAACACGAATTCCCACCCACAGCCACGTGTGTGTGTGTGTGTGTGTGTGTGTGTGTGTGTTTGTGTGTGTGTGTGTGTGAGAGAGAGAGAGAGAGAGAGAGATTAATTGCATGTGCTGGATTGGGACCACTGGATTGCTATGCCTAGATATTATAGGAGTCTGTTATCTTGGATGAGTCGCCAGTCACCTAGTGTGTTTCTGCCTCTTAATTGTGAACATGAGCATTTTGACTTTCGGTCCATATTACACCTTTTTCTTCTTCTTCTCCTTCTCCCCGCCCCCCCCTCTGCCCCCCTGTCCTTTCTTCCTTTTCCTTTTCCTTTTGCAGGCTGGCGTAGCGCCCAGGGGACGCTTGATGCATGGCAGATTCCGGACGGGAGCCCAAGGACGCTTAAATTCTGAGAGAATGTGAAACGCAGAAGGGGATGTGCTCTGCGTCCACGTGGGGCTTGCTCTCGGGTTGTTTTTTTTTGTGGCGCCGTCTGGCTGAGCAGCTCCAGAAGTTGCCACGCAAAAGGCGGGAACCGACCGAGCCCATTGCTACTACTGCCTGCCCGAAGACTCTTTATTTATATATTTTTAACAGAGTATAAAAACCGCGTCATTAAAAAAACACCCAACTTCCATCAAGGGCTTCCCATGTTTCCCCGCTACCTCCCCTCTCTTTTATTTGACAATCTTCCGTCTTCGATCTGGAAAGCCACCTGAAAACGGGTTGATGGAGCAGGATTGGGGAACCTTTGGCCCTCCAGATGTTGCTTGAACTACAATTCCCATAATGCATAGCAAGCGTGGTCAATGGCTGGGGAAGATGGGAGTTGCAGTTCAGCCACATCTGGAAAGCCAAAGGCTCCTCACAACTGTGACAAGTGTGACCTAGCGCAGTCGACCGCAAAATAAATCTCAACACATACCTGTTCTGGTAATTTGCAGAACATCCAGAATGTGACAGGACCCCTCCCACCTAAAAAATAAAATAAAGAGTGGGGGGGGGGAAGTCCACGGCTTTTTTGTAACGTGAAATGTTGGCTCAAGATCTTGGAGCACCGCTATCAGGCAAAGTAGAGATGATGAGGCTGTATGTGGGCCATCCTAGGTGGTGCCCTGGAGATATTGTTGAGCTCCAGCACTTATCAACCCCAGCCAAGGATGATGGGAGCTATATTCCTCCTCCACCGGAGCTCACCAGTAGTCTGGCTCAGTATAAGGGAATGGCCTTCAACTCTTTACTAACCAAGGTCCAAGAGGGAGAAGGGATGTCTTTCCGATCTGCAAGAGTCTTCAGAGGCCAATATTACCGCGAGGTTGCTATTATTATTATTATTATTATTATTATTATTAGCCCTAGCCACTCTGGGCGGCTCCTAACAAATCAAAACACACACAATTAAACACCCGCACAATCACTGCTGGCAGCAACTGCCATGGTAGGAGCAAACCTGAGTGTCAACCCTGGGCATGAGAAGAGCCGGCAGGATCAGGCCAGTGACCCATTGTAGACTAACGTCCTTTTCTCGCAGTGCCTGCAGGGAACCCGCCAAGCGGGACCTGAGTGCAAGAGTCCTCTTCTTCCCAATCTGTGGCTTCCAGAAACTGGTATTCAGAAACATACCGGCTCCGGCCATGGAAGCAGAGCAGAGCCATCATAGAATCATAGAGTTGGAAGAGACCACAAGGGCCATCGAGTCCAACCCCCTGCCAAGCAGGAAACACCATCAGAGCACTCCTGACATATGGTTGTCAAGCCTCTGCTTAAAGACCTCCAAAGTAGGAGACTCCACCACACTCCTTGGCAGCAAATTCCACTGTCAAACAGCTCTTACTGTCAGGAAGTTCTTCCTAATGTTTAGGTGGAATCTTCTTTCTTGTAGTTTGGATCCATTGCTCCGTGTCCGCTTCTCTGGAGCAGCAGAAAACAACCTTTCTCCCTCCTCTATGTGACATCCTTTTATATATTTGAACATGGCTATCATATCACCCCTTAACCTCCTCTTCTCCAGGCTAAACATGCCCAGCTCCCTTAGTGGCTAGTGGTCCCTGATAGACTCATCTTCCATGAATTTATCCGATGCTCTTTTAAAGTCATCAGAGTTGGCGGCTCTCACCGCCTTCCCTGGGAGTTGTGTTCCATAGTTTAGCTATGCCTTGGTACCTTGAAAGCACTGAGAGTTTCCCCTCACTGGCTGAGGGGGTCTTGGTTATTTGGCCTGTCAAATATCGTGACTCAGCTGTAAGTTAAGAGAGGCAGAGGCAATGTCAGGTCCTGTTCCTGTGGGTCTGCCTCCTACGCTGGGCCAACTTCACATTTTATATTGGATTGTTGGAATATTTTTTAAGATTGCACTCCACCTTGGGTGCCTTGGCAGGAAAGGTGATATATATGTATATATAGAAATGCAATAAAGTATTTGAACATGATCAAGTACTATAAAATGTCCCATAAAAATACTAGGGAAGGGCATTGCATGATTTGCATGCAAAAGGTGCTCGGTTTAGTCCCCATCATCTCCAGGTCTGAAAATCTTGGAGAGCAGCTGCCAGTCAGTGTAGACAATATTGAGCCAGGTGGACCAGTGGTCTGACTTGCTATACGCTTCATGTGCCCAGAGCGCCCTTTAGGGTCAGACTCACCATTTAGGCAAAACGAGGCAGGCAGGGGACTGATTTTTGGATTTCATGAGCTGGCAGCAGATGTTTAGTTATTTGATTTATCTGTGCTTCATGTTTGTGTCGGAGAGATGCTTACAGGATTCTTATTTTTCCCCTCGGGTGCCAAAATAACTTCACAAGCCTTGGGCACTGTGCATCAGGACTTTGCAAGGTGACACCATTGGCTGCAGGCAGGAAAATGACTTAGGCCTGCCCTTGTGTAAGTGGCAGGATTGAGGCCCCTGCTGCCACCTTCCACCACGCCAGTTGTGGCTTCCTTCAGGGTTTTAGAGGAAGCAGGAAGGTGGCACAAACAGACATTAGAGGAGCACAGGTCATGAGTGCTAGGGGACACCATAGAGTCATTGCTTTCTCTCTAGAGAAGCAGGGTCTCCATACTGTAAATGCCATGGCAGACTTCTGCAAAGCCGATACAATGGACTGGTTGCCAGAGTCTTAGAGAAGGTAGTATTTACTTGTTCGTTTCTTGAAAAGGCTCGGCGCTGTACAAAAACGGGTCCTGCAATAGGCTTGGCAACCTCAAGGATTTGTAGTTAAGAACCTAGGAAGCTGCCAGGCCACTGGGGCAGCCAGCTCAGGGGTGAATGAGCCCCGGGGCCAGGGGACAAAATGTGGCCCTCCAGGCTTGGGTTTTTCAATCCCTCGGTTTCAAATGCTGAGTCCCATCCCCATCCTCAGTCACCACACATCTTTGTATAGCCAACTGAGGAACACTGAATTTAACCAACGTGGTTGGTTCATCTAGCTTGCTGGGTTCATGTGCAACTCTTTCAAAATGGAGCACTGGCTCAGAGAGGCAGCTGATTAGCTTGTCAGGTTTGCTTATAGGGAGCAGACTTATACTGAGCCAGCCCATTGGTTACTGTTGCCCTGTATTGTTTACACTGCGTAGACTCCAGGGTCTTGGGCCAGTCCCATTACCTTAGATCAGGCATCCCCAAACTTGGCCCTCCAGATATTTTGGGACTACAGTTCCCATCATCCCTGACCACTGGTCCTGTTAGCTAGGGATGGTGGGAGTTGTAGTCCCAAAAAAGACGGAGGGCTGAGTTTGGGGGTGCCTGCCTTTTGCTGGAAATACCAAGGACCAAGTTACTCAAGGACCAACTTACCCAAAATGGTGTGCTGCAGCCCCATCGTCTCTGGCCACGTTGGCTGGAGCTGATGGGAGTTGGTAGACTGAACATACGGAGGGCACAACATTGGCTACCTCTGGACTGTGTAGCTTCTATGCCTTTGAATCAGAATTAGCTAACATAGCACCCTCCAAGTGTCACTAGACTACAGTTCCCATCATTGGCCATTGACCTTGCAGGCTGATGGTAGACGGATTCCTACAACACCCGGAAGGTTGGCTATTCCCGCTTTAAAATCATCTACGACATTTCCTGTTCCAAACAAAATAACAAGCAAAACCATATATATCCACACTGGACGATTCGGATCCGTGGGTGGCATTAATTTCCCAGAAGAAGCACTGAATTCATTCTCGCAACTCTGCATTCTAACAATCATATTGGTATTTATTCTTGTCGCACTCCATGTGAGTTTCCCAGCCGTCTTAATTTATCATTTGTGTGCAGCTGGGTGATGCTGATTGTGATGTACCGCATTTCTGTTGCTTAAATGTGTACTTTGGGGGCGGGGGCGGGGCAAAGGGGAGAACTGTGCGGGGGAGGGGAAACACAACATGCTTTACTTTGTGTTTGTTTTTTGGGAGAAAAAAAATAAGAAACAACAACAAAAACCTGAAACGTATTTGTGTCAACCAGTGATTGCGCATCGGCGGCAGCTATATTCTCCTGTTAAAGGGGGTGGGGGTTGCTAATAAATTTGTTTTAACAATGGTCCCCAACACTTAAGAGATGGTTCAAAAAAATCTGCCTTATCCTGGCTGTTCAACAAGGTACAGAACCTAAGTTCCTCCTTAAAGACCCAACTCAGTTGATCTTCTAAACCTGTTTCTATAGAGTCACTGTTTTCAGGTGGCACTCACTCTCACACCAGCCCATTCCAATCAGGCAATGGAGGTGGATGTGGAGCTCCTTTGAAACAGATCTGCATCCCCCTCTAAAACCAGGCTTCTTGTGCTAAGGAAAGTGGCCAGAAAAAGCACCGGAAAGGGCGGGATAACATTCACTTGACGCAGCGTCATCTAGCGTCCCCACCAAACAATCAGAATAGATGGATGAGGTCATCTAAGCACCGTGTAAACTTGGTGCAAACGAATCAGGATAGCTGCTCCATAAACAGGTCACCTGGCAGCGATGCTTCTTAACTCGACAGGTGGTCCATGGGTGGAGTCAATGTTCATGGGAGAAGACTCAGCGAGAGGGCTGGGGTAGGGTGTGGGGAGCAGTGCTGTCCACTGATCTCTACCCCCTTTTGCCAGCACGTGTTGCAAGCAGCAGAGAAATGCTCTGTGCAAAGTTATTCCCTGAGCAATTAAGAAAACACCCCACTTGTGCAGGTGTTATATTTCCGGGTACTGTGCGTATACATGAAATCGTGTAGAGTGGGGAACACCATCTAAAAAGCTGGTAAAGGTAAAGGGACCCCTGACCATTAGGTCCAGCCGTGACCGACTCTGGGGTTGCAGCGCTCATCTCGCTTTATTGGCCGAGGGAGCCGGCGTACAGCTTCCAGGTCATGTGGCCAGCATGACTAAGCCGCTTCCGGCGAACCAGAGCAGCACACGGAAATGCCGTTTACCTTCCCGCCGGAGCGGTACCTATTTATCTACTTGCACTTTGAGGTGCTTTCAAACTGCTAGGTTGGCAGGAGCAGGGACCGAGCAATGGGAGCTCACCGCGTCGCGGGGATTCGAACCGCCGACTTTCTGATCGGCAAGTCCTAGGCTCTGTGGTTTAACCCACAGCGCCACCCGCGTCCCTTAAAAAAAAAAAAGCTTGTACATACCCTATAAACATCTGGAAACCCTCTAAAAACCAGCAGAACTTACCAGACGAGTATGAATGGTGGCAATGGCTGCTCTTAGTCTTCCTTGTACATGGAAACAACAGCTGGGGATGGGTGGGTAGACTTGTATCCTGAACTGCCTGGCTGTGAATCAGAGGCAGACTGTGCCTTTTTTGCAGTTTAATTCTATTTTTTTAATCATTTCCCAGTGCCATGAATATACACAGTCACACAAAAGTAGTGGGGAGATGCCTGTACAAGTAAGCCAAGCCACACTTTGGGGGGGTGGGGGGTGAAACACGCACACGCACCTCCCTGATTCAATGGCCTATCTGATTTTAGGAAAACTTCTTTCCATCTCCTAAGCAAAGTCATGAACCATACGGTGAGAAATAATAATAATAATAATAATAATAATAATAATAATAATAATAATAATAATAATAATTTATTATTTGTACCCCAGCCACTCTGGGCGGCTTCCATAGAAACAAAAAAATACACTAAAATATCACACGTTAAAAACTTCCCTGAACAGGGCTGCCTTAAGATGTCTTCTGAATGTCAGGTAGTTGTTTATCACTTTGACATCTGCTGGAAGGGCGTTCCACAGGGCGGGCGCCACTACCGAGAAGGCCCTCTGCCTGGTTCCCTGTAGCTTTGCTTCTTGCAATGAGGGAACCACCAGAAGGCCCTCAGCGCTGACCTCAGCGTCCAGGCAGAACGATGGGGGTGGAGACGCTCCTTCAGGTATACTGGACCGAGGCTGTTTAGGGCTTTAAAGGTCAGCACCAACACTTTGAATTGTGCTCGGAAACGTACTGGGAGCCAATGTAGGTCTTTCAAGACCAGTGTTATATGGTCTTGGCGGCCGCCCCCAGTCACCAGTCTAGCTGCTGCGTTCTGGATTAGTTGTAGTTTCCGAGTCACCTTCAAAGGTAGCCCCACGTAGAGCGCATTGCAGTAGTCCAAGCGGGAGATAACCAGAGCATGCACCACTCTGGCAAGACAGTCCGCAGGCAGATAGGGTCTCAGCCTACGTACCAGATGGAGCTGGTAAACAGCTGCCCTGGACACAGATTTGACCTGTGCCTCCATGGACAGCTGTGAGTCCAAAATGACTCCCAGGCTGCGCACTTGGTCCTTCAGGGGCACAGTTAACCCATTCAGGACCAGAGAATCCTCCACACCTGCCTGCCTCCTGTCCCCCAAAAACAGTACTTCTGTCTTGTCAGGAGTCAACCTCAATCTGTTAGCCGCTATCCATCCTCCAACCGCCTCCAGACACTCACACAGGACCTTCACTGCCTTCACTGGTTCTGATCTGAAAGAGAGGTAGAGCTGGGTATCATCCTCATACTGATGAACACCCAGCCCAAATCCCCTGATGATCTTTCCCAGTGGCTTCATTTAGATGTTGAAAAGCATGGGGGAGAGGACAGAACCCTGAGGCACCAGGGGTCTGAACACGCATCCCCCACCACCACTTTCTGAACAGCCCAGGAGGAAGGAGCGGAACCACTGTATAACAGTGCCCCCAGCTCCCAGCCCCTCAAGACGGTCCAGAAGGATGCTATGGTCGATGGTATCAAACGCCGCTGAGAGATCCAGCAGAACTAGGAAACAGCTCTCACCTTTGTCCCTAGCCCGCCGGAGATCATCAACCAGTGCGACCAAGGCAGTTTCAGTCCCATGATGAGGCCTGAATCCCGACTGGAAGGGATCCAAATGGTCCGCTTCTTCCAGGAGTGCCTGGAGTTGTTCAGCAACCACTCGCTCAATCACCTTGCCCAAGAATGGAAGATTTGAAATAGAACTGAACCATTATATATATATATATATATATATATATATATATATATATATATATATATATATGCAGGTTTTGGTGTCTTCGGGTGTCTTCCCGTGTAAGAGTCGGGGTGTCTGTGCGACGTTTCGACGAGGTCTCACTCTCACTCGTCATCTTCAGGCTGGTGCTTTCGGCTTCTTGTTACTGGAACAGAGCAGAATCTGGTGTTTGAGTTCCTATAAATACTGTTGAGGGGTGTGGTGTATGGCCTCCAACGTTCTGGGCAGAGAGGAAGTTCCTAGATTAGTGTGCCTCTTCTTCTTTTGTTCCTTAATTACTTGAGGGATATCTTGAGTGATTTCATGAGTGATATTCTGAATACCACTGGGTGGGTCATTAAGTGTAGATTAGTTGCTAAATCTTTTGTGTCTTGACCTCTTGAGCTTGTGAAGAGTTTTTCTGAGAAGATGGCTGTGCTGCATTTAGTTGTGCTCTGGCTTGGCTTCGTGTATAGGGGCGAGCTGTGGTTTTGTGCCTTGTGCCAGCCAGATCTGTGTAGGGATTGCAGGGGGGTGCAGCATCCGGAGGTGCCACTATAGTTTGGCTACTGGATGGAGTCTGTAATATGTCTGTGGAGAGGGTCTGGGTTTGGGTCTGGTGTGGTTGATTGGTGACGGCGTTCTGTGTGCCTCTGGTTCTGGTGTCGGTTTTTGTGGGGAGGGCTAATTTCCAGATGTCTGGCAGGCGGGACGTGTCGTCACGCTTGTTCATGTTGTGAGGGTGTTTCTCTATCTCGATGGCTTCCATGATTATTCTCTTGTGGTGATGTTCCATGTTAAAGAGCAATTTGGAATCTGCAAAATTAATTTCGTGTCCTGTTTCTTTCATGTGTTGGAAAAGAGAAAGAAACATGAAAGAAACAGGACACGAAATTAATTTTGCAGATTCCAAATTGCTCTTTAACATGGAACATCACCACAAGAGAATAATCATGGAAGCCATCGAGATAGAGAAACACCCTCACAACATGAACAAGCGTGACGACACGTCCCGCCTGCCAGACATCTGGAAATTAGCCCTCCCCACAAAAACCGACACCAGAACCAGAGGCACACAGAACGCCGTCACCAATCAACCACACCAGACCCAAACCCAGACCCTCTCCACAGACATATTACAGACTCCATCCAGTAGCCAAACTATAGTGGCACCTCCGGATGCTGCACCCCCCTGCAATCCCTACACAGATCTGGCTGGCACAAGGCACAAAACCACAGCTCGCCCCTATACACGAAGCCAAGCCAGAGCACAACTAAATGCAGCACAGCCATCTTCTCAGAAAAACTCTTCACAAGCTCAAGAGGTCAAGACACAAAAGATTTAGCAACTAATCTACACTTAATGACCCACCCAGTGGTATTCAGAATATCACTCATGAAATCACTCAAGATATCCCTCAAGTAATTAAGGAACAAAAGAAGAAGAGGCACACTAATCTAGGAACTTCCTCTCTGCCCAGAACGTTGGAGGCCATACACCACACCCCTCAACAGTATTTATAGGAACTCAAACACCAGATTCTGCTCTGTTCCAGTAACAAGAAGCCGAAAGCACCAGCCTGAAGATGACGAGTGAGACCTCGTCGAAACGTCGCACAGACACCCCGACTCTTACACGGGAAGACACCCGAAGACACCAAAACCTGCGCATATATATATATATATATATATATATATATATATATATATATTTATTTTACGGGAAACATTTAGAAACAATGAAAAACATATAAAAGTATGCAACGCTACCACATACTGTACTCCCACAAGTAATAACTTTCAGGTTGTCAGGATCGGTGTGTTTCGGCCATCAAATGCTTGGGTCAACAGGAATTGTTTCCAAATCCTTCCTGAAAAGTTAACAGTGATGCATCTCACTAGGGAAGGCGTGCCACAAATGCAGACCCACCACCAAGAAGGCCCTGTCATGAGTCACTGCCAACCACATAACAGACAGAAGCTGCATCACCAAAAGGGTCCCCCCTGCTAATTGCAGGACACGGGATGGTTGGTACTGAGGGAGACACACTTCAAAGTACTTGGGCTCCAAGTAGCTTATGGCCGCTGGTGGAATGCTTTCTGCAATACATGGAGTGGTGTGGGAGAACCTCCCTGGTGTCTCCTCACTTGGCTCCAGTAAGAGGAATACAAGCACTATGAGGCTGGAGCAGAACCACATGGGAAGGCATGCACCAAGACTGGTCCTCTGATCCAGATTCTGACACATGCTTTGTCTGGTTGGTTTCTTACATTACTGCAACAATGTGGGGTGGAGTCAAAAGCATAGGAGCCCAGGAAGATTTCAGGTATTATTCTACCAAGCTCAGTCTGGAAAATTTGAACGCCACATAGTGAGACACAGGCGAACATGGTGTCCAGTGTTCAACGCCCACAGCATTAATTCAGGGCACCCTTTGCCAAGCTGGTGCCCTCCAAGTGCATTGGACTGCCAACTGAGTGGCTGGGGCTAATGGGAATTGTTGTCCAAAAGGCAGCAAGTTAGCGAAGGCTGAAATGGAGGGTACAAGGTTGGATCAATCACGAGAATGAACCAGTTTAGTTCAGGAAGAGCCAAACTAAGGGCTTATCCACTTACCCTTTGCCCTACCCTTCCCATACAAAGGTCGGCACTTTAAAGCTCAGTGTCCAAGAACCTCCCCCCCCCATTGAAAACCCACTCTTTGAAGCTCAATTGGAGCAAACAACTACTTGGGTTTTCTGCAGATTGACGTTTGCTCCAACTGAGCTTTAAAGAGCAGTTTTTCCCACGGAAAGCATGGAGCTTTAAAGCTTGGACCATACCTGGATAAGCCCTAGAAGCCAGTAAACCTGGCAATCATGTGATCAGTTCCTCCTCTGCAGCATCAATAGGAACCTGGGGGAGCCATCATGATGCCCCCATCCCCAAGATATTGCGGACTACAGCTCCCATCATTCCCAGTCACCATGGCCTCCCTGTCCACAGGAAACTGCCTTATGCCAAGTTAAACAATGGGCCCATCGACATTCGTCGTCCTTAACCTGATGCCTTACAGATCTCTTTGGAGGACAGTTCCCATCAGCCCCAGCCAGCATGGTGGATGGTCAGGGATGATGGGAGTTGTGGTCCTCACCATCTGGTATGTTTAGACTGGAGAAGATAAGACTGAGAGGCAAATATTTGAAGGGCTATCCCATGGGAGGAGGAACAAGCTTGTTTTCTCCTGCTCCATAGGGTAGGATGCAAACCAAGGGATTCAAGTTACAAGAAAGGAGCTTCCAATGAAACGTCAGGGAGAACTTTCTGACGGTAAGAGCTGGAAGGCGGTGGGCTCTCATTACTTGGAGGTCCTTAAGCAGATGTTGGGTCATCATCTCGCTCAGATGGTTCAGCTGCAGTTCCTGCATTGCAGAGGCTTCGACTAGATGACCCTTGGGTTCCCTTCCAGCCCGAAAATTCTTTGAGTCGATGCATTTGCATTTCTCTGCCCTGTTCTACACCAGCACAGAAAGTCACAATATCATGACATGCAGGAGAGGAGACCTCACGTGATGGCAACCACAGCTTCATCCCTGCACCTGGTATGGCCCAAAATACAGTGGTACCTCGGGTTAAATACTTAATTCGTTCCGGAGGTCCGTACTTAACCTGAAACTGTTCTTAACCTGAAGCACCACTTTAGCTAATGGGGCCTCCCGCTGCCGCCGCACTGCCAGAACACGATTTCTGTTCTCATCCTGAAGCAAAGTTCTTAACCTGAAGCACTATTTCTGGGTTAGTGGAATCTGTAACCTGAAGAGTATGTAACCTGAAGCATCTGTAACCCGAGGTACCACTGTAGTGAACTCTTTTTGGCTCCCCAAATCTAGCCTTTTGCCTGTGAGGATCTGAAAAAAGCGAAAGGAAATGACAGAAACAAGATGGCGCAAAGGCATTGGCCTGATGGCGCTGCTTGGAGCCTATCGTGCTTCTCTCGACATGCCGTAATCTTTAACAGAGTCTCTTGGCAGTAAAACATAGCAAAGGTTAACCCATTTGTGGCACCGCCTTCCCCTCAACCCCAGACCTTAAAAATTACATTGATTAAGACATCACGAGCCATCGGCTCGGCGATATAATTTTTTACAGGGTGCTAATAAAACGGAAAGGACTTGCTCGTTAAAGCACACTAATTTCAGAGGCTCTCAAGGAACCGACATCCTTATTGAAATCTCCAAACAGGATCTTAAAAGACAAACACAGAGAAAACAGCGGCGCATTCTCATTCCAGCTCCGCAGAGCACATCCTGCTAGGTAATCCAAATAGCCAATAGCAATACTTGAAGCCTGTCAGCTAGAATATTTAGTTCTGTTCTGGAAGGTGGCAGGATAACTATTAACTTCAGGGAAAGGTGAATTGAAATGGGCTCCTTCGTGGGCTTTTAGAGATTATTCTGCTTAATATGCCATTTATTTGGCACTCATGTTTCCAGGCAAATGCACAGTTCATCTTACTCCTTTTGATTTGGTGTGTCTTGCCCTGTTATTGAGGCACTGAAATGTCTCCTCGGCTCGTTATTAGATCTTCAGTATTCACTTATTCTAATGGGGTGGTTGTTGTTGTTGCTGCTGCTGCCAGCAAACCCCTTGATTTGCATTAATATTTCGGACTAGAGGGCTGGGATTGATGGCTGGAGCTTGCATGCATCTCGCTGCAATGGCATCTTAAAGCAGCCGCTGCAGCATTTGAGACCAGTCACCAGGGCACATTCATTTTTTTTTAATCCAGGGGGCCACATTCCTTTTTTTGGAAACACCCAAAGGCCACAGGTGGTGGTGAGCAGATGCAAAACAGCCATAGCAAACTTAACTTCATAACAACCCTAGATAAAGGTAAAGGGACCCCTGACCATTAGGTCCAGTCGTGACCGACTCTGGGGTTGCGGCGCTCATCTCACTTTATTGGCCGAGGGAGCCGGCGTACAGCTTCCGGGTCATGTGGCCTGCATGACTAAGCCACTTCTGGCGAACCAGAGCAGTGCATGGAAACGCTGTTTACCTTCCCGCCAGAGTGGTACCTATTTATCTACTTGCACTTTGATGTGCTTTCGAACTGCTAGGTGGGCAGGAGCAGGGACTGAGCAACGGGAGCTCACCCCGTCGCGGGGATTCAAACTGCCGACCTTCTGATCGGCAAGTCCTAGGCTCTGTGGTTTAACCCACAGCGCCACCCGCATCCCTTAACAACCCTAAGAGGTAGGCTAAATTCTACCTTTGCTACTTTCCACAAACATTCACACAGCCCTCTGTATCTTCATCCAAAATAAAAAAAATCCTTCCAGTAGCATCTTAGAAACCAACTAAGTTTGTTATTGGCATGAGCTTTCATGTGCATGCATACTTCTTCACGAAAGCTCATACCAATAACAAACTTAGTTGGTCTCTAAGGTGCTACTGGAAGGATTTTTTTTATTTTGTTTCGACTACGGCAGACCAACACGGCTACCTTCATCCAGACAGGCAAGAGGCCTGACCAGAGATCAAGCACACATTCCAGCCAATAGGGAATAACTTTTCTTTTCATGGGTTCATCGTTCCTGAGTTTGCCACTTCTGCCAGTATGGAGACGATGCCATACACTGCAGAAGTGGACCACAAGCTTAACATGAGTCCACAGTGTGATACAGCAGCAAAAAAGAAAAGGAAAAAAAAGGGGGGGAGAGCTAATGCTATTCTAGGCTGCATCAGAGTCCAGACCAGGGGAAGTAATAGGACCACTCTATTCTGCCTTGATCAGACCATACCTGGAATACGGTGTCCAGTTCTGGGCAGCACAATTTAAGAAGGATGTTGACAAGCTGGAACATGTGCAGAGGAGGGCAACCAAGATGATCAAGGGTCTGGAAATAGCATTTGAAGGAACTGGGTATGTTTAGCCTGGAAAAGAGGAGACAGAGAGGAGATGTGATAGCTATCTTCAAACATCTCAAGGACTGTCACATGGAAGATGGAGCAAGCTTGTTTTCTCCTGCTCTGGAATGTAGGACTTGAACCAATGACTTCAAGTTACAAGAAAGGAGATTCCGACTAAACCTCAGGAAGAACTTTCTGACAGTAAGAGCTGTTTGGCAGTGGAGGTTTTTAAGCAAAGGTTGGATGGCCACCTGTCAAGGATGCTTTAGCTGAGATTCCTGCATTGCAGGGGGTTGGACTAGACAACCCTTGGGGTCTCTCCCAAGTCTACAATTCAATGATCCTAAGTACCTTTCAGGTTGAGGAGTGCTCTTTCGAAGAGGAAAGCTCATTGTTTTCAAATGGGCTAGTGACAAGGAGCCTTGCAAAGGAGGAAACGCTGCCTCGGGAGCAGAAATGGGGTGGAAGGTGCGATAAATGGAACTAAATAATAAAGTAAAAATTGCAGCCGGTATCTCATGCAACTGGTGAGGCAGGTCACGGGGTCAGCACCATGCGCTCCCAGTTGTGTATTAAACATCACCTTAATATTCTAGTGACAATGTTTTATAATTAATCTAAATGTAAAAGGGTGAGCGCAGTGGAGATGGTGGCTCAGCGCAAAGAGGCGAGTGGAGGCTCGACAAATCCAGGAGGCTGATTGCAGGGGACCACGTTGGGGTCCATTATCCGCCGGAGTTTTTGCGTCGGAACAGCAAAACGCCCTGCACACTTTGGGAAAGTGAAAAACCTTTAACTCATCACGGCTGTAATGTTAATACAGAAGGAAAGTGCTTTCAAAAGATTACATTTAGTTCACAGACGTATATTGAACTCAGGAGGGGCAATCTGAGCCCCCGAGAGAGAGCAGCTAGAGAGCTGAGCTATAAACTAGAATGATAACATCCTTATTATAAGATGCAAATGAAGAGGGGGTGGGCGGGCGCAATTCACTTCAAAAAGGCATTAGGAGTGTTTAATTTTTCTTGTGGGAATAACGCTCAAGTTGGCCCACGTAGGGTTGTGTGTGTGTGTGTGTGTGTGTGCTGAAGATTTGTCTATAGATGTCGGTTTGACAATTTTGCACAAAACAGAAGGCCTCTCCTCTTGCGAAACCTCGAGAAGGAATGACGACACAGCGCTAGAACTGTTCCTCTCTTCAGCTAGCATCCTGGCCTGAGGAGGAAGAAGAGGAGCAGGGAAGATTACGTCACACCAAAAAACAGCAGAAGTTCCATGTCCAGATGCTCTGGATTCTGAGATGGGATGAAGCTGGATTCTGGGTTCCGTATAAATTATGCAAATTAAAAGAGAAGTGCATTACCGTATATCTCAGATTCGGTGCAATCTATTATGCATCTGCCATTTTGCATAATTCATCCTGTGGCTGTTACTCATGAGGAACTGCTCTTCCAGTTGCAGAGAGTCATATCCCACGACCTCTGTTAGTTCAGCAGCCCATAGCCTTTCCACAGCGCTGTTAAGTAGAAACAAGAGCTTATGTTCAATATGAAAAGTGCAGCTGAGTTCTGCACCTGTTAGCATGTTTGGAGCTTTTCCCTTTCTAAAAAAAAGTTCCTTCTTCCCATTTAAAAAATGTTCTTGTAGAATTGTCATATTCACACAACCAGGAGAGCACCAATAATTGCTGCAGCCTTGGCAGATCTGCCATCATGGATGAGAGCATGACTTCAAGCAAGCAACCGCTCCTCTTTCCCCCTCTTTACCTACGTGAGAGATTTGCACCTGCAGAGCAGGTTGGGGTGGTTCCACCGGAAGCCCTCCCAGCTAGAATATTTGATGTCCCACACCATGTCCGGACCCCATGGGACATCACAGGATTCATTCATGCATTCCAGGATTAGCTGCGGGGTTTGGGATGTCGTCAGGTTTTCTGCGGGTTTTGGGATGTCGTCTACTGTACAAAGGCAAGAGTCATGTTCATTGCCCCAACCATTTTGCCACTAGCCCCTCCCACCACTGCCATGTGGCCCTTGGAAGGTTGTCCTAGGGGACCGCCTCTTCTGGTATGCCCCACGAAGGACCTTCAACAACACCTTGAAGATCCTGGGTCTCAAGGAAATTAGACTGGCCTCGACTAGAGCCAGGGCCTTTTCGGCCGTGGCCCCGGCCTGGTGGAACACTCTCCCTCAAGAGACCAGGGCCCTGTGGTATTTGACATCTTTCCGCAGGGCCTGCAAGACGGAGCTGTTCCACCAGGCCTTTGGGCAGGATGCGGTTTGACTTACTTTCCTTTTTATGAAACAAGCCCGAAGGAGGCCCCCAACACACTCACAGGTCCTTGTATGATCAGTGGAAACAGTTGGTCCTGGCAATTATTAACCACTCTCAATTCCACCCTGATCATTGCCACCTGCCTGGATTTTAACTTCTCTGAATTAATTTTAAGATGTATTTTAATTCATTGATGTCTGTTTTTATGCTTATTGTGTTGTTTTTATGATGTTAGCCGCTCTGAGCCTGGCTTAGGCTGGGAAGGGCGGGATACAAATAAATATTATTATTATTATTATTATTATTATTATTATTATTGAGATCATGTGGCCCTTGGCAATAAAAAGGGTCCCCTCTACCCCTGGTTTATAGGGCTAGGGCGGCCTTTGGTACAAGCATCATCAGCCGTTTCTAGGATTTGACCCTGGAAGGCTCTGAGACACTCCACAGCGGAGAAAGAAGTTGTGTTAGGAACAGAAGACTTGCACAAAAAGAGACTGGCCGCTGGATCAGGCCAGTGGTCCACCTCGTCCAACACCATGTCTTCACAGTGCCCAACCAGCTGCCCTCAACAGGAAGCCAGCAAAGAGGAACTGAGTACCACTGCCCAGTTGCTCATACGGCCTCCAACAGTGGAGACAGGCATGCAGGTTTTACAGCTGACCGCAGTACCATTCACACACTTTTTTTGTGTGTTTTTATCTCTAGAAAGGAGCTCTTTCAGGACGGCTAGAATCCCGCCCCTTGCCTTTGACCTTGCTGTTTGCCAAACACCGGAGGCCAAAGTCTGGCGGGGAAGGAATGCAAGGTGTAGGGTGGCGAGATAAAAGAGGGGCCGGGGAGAGAGATTAAGTGTTTGGTCTACTCTCCAGCCGGCTTCTGAGTTGAAAGGTCAAGAATTGTTCTAAAATGGCAAAGGAGAAGTGGGGGTGGGGGGGGGGGAGAGATGGGAAGGGGGAGGAACCACCTCTGCAACTCCTTGGTTCACATTCCTGGGGACAAAAGGTGGTATTGAAATGCCTGCCTGCTTTACGGATGGACAGGAGAATTCGAATTTCCTCCTGTAGTTCTTCTTTAAAAAACAAACAAAGGAGGGAGGGAGACCCGGGAAAGGCAAAATACACCTTGAGAGACAAAGGGGCGTTATTCTAAAGAATCTCCATTCCTAACTAGGAATCTACTTGCTTGCCTGTGTTGCTGTTGGCAATGACCTTCTCTAACATTAAGCCAGGGGGCAGGGAACTCTTTTTCCAATGGAGGGCCGCATTCCCTTATTCTGGGGGCCACACGCCAGTGGGCAGAGCAACACACACACACACACACACACACACACACACACACACACACACACACTTTTATACGGTAGGCATCTCCCTGAACACAACCCTCTCTGTCCTCTTCCCAGGAAATTAACTTCAAGGGCAAATTCCAGCATGGCAAAAACACTGAATCATATCATCATAGAACTGCAGAGTTGGAAGGTCATCTCTCAGCTAAAGCATCCATGGCAGGTGGCCAGCCAAGCTCTGGCCAAGGAAGGAGGGTTCAAAGCAGGCCTGGTGAGAGAGGTGACCTGGGAAGAGTATGGCTGGTGAGGGGCGGTCCTGGGGCCAGTCAGAGAGGCTCAGGGGGCCGAATCCGGACGCCAGGCCTGTGTTCATCAGGGGCAGCCCCCCCAGCTGTTCCTCCTCAGTCCCTTAGTCATACCCTTCTGCTGGGGGTACCTTACATAGCTGTCAAAGTTTTCCTTTTTTTAAGGGAAATTCCCTTATTCTGAATAGGATTCCTCGCAAGAAAAGGGAAAAGTTGACAGCTATGCTACCTTGTCCCATTGCCAATATCCAAGTGAGATGCAATTGCTACTTCAGCCAGTTCTGGATGGGGTCACCCTTCCACCAGAGGAGCAAATGTGTGGCTTAGGGGTATCCCTGGAACAAACCATTGTCACTAGAGACCCAGGTGTCCTCTGTGGCTTTGTCTGATTTGCCAGCTCTGGCCGTTCCTGGACAGGGATAGCTTGACCACTGCAGTCCATGCACTGGTAATCCAGATCCTAGGGAAGCATAGGATTGGCTGCATTGGCTCCCAATGGAGTACAGGGTCAGATTTAAGGTGCTGGTTTTGACCTTTAAAGCCCTTCACGGCCTAGGACCCTCGTACCTACGGGACCGCCTCTCCTGGTATGCCCCACGGAGGACCTTAAGGTCCATATACAGTGGTACCTCGGGTTACATACGCTTTAGGTTACATATGCTTCAGGTTAAAGACTCCGCTAACCCAGAAATAGTGCTTCAGGTTAAGAACTTTGCTTCAGGATGAGAACAGAAATCGTGCTCTGGTGGCACGGCAGCAGCAGGAGGCCCCATTAGCTAAAGTGGTGCTTCAGGTTAAGAACAGTTTCAGGTTAAGTACGGACCTCCGGAATGACTTAAGTACTTAACCTAAGGTACCACTGTATAGCAACACCCTAGAGGTCCCGGGCATTAAGGAAGTTAGATTAGCCTCAGCCAGGGCCTTTTCAACACTGGCTCCGGCCTGATGGAACGCTCTGCCTCACGAGACCAGGGCCCTGCAGGATCTGATTTCTTTCCGCAGGGCCTGTGAGACAGAGTTGTTCCACCTGGCCTTTGGCTTGGAGCCAATTTGATTCCCTCCCTCTCTTTCTTTTTCCTTTCTCCTCCTATGAAGAGATTGCACCCTAATGTTTTAATGTTGTATCTTAATCTTTTAAATTGTATTTTAATTAACTTGTTTTTATTATTGGTTGTTAGCTGCCCTGAGCCCGGTCTTGGCTGGGGAGGGCGGGGTATAAATAAAAATTTATTATTATTACTATTATTATTATGGCATGGATGAATGAATGAATGGGGAAAGGTCATAGCTCAGTGGTAAAGAATCTGCCTTGCACGCAGGCGATCCCAGGTTCAATCCCTGCCATCTCCAGGTAGTACTCCTGCTTAAACCCCTGGAGAGCTGCTGCCAATCAGTGTAGACAATACTGAGCTCAATGGACCAGCAGTCTGGCTCAGTATAGGGCAGCTTCCCACGTTCCTGTGTTCACAGGCTGCATACAAGAAAATGCTGGTGCAATGGTGCCTTCCAAGAGGATGGGTCCGTTGCGTGTCGAGGTCCCCAGGGCCACCCCAATAACTCACACATCACACCAAATTTTTTGTTTAAGGTTTTTGGCATAATTTTGGCCACAACTTTATTAAAATACAAACATGTGAGTGGTTGCTTAGGCATTGGTTGCGACTATCTGCCCCCACCGTGGGGGACAGACTGACATTCCGCATGCCTGCGAAAGTCAGAAAATGGGAATATACTTGGGGGTAGCGACGGAGCAGGGAACCTGCCCTCAGCCCTCCCCAAATGCAGACAGGAGCTCATTGCTGTGGCCCGAGCCCCCTTGACCGGGTGGACAAGCAATAGTGAGCCCCCGATTCCTTTAACGAAATTCCCGTGCAGCAGCAGCATTAGAGGGGCAGGCACAGCCAATCCATGCCCCTCAACCAACCAAACCATAAACCAATGCCTAACCGCAACCTTACAAGTTGTGACGATTTGCTACACAGTAGGCAAAAACCAAATGGCCCCAGCCAATCAGCCAGATGGACAAAATTCCTACCGGGCCCCTGTCCCAAGAGCAGACGACCCCATGACAGGCATAGCAAGGTCAAAGCGAACGTCCCTAAATATAGGGTCCGATCCACGGGGCGAAAAGAGGAAGCTCTACGCCTCGTGGAGGGAGTTTTAGCATTTCTGGCTGTCAATCAACAAATGGCAACATTAACTTCCTCCCAACAACAAGGGAAGCCCAATCGCATCAGTGGCCAACGATCAATTAGCCCGCCCCACAACTTTGGAGTGTCCTGTCGGCCCCCACCGTAACACGTGCTCTCCATGAAGGAGAACACGCTTTTTGTTTTTAGCTCCATTCGCAACTGATTCTTGGAGCACGCTATTGAATTGTTGCGTTGCCGTTGCCCACTGACCACGGGCTCCGAGGGAACCGAAGAGCTCTTTCCCCTACCCCCCTTTAGGAAAGAAAGAAGCTAAATCTAATATATCCTTTTATCTTGTTTGGGAAGAACCATAAATATCAGCTGTAACAGGGTTAGTGGACCAGCTAGGCCGCTACATGAGGTCAAAGGCTAATTAGGCCGGCAGTATTTATGACGGAGGGTTTACAGGGCTCTTTGGCAGTTAATTCTTAGCGCAGGGATGCTCTAACTCAGGAATCAGACAGTCTCTCTTCTCTTCTCTTGTGGATCCACCTAAATATCTGCCCCCTTGTAAAATCCTCCTTCCCGCAGAGTACAGGATCCTGGTTCCCCTTCTATGGCTTGGACTCATATTTGTTGACTGCGCAGCATTAATGTGAGGGCACGGCAGGCTTCCCCTCCCATCTTGTGCCCTTGAATTCAAGAGTGAAAGCAGTTTCCCACTGTCGATGTGGTGGCAAACCTAGGTTTCCTGGTGCATCAGACGCAACAAAGAGGAGCCGCCAGACCCACCTCAACCAACAAATAAACCATCTGTGATCGTGCCTGACACACACCCACATGTTACGTTCTTGGGTGTAAACTTAGAATATCTTTTAAAAGTTTTGCTGCTCCGCCGCCCTGCGTTCGTTGGGGAGGAAGGGTGGGATAACAAATAATAATAATAATAATAATAATAATAATAATAATAATAATTTATTATTTATACCCTGCCCATTCTGGGCTGCTTCCAACCAAATATTAAAATACAGTAATACATTAAAAGCTTCCCTAAACAGGGCTGCCTTCAGATGTCTTCTAAAAGTCTGGTAGTTGTTTTTCTCTTTGACATCTGATGGGAGGGCGTTCCACAGGGCGGGTGCCACTACCGAGAAGGCCCTCTGCCTGGTTCCCTGTAACTTGACTTCTCGCAATGAGGGAACCGCTAGAAGGCCCTCGGCGCTGGATCTCAGTGTCCGGGCAGAACGATGGGGGTGGAGACGCTCCTTCAGGTATACAGGACCGAGGCCGTTTAGGGCTTTAAAGGTCAGCATCAACACTTTGAATTGTGCTCGGAAACGTACTGGGAATTAAAAAAACAAATTCAAAAAGTGCACAACTCAGAAGAGAAAAGGGGCAAGGAGACCCTGAGAACCTCTCTCTATCTTTTTTTCGAAAATAAAAATCTGCGGTGTGCCTCTCACAGAAACAGGAAGGCTTTTGTGGTTTGTTCGATTTTTTTTTTTGTTCTGAGCTGCAAGTTGCGAGGGGGAAGGAAGTTGGCCTTATTTTTGCAGTTCAACATTGCAGCGAACTGAAGTTAACACAACATCTGCCAACCTTCCCCTTCTGAAGACATTTCTCTCTCCCCCTTCCACAACGCAACACCCCAACACACACACACACACACACACACACACCCTCTCTCTCCTGGCCACCGCAAACGCCCTCAGCTATTGCAGCGTATTGAGAAAGCCGAACCACAAATGGGAGTCCAAAATGGGATGTTGAACGATAATTGCCCGAGGAGCTGAAATGCGAGTTTGGTGTACATTTGAGCTGCCTACTTGGAGGTGTGTGTGTGTGGGGTGTTGCTGCTGCTGGGTCTGGCTAGCAGCTCATAATGGTGTTTAGAAAGAGAGAGTCTGTGTTATGTCTAGGGGGCCGGCGTGTTTTGTGTTACGCTGACCCTGGCATTGTACCGCCTTTTTTCTTCCTTTCTTTCCCCCCCTTCTCCCCGCCTCGCTCCCGATTCAGAAACTGCTTTGCAAACTTTCAGCGCCGGCTCCTCCGCCGACTGGAGTTTGTATCCCAGCCAAATCTACATTTCAGATTTGAAAAAGAGGGGCAAAGGTCAGTGTTCACAGGTTTGAGATCATGTTTAATATCACATGACACCTTTGACAAACAGTGCTATGTTAGAGAGAGAGAGAGAGAGAGAGAGAGGAACGAGTGGGGTTGTGGTGAAGGGGGGTGGAGAGGCCTTCTGGATTTCAGCAGTTGGGGAACCTGATGCCCCTCCAGTGCCAGACATCTCCCACCCCCTTCCTCGTTGGCATTTAACCCTTTCAGATTCCCGCCCGCTGGCTCTCGCTCGTTTTGCAACAGGGGCTGAGCTTAGGAACATGTGAAACGTTCCAATTCTGAGCCTTCGAAATGCATATGTAAACCTGCTCGCTTTTTTTCAAGGACAGAAGAGGCACACGGTTAAGAGATTGCGGGGGGGGGGCAGTTGAGGCATCTTTTCCCCATCTCTTACTTCTGTAGGAGGACGGAGATATGTGCAGGCAGGCAGGGATGGGTGGATCTGTCAATTTCAGTTTCTCTCATTTCCCCAGTCTTAAATTCAGTCAGCCACATTTCCAAATCGTTTTCTGACTGCTATTGCTATTTTTAAAAGCCCCCGTGAAAATTCACCAGAGTTTCAGTTCGATCGTCTCCAGATATACACATTTCTGCATGGTGTTTTGCCTAATAAACACTTCTTCTTTTTTGCAAAGCAACATTCTGCAAATACAATGGATTTCTGTCCATTATTTTCACTGATATATGCAGTTAAATGCACAGTTTAGTTTAGTATATGCATTTTTGTACACATCTCCTCGGCTGGTGGGGGTTCGTCAACCCAGGAAGGAAAACTCTGGCCCTGAACTTCTGCTGCCTTGTGGTGATATTCATTTGTGAGAGTTAAAGGTAAAGGGACCCCTGGCCATTAGGTCCAGTCGTGGCTGACTATGGGGTTGCAGCGCTCATCTCGCTTATTGGCCGAGGGAGCCGCGCACGGAAACACCGTTTACCTTCCCACCGGAGTGGTACCTATTTATCTACTTGCACTTTGACGTGCTTTTGAACTGCTAGATTGGCAGGAGCAGGGACCGAGCAACGGGAGCTCACCCCGTCGTGGGGATTCGAACCGCCGACCTTCTGATTGGCAAGTCCTAGGCTCTGTGGTTTAACCCACAGCGCCACCTGCGTCCCTAGAGTGAGAGTTAACCCTGGGTGAAAATCTGTACTCACTGCCTTGTGATACATCTTCAGGAGAAGAATAGGCCAAGGAGTAAACCCTACACAAATCTTCATCCTGAAAAAAAGTGAAAAACAGGGTGCGACAAGGTTTTGTTTTGGGCCCATTATTGTTCACCATCTTTATAAATGACTTGGATTAAGGAATTGAGGGGATGCTCATCAAATCTCTCTCTCTCTCTCTCTCTCTCTCTCTCTCTCTCTCTCTCTCTCTGTGTGTGTGTGTGTGTGTTTAAAACCCTAAATGCAGTATCCCACAGTTCATAAGGTTACTCTGATTTTAAAAAGCCAATTTGGAAACTTTTGAACTTGATATCAGATAGCCAGATGGCTTGATGGTCCCTTTTATTCAGCCCAAACAATTAATCTTGCTACTGCTCCACTGATTAGATTAGTACAGAAAAATGGCCAGATATGAGAATTAACTGAGGCACAGAGGTCGCAACTCCCCCTGCCCCATGTTTAGGCTGATGTTCGTCGTAAGACACTCTCAAGAAGACGGAAGATTTTTTCCAGTTGATAATAACCAGTTGAGATAATTAACAATGCCCAAAGGGTAAAGAATGAAGTGGCACAATTTTATCTACAGGAGGACGACTGAAATAGAGGGCAGGGTGGGAACAGACAGGACACACCAGAAATGATTTCTTATGCTCCCCCAACATCTCCCCCTAAAAAAAACTACTCAGTATTTGCATCTGCAGTTTAAAGCAGCAGTAGTAT
The DNA here is from genome assembly GCF_965113315.1 of Podarcis vaucheri. Lineage (NCBI taxonomy): Eukaryota > Metazoa > Chordata > Lepidosauria > Squamata > Lacertidae > Podarcis > Podarcis vaucheri. Next base: position 9,938,657 of record NC_138761.1, read on the forward strand.
ACTCTACTGTGGTCACATCAACAGTACTTCTCTACTGTTTGCATTGCCACTTACTTGAAAGGGGAGTTTTTTTATTATTAAAAAAGCTACTTGCCGTTCCTCTCTAGATTTGTCCCCTAGGCTGAGAAGCAAAGCATTAAGGCCAAACTAGACATGTTAATTGCATCCGGGCTACTAAAACGCACCCATCTATCTATCATCTATCTAAACAGCAGCTGCCACAAAACCTGAGCAGTCTCAAGATGGCGAGATGTTTTTAATTCTTTCCCTCCTTGCCAGGATCTGGGTAAAACACGTCGCTCTCCAAAACTGCCGTTTGCTCCCATTTGGCAGTGCTGTAGGCTTCCCTTGCAGATCTTAGATTTGGAAAGGTTTTTGTCAGGAGAGAGAGAAAGTGTTACACTCTGCACCCCCCACTCCAAGCTCTCAAAGCTATTTAAATAACCCCACCCTCAAAGTGCACATAAATTGCAAATACACAATGAATGCCAGGCTCACTTTAGCCCTAAGCCCCATTGCAGACCAGGTTCACAGCTCTTTGCAAGTGGAAAAAAGCTAGTGGATGGATGGCTCTGCCTCTCCAGAGGGACACTCCTTGCCAACTCCCATTGCTGCCCATGGTTTAAGATTGGCCATGATTGTGTGTGTGTGTGTGTGTGTGTGTGTTGCTCGGAAGGCAAAAGGAGCACGGAAACTACCGTATTTTTTGCTCTATAAGACTCACTTTTTCCCTTCTAAAAAGTAAGGGGAAATGTGTGTGCATCTTATGGAGCGAATACAGGCTGCACAGCTATCCCAGAAGCCAGAACAGCAAGAGGGATTGCTGCTTTCGCTGCGCAGCGATCCCTCTTGCTGTTCTGGTTTCTGAGATTCAGAATAATTTTTTTTCTTGTTTTCCTTCCTCCAAAAACTAGGTGCATCTTGTGGTCTGGTGCGTCTTATAGAACGAAAAATACGGTAGTTGTGCTCTTCTTACAAGGAGTTTGCAGTCTCTCTTTCAAGCAGTCAAAGGGAAGCAACACCAGCAAATGATTTACCATATTTTTCCATGCATTAGATGGGGTTTTTTGACTCAAAAATCATGTAAAAAACCTGGGGTCGTCCTATACACGGATAGTGGCGTAGCGTGGGGAGCTGCTGGCCCGCCCATCAGCTGGTTGGTGGCCAGCGCTCCAGGGAGCTTCCTGCCACAGTGGCTGCCCACTTTGCCAACCCCCAGCAACAGCCCTGCTGGGGGTGATGGTGTGCGTTCAAAAAAAAAAAAAAAAAAAAAAAGCTTTGGGCCATCTCCCCTAATTTTCTTTAAATTTAGTCCCCCAAAATAGGGGCCGTTTTATACATGGGGGCATCTTATACACAGAAAAATATGGCAATTACAGTGGTACCTTGGGTTACATATGCTTCAGGTTACAGACGCTTCAGGTTACAGACTCCACTAACTCAAAAATATTACCTCGGGTTAAGAACTTTGCTTCAGGATGAGAACAGAAACCGTGTTCCGGCGGCAGCGGGAGGCCCCCATTAGCTAAAGTGGTGCTTCAGGTTAAGAACAGTTTCAGGTTAAGAACGGACCTCTGGAATGAATTAAGTACTTAACTGTACAACACTGCTCTTATATGTAGGAAGACTGGCACAGCGCTCAAACGTAAACCAAGGATGGAGAACCTGAGGTCCAGGGGGCTATATTTTTTTTCCCATAGAGCCGAGAGCAATTTGAGAGATGGAGGGTTGCTTGCGTATGCTGTGCTCTGAGTGGCCAGCTAGATGCCTATTGGGAGCCCTCAAACAGGGACCGAACACGACATCTTCTCCGGCATGCTGTCTCTGATGGAGACAGAACATAGGCATCAGGGTGAGTAGACACCCATAGGCTTATCCTCCATGAATTTGCCTAATCCTATTTAAAAGCCAGAGGTGGTTGGTGTTTCCATGCAGCAGTGCTGGGTCCCCTTTCCCAAGGATGCTCCCTGTTGCTGCCTGGCCTGATCCTGCCTGGTGCTTTTAGCTGGGGATCTGAGGGATGGAAATGGGGAGCTTCCACATCCCAAATAAGGTGCTCTTTGGCCACCTTCTCCTCACCTGCTCTCCTGACTTCCCTCCCTTCGGAAGAGCTGCGTTACGTCAAGTCCGACCCAGGGAAGGAAATACTAACGGGGTGATGGCGAGGAGTGGAGGCTGCAATAATTAAAAAAACATCAGAAAGAGAATGATTAAGCTGGCCGGCTTCTGCATTGCATATTTTAGTAGCGCTGGGCTAATTCTTTAAAGACTGTGAGCTCCGAGGCTTAGGGGAAGAGATGATAAATAATAAATAGTAATTAAATTAAAGATGTACATACTGCACTGCTCCAGATTTCCTGGAAGTTTGGAAATGGACTCGTGTATAATCATAATAATTAAGATCTCTTTGGCTGAGCACAGCCTACTGGGTGCCACATCACACAGAACCTTGAAGTCGGCTCGCATGCAGAGGCTGCCGAAGGATCTGTCAGGCCTGAACCAGGCTGGATTTAAGAATTTGAAAGAGAAATCTGCAATACGTTTGGCGGCGGCTCCTCTTGATTTCCAACTGCCCCAGGGAAGGAAGCAAGACGACTTCTCAGCCGGCCTCAACGTACCACTAGCCTGTGGGCTATACCACGAAAGTGGAACGGAAGGGTCTCTTTCAGGGTCCTTGATGGAGGAAGGCCATAGCTCAGGGCCGAAGCGTCTGCTTGGAATGTAGAAGGCCCCTGGGTTCGGTCCCTGGCATCCCCAGAAACTCTAGAGAGGTGCTGCCAGCCAGTGTTGACAGAACTAAGCGAGATTGGCTAATGGCCTAAACTGAAGTTCCTAGTCAGTGGTCATTTTAGAACGACCCTTTTGGAACGCCCTCCCATCCGACGTCGAGGAGATACAGTAAAGGGCTACGCAAATGAAGGCAGCCCTGTATCAGGAAGTTTTTAATGTTTGATGTTTTATTGTGTGTTTCTATGTGCTGGAAGCAGCCCAGAGTGGCTGGGAAAAACCAGCCAGATTGGTGGGGTAATAATAATAATAATAATAATAATAATAATAATAATAATAGACCCTTCTGCTCATTCTGTTCTTGTTCTGACATCAGTGGGGCTTACTTCTGAGTAGGCTCGTATAGGAGGGATGGGGGACTGCTCTGCATTTGGAAGTCCGCATCCCCTCCAATACTTGGGAGGTTATACGTATTAGTAGGGATGGAAAAGAAATGTGACTCAGTTTGCATTCAAAGGCATTCGTATCTCGTTTGCGCCTCCTGAAACAATACGTAGACCAAAAGACAGGCATCATTTGGAAATTTTCAGTTCTCTAAATTTTCCAGGGCAGTTCTCCAGCAGAGCGGTGTGTACAAAAAAATTACAAATATTAAATTATTTATTTAGCTATTGAATTTATATGCTGCCTTTCACCAAGAGCCTGCAAGGCGGTTTACAACATAAAAATGTAAAATATGTAATATAATAATAGTGAAATAGGACAACGCTATCCCTTGCCCACGTTTGCCACTAAAGGGCTACAGAATCATTGGCAACCAAACGCCTGGTTGAAGAGGAATGTACTAACGCATATATTAGTGAAAATTAAAACAGCGGGAGTTTTTTTTAGCAGGAACTCGGGGGAACTGAGTTCCCTAATCCTTTAAAAATTAAATAATTCTTTTTTTTGTCTAGGGGTGCTGGAACAGATATGCACCCAATGACTGAGCCCCAAATCCATCTTTTTCTGTGATCAATAAAGTTGTGGCCGTTTCTCACGGTCAGTTTGAGTTTATTAATCACATTTTAGAATTAGCCACTGCCCCAGGGAGCAGGGTGTGGTGCTGCAACTGGGCCCACAACTAACTAACTAACTAACTTCATGGTGAGTTCCCCTACCTTTGTTTCAGAAAAAAAGGACTGAAAATCATGGCTTTTTTTCAGCCAGAACTCAGTTCTGGCACCTCTCAGGTGGGCGTCATTGCCATTCTAAGAGATCATGGTGAATTGTGGCACCACTTTTTCTAGAAAAATAGCACTGATTAAAGTTTAAATTCTTAAATTCTTTATATTAGGGGAAAATGCTTTAGAAAAAAAGGTGTATACTAGGCAATATTGCACAGAAACCCAGGAGAAATTCACCGATGAATTATTATTATTTTTAAATAGCAAACTGCTGTGAAAATCCAGAGAACCAGGTTTAAGATTGGGAAAAAACGAGAAGCAGAGATAACCGAAATAAGACAGATTCGCCTCTCCCTACTCGGCAGCCCAGGTTTCACAGTTCATTTACTCTCCTTTTCTCATGTGGCAAAGCTCCAGCAGCTATCTCTCAATCCAGCGTAATAAATCTGTACCCACAGACTATAATTAAGTACGTAATCCAGTTGAAGCCCGACACCCCAACCCCAGGGCAGAGGGATGAGATCCATGCTGCAGATTCTTCCCTCCTTCTCGTCTGCTGCCCTTAGAGTTTCCAGAGCGATGGCGTCTACACAGCGGAGTCTTTCGCAAGGCCCAAGGACGAGCCAAATCTGGGGCTGTCTTAGGGACTGGTTTGGCAGACAACACTCCGGTGGGGCATTTATGGATGCCAGGGACTAGCTGAGTGGTGTCTGGGTTTATGGAGATGGACTTGGAAGAAGGAATCAGTGATCTGGGGGAAATCTGCAACGGCCAGGAGATGAGAGTCAGAGGCAGGAGAAGCTGGAGGGCCAGAGAGTGAAGGACAGGTGAAGGAGGAGGAAGAGAAAGGTCAGGCAGGTACAGAATCAAGGGTTCCATGACTCCTTCTCCTGCTCTACCTCTCCTGCTCCAGTGTCTCCCAGGATCAGAAGAGGGGTGAAGAGGGAGGAGCAGAAGCAGGTTACACATTTGTTGTCGTTTAGTCGTGTCCGACTCTTCGTGACCCCATGGGCCAGAGCACGCCAGGCACTCCTGTCTTCCACTGCCTCCCACAGTTTGGCCAGACTTATGTTTGTAGCTTCGAGAACACTGTCCAACCATCTCGTCCTCTGTTGTCCCCTTCTCTTTGTGCCCTCCATCTTCCCCAACATCAGGGAGTCTTCTCTTCTCATGAGGTGGCCATAGTACTGGAGCCTCAGCTTCAGGATCTGTCCTTCCAGTGAGCACTCAGGGCTGATTTCCTTCAGAATGGATAGGTGTGATCTTCTTGCAAGAGTCTCCTCCAGCACCATAATTCAAAAGCATCAATTCTTCGGCCATCAGCCTTCTTTATGGTCCAGCTCTCACTTCCATACATCACTACTGGGAAAACCATAACTTTAACTATATGGACCTTTGTTGGCAAGGTGATGTCTCTGCTTTTTAATGTGCTGTCTAGGTTTGTCATAGGGAAGGTTTTTCTATTTTTTTAAAAACAAAATGTTTAATGTTTTCTTATGTTTTTACATATGTTGGAATCCGCCCACAGTAGCTGGAGCAACTCAGTAAGATATGTGGGATATAAATAGTAAAATTATCTTTATGGAATGGGACGTCCCTACTTTCACCAGATAAATGTGGATGGGTATGGATTTGGTTTGTTTTGGGAGGCGTTTCGTTCCATTCTCCTCCCTTCTGTTTTTCTCTAAAAAGATATGTAAGGGGTAAGAGACCTCCAGCAACTATGCCACGAGAGGACTGAACAATGGCCCAAAGTACACTGAATGGAGTTTATTGGAATCGGGTGAGACAGAAAACCAGGGCTATGGTGGTGGTGGAGGAGGACGAGTGAGAATGAAATGGAATATCCTGGAAAAGGGCATGGCTGGCTGGCACCTTTCCCCCCAGAAGGGTAGCCAGTCTGCTAGCATGTTGCAGCCAAAAGCAGGGCCCTCTTTTCATATTCTTAGTGGGGAAATGAGTTTTCCAAAAGGCCTTTAAGAAAGCACCCCAACATGAAAAAACACAGCCAACTTCCTTCCCCAGCAGAGTTACAGGTTTTCAAAAAATATGATTCTTCAACCCGGTTCCTTACGTCTCCCTTTCCCCACTGTATATAAACTAACGAGACAACTTGCTTATTATCTCTTCATCTACGTGTCTCCTTTACAGCTAATATATCATGTCATCACCCTGAGGGTTATGGTGAGGCGGCCAAAGCTAACTGCAGGCCTCAGAAACAAAAGTTCCTCCTCACTTTTTGTTGTTGTCACGTTTCTAGCTTCTGCCAAGTTAAGTCCATTTTGGACAGGAGTTGGGAGCCGAGGAGGGGAGAGGGCAGGGTCCAAGATCACTTTCCTAGCATGGATACTCTTACGCTCCTTTATTCAGAATTTCTAGCCTTGCCGCAAGCAGGAGGTGGCGAGGTGGGCATCCGCAAGGGGTGCAGGCGATTGGGGCGGTGCACTGCAAAATCTGCTAAAAAATGTGTCCATAAATATAAATATTGATTATTGCCTCATAAGAAATGGTTTTAAATAGAGGGTGAGTTGCATGGGTGGAGGGGTGGGTGGGTTGGAGGAGAGGCGGAAAGAAGAATGTATTTTAGTGTTCTGTTGGAAGCCGCCCAGAGTGGCTGGGGAACCCCAGCCAGATGGGTGGGGTATAAATAATAATAATAATAATAATAATAATAATAATAATAATAATAATAATAATAAAAAGAGCTAATTTGCCTGTGGCTAGGGGATGCAATCTGGACGGTTCTGCCAGGGGCACAAGATTACCTAGCTACGGCTCTGGCCGCAAGCTAAGATATCTCAAATAAAAAATTGGATAAAGAATTCTGGAAGAAGGTTTGTAGATCTCATCAAGGAAGCTTGGAGCGATCAACAGCTGTGGCAGCTAAATGCAAGCTCAGTCTTCAGAGGAAGTGCACCTCTAACTATCTTGAGGCTGAAGAGCCAGGAACATCTTGTTGGCTCCTTGGAAATGTTTGGTTTGATCCAACAGGGCTTTTTTATATTTTTAAGCTATTCGTTGATGGTGATCAGCTTGTGGAAGGGCCGTAGTTCTGCAGCTGAGCATCTCCTTTGCACACAGAAGGTCCCGAGGTCAAATTCTGACATCTTCAGGTGGGGTTGCCTGTCCTTGTAGACTGTACTGAGCTAGGTGGAACAGCGGTGGTGACTCATGATGTGTGGTCTTCTTCTGCCATGCCTTCCAAGATTTCTCCGATGAAAATAGGGATGCCTGATTCAATAATAATAATAATAATAATAATAATAATAATAATAATTTTATTACTTATACACCACCCATCTGACTGGGTTGTCCCAGACACCCTGGGTGCCTTCCAACATATAAAAAAAACAATAAAACATTAAACATTAAAAAAGCTCCCCTATACACACTATTCAGATGTCTTCTAAAGGTTGTTTTGTTACTTATCTCCTTCGCTCAGGGGTTGCATAACTCCACACCCTCCAACATTTCTCCGATGAACATAGAGATGCCCTAAGGCAAAACAGGGCATTCCAGGATCAAATCAGAATTTGGGTGGCGTCTGTAAATCCAGGACTCTCCCTGGTAAATAGGGGCACTTATAGAGACTAAAAAAGCTATGGTTTTTCCAGTAGTGATGTATGGAAGTGAGAGCTGGACCATAAAGAAGTCTGATCGCCGAAGAATTGATGCTTTTGAATTATGGTGTTGGAGGAGACTCTTGAGAGTCCCATGGACTGCAAGAAGATCAAACCTATCCATCCTTAAGGAAATCAGCCCTGAGTGCTCACTGGAAGGACAGATCCTGAAGCTGAGGCTCCAATACTTTGGCCACCTCATGAGAAGAGAAGACTCCCTGGAAAAGTCCCTGATGTTGGGAAAGATTGAGGGCACAAGGAGAAGGGGACGACATAGGACGAGATGGTTGGACAGTGTTCTCGAAGCTACAAACATGAGTCTGACCAAACTGCAGGAGGCAGTGGAAGACAGAAGTGCCTGGCATGCTCTGGTCCATGGTGTCACGAAGAGTCGGACACGACTAAATGACTAAACAACAACAACATCATGGGGGCGGTTCTGCTGCATGTTTATTAGAATCAAGGATCAAGGTGTTCCGCAGATTGAATAATGACCCCCCACCATGGGAAAAAATCTCCCCGCATGTAGAAAACTAGAATGTCAGGGAAGGAGATTTGCTGTGTTCACCATGAACAAACCAACTCACATTCTTCACTAACGGATTGGTGGGTTGCTCAGTGAAGAATATAAGCTGGTTTGTTCTGGTATTATGGGAGAGGAAGAAAAACATCTGCCTATACGCACCCTCCAACCATTGCATAAACTAACTCACCTCAGACACATGTCTCCAAAATGGCTCCCCACCACCACCGGGGAAGAAGGGGTCAGTGAAGATCTACATCAGGGACAAGGCAGGGATAAAGATGTACATTGGAACCTGCCGACCCTGTTGATTCTGCTGCCTGAGGCAGTGACCTCACTTTGCCTCACGGGTGTGCCGGCTCCAGCTGCATAGACCAGCGACCTGACTTGATACGAGGCACCTTCCCACAATCCTAGGACTCCACCGCTCGATTGTGCTGCCTATGCAGGATGAGTGCCTCTAGGTTATAGCTCGCCCCACCTTATTCTCCCCTCCCCACGTTGTGTTTTTTTTTTTTGGGGGGGGTTGCAACTTAAGACATGCCAGGCCTTATATCACAGATTTAAAACAAACAGAAACCCTTTTTAAAATAATTTCTATTCTTTATTGCGGGGGGGGGGGGGGGAAGAAAAGAAAAGAAAGGACAATCGTCCCTGCCCAGCCTCCAAAATCAGCTTCACGGTTTCCCATCACAATTATATATTAGCAGAGGGATAGACCTGGGGGCAAACCGTTCTGGCAGCCGTTCAACACTTTCATGCCTGTAATCCTGCAGAGAAAAAGGACACTCATGTGTCTGACCTGTTCTTCTGGACTCCACTAAATCAAACTCGAGCCTCAGGTAAAAATTCTCTGTTTATCTGAAAGTATTATTTTTGGGGGTGGGCAGGGTGAGGGAAGTGGTTTTCTCCTCCCTCGCACCCCACCTCCTTTTCTCTGGCAAGTTCCAACCTTTTCTTAGCCTTGACATAAAAACGCAGCTGAGAAAACGCTGCAACTTAAAAAAAGAAAAAGAAAAAACCAGCTACTGTGCTAAAATATAAAAGTATAGTGCAAAGTAATTATGGCGTCTTAATCCTTAACCCTCTTTGAAATAGCCACGGACCTGAGCAGTGGTGCCACCTGAGTAGGGCTGAGGTTCTGGGTCCCACTTAGCAGAACGTGCAGGAAGACCCCCTAAATGCCACAGGCCTGGCTCACCACATTTTGAAGCAAGCGGAGCATCACATATTGTCGTCAAAAGGAATGGGTGGCATATAAGTACAGGTTCTTAACATTACTGGAAATAGGGGATAGGACATCCTCTTCTATTGAGGCTAAATGGGGCTTGACCGAGTCAAACCATTGGTCCATCTTACTGGCTGTTCTGATTGGCTGTTGGTTCCCAGCCAGGGTCTCTGACACAGTGTCAGCTAGCAGCATGGACTTAGAGAGAACGTATGCTCTTTTTGTTTTTTTAATCATGGACTTGAATGAAATAAAGTCCTGTATTTTCCTTACAGTACTCACTGCAGCCATCTCTCTTGCAGTCAGTTGCGCTCTCTCTCTCTCTCTCTCTCTCTCTCTCTCTCTCTCTCTCTCAAGTTTAAGTTCAGTCCTTAAGTGCAAGTCTCTATAGGTGTGTGTGTGTTTATGAAAATTATCCGGCCTTTTAGTGCAGATTTCTCCCAGTATATACATATTTGCACAGAAGTTTCATCTAATGCAGTTTTGTATGTTAATGCTCACCAACACATGCATTTTCTTGCATGCTTTCTCCTAGCGCATGCACGTTTCTACAGACTGGATAATTGCATTGCAAAATTCAGAGAAATGCAAATTTTGGAGGATGGCTGCGTTTTGGTTTGCACATGGTTTATAAAAGTGTGAGCTGGGTGAATTTCTATGATTCTATATGTAGAATTGCATTTAAATGCAAACGGAACCAAATCTCTCCCCTGTCTTTACTTGTAGTTGACATCCACTCTTGACCGCAGACATTGGGGTTGTTGGACACACTGAAGATCACTTGCAATTTACTCCAGCTTTTTCCTAGTAGACTGTATGCTTAGAAAGCTGAACTCAGCATACTGTGCATTCCAGGGCTCTTGAGACAGGATCCGACCTTCAACCTGCAGGCGCCCTGCCACGGTGTTTTCTACTTCCTTTGCAGTTTTGCACAAATTGCAGCATTTACATGGCCCTCCCTCCGGAGGCTCAGCTGGCACCATCGTCATCTATCTTCCAATGCCAGCTAAACACACACACACAAACTGAGGCTTTTGTGCAGAGCCGACCTTGGTGTATCAGTTTCCAACTGGTGTTGTTCCCTGTTCAGAAGAAGGGCCAAAGCTCTGTGGCAGAGCATGTGCTTTGCATGTCGAAACTCCCAAATTAAATCCCCAGCATCTTCAGGTAGGGATGGGAGACGTTCCCTGTCTGAAATCCTGGAGAGCTGCTGCCAACCAGTGTTGACAGTACTAACCTAGAAAGGCTGCTGGTGTTGACTCAGCACAGCAGCTTCCTGTGGCTTTCTTAATGGGCCTGATAACGTCAACTTTTATAGGCCTGTTGTCTTTGTCCATGGAGTTTTTCCCCCAGTAGTGATGTATGGAAGTGAGAGCTGGACCATAAAGAAGGCTGATCGCCGAAGAATTGATGCTTTTGAATTATGGTGCTGGAGGAGACTCTTCAGAGTCCCATGGACTGCAAGAAGTTCAAACCTCTCCATTCTGAAGGAAATCAGCCCTGAGTGCTCACTGGAAGGACAGATCCTGAAGCTGAGGCTCTAATACTTTGGCCACCTCATGAGAAGAGAAGACTCTCTGGAAAAGACCCTGATGTTGGGAAAGATGGAGGGCACAAGGAGAAGAGGACGACAGAGGACGAGATGGTTGGACAGTGTTCTCGAAGCTACCAGCATGAGTTTGACCAAGTTGTGGGAGGCAGTGGAAGACAGGAGTGCCTGGCGTGCTCTGGTCCTTGGGGTCACGAAGAGTCGGACACGACAAAACGACTAAACAACAACAACAACAATGTCAACTTAGCTGACTTTGCCAGTTGCAGTTTATTGCTTGCTATATAAAATGAGAGCCAACAAACTGAAGCTCAATCCAGATTAGACTGAGGCTCTGTTAGTAGCTGGTTCCCTAGACTAGATGGCTGGGAGGTTACCAGCTCTTGATGTGGTTACGTTTCCTCTGAAGGATCAGGTTCTCAGCTTGGTGGTATCCTGGATCCTTTGCTGTTGCTCGAGGCTCAGGTGGCCTCAGTGGCCCGGAGTGCCTTCCATCAGCTTCGGCTGGTAGCCCAGCTATGCTCCTATCTGGACAGGGATAGCCTAACTACTGCTGTCTATGCGCTGGTAACTTCAAGGTTAGATTACTGCAATGTGTTATATGTAGGGCTGCCTTTGACGACGGTTCAGAAACGTCAGCTAATGCAGAATTCAGCGTCCAGGTTGCTTACTGGAACAAGACGGTTTGAGCATATTACACCGATCCTGGTCTCACTGCACTAGCTACCGATTAGTTTCTGGGCCCAATTCAAAGTGCTGGTTTTGACCTATAAAGCTTTAAATGGCTCTGGATCGCAATACCTCAAGGACCGCCTGAGATCATCTTCTGAGGCCCTCCTTCATGTGCCTCCTCCTCGAGAGGTCTGGAGGGTGGCAACACGAGAACGGGGCCTTCTCTGCAGTGGCTCTCCGGCTGTGGAATGCTCTCCCCAGGGAAGTTTGCTTGATGCCTTCATTACACACCTTTAGGTGCCAGGCAAAAATGTACCTTTTTAACCAGGCCTTTGGTTGATTTGATTGACATTCTATACCTTTTTAAAATGTGGCTCTTTTTGCGCGTGTGCGTGCGTGTGTTATTGGATTATTGTTTTTATTTTGATTTGATATATTGTGATCTTTTCTGTGAACTGCCCTGAGACCTCTGGGTATAGGGCGGTATATAAATTTAGATAGATAAATGATAGATAGATAGTTGATAGATAGATGATAGATAGATATAGATAGATAGATAGATAGATAGATAGATAGATAGATAGATAGATATAGATAGACAGATGATAGAATGGTAGAGCTGGAAGAGACCCTGAGGATCATCATAGAATCATAGAATCGTAGAGTTGGAAGAGACCACAAGGGCCATCGAGTCCAACCCCCTGCCAAGCAGGAAACACCATCAGAGCACTCCTGACATATGGTTGTCAAGCCTCTGCTTAAAGACCTCCAAAGTAGGAGACTCCACCACACTCCTTGGCAGCAAATTCCACTGTCAAACAGCTCTTACTGTCAGGAAGTTCTTCCTAATGTTTAGGTGGAATCTTCTTTCTTGTAGTTTGGATCCATTGCTCCGTGTCCGCTTCTCTGGAGCAGCAGAAAACAACCTTTCTCCCTCCTCTATGTGACATCCTTTTATATATTTGAACATGGCTATCATATCACCCCTTAACCTCCTCTTCTCCAGGCTAAACATGCCCAGTTCCCTTAGCCGTTCCTCATAAGGCATCGTTTCCAGGCCATTTTGGTTGCCCATTTTGACCATTTTGGTTGCCCTCCTCTGGACACGTTCCAGTTTGTCAGTGTCCTTCTTGAATCATCTAGTCCAACCCCCTGGTTCCCGCCCTCCAACAGTGGAAAGTCAACAGTGAATAGCCAGTGTCGTTATCTGCCATGTGTGCTAAAAAACCAAGTAGACAAAATCTGATCTTCCTACAGGAACCCTGACAGCAACCCCAGGGCAACAGCAGTTGGGAACGATGGGACAACAACCCCATAGTGAGCTTGTGGCCCAGGTATGCTTTGAACCTGGGATTTGGTGGTTCAAACACAGCTCATTCTGGTGTGTAACTCAACTTCTGTGGTGGGCGGGGCCAGAGGCAAAAGCAGGCGGAGCAAAACATGTGACTTGTACCATTATAGAATCATAGAATTGCTGAGTTCAAAGGAACCCTGAGTGTCATGGCAGGAGTCACAATTTGCGGTCCCCCATCCAATTTGAAACAGTGCCAGATCCTGCTTAGCTTTGCAGATGTGCTAGCAGTTTTATTGCTGCATCCCTTTGTTAGTGCAAAGGGCTGCCACACTTCCGGGAAATCCCGAATAGGTCCTCTTTTCGGGGTGGGGGCAATGTGCTCACCTGTGGGGATTTTTTACATTTTAAAGGAAATGTTTGGTTTTTTGGGGGGTTGTTTGTTTTTCTCAGGTTCAGTCTCAAGCGTGGGCTGCTCTGCATGCCACGGCTGCTGCCAGCCTGAGCTGGAGAAAGAGGCACGATGCACCTCTTTTCCTGGGTCTGGCTGTCCTCTTCTTTTGCTCTTCAAGGCATGACAACCCTACACTAGATGCATTCCTCTCTGGCCTCCATTCAACCAAGGAAGAATCATGGAACCACAGAATTGTAGGGGCGTAAGGGACCCCAAGGGTCATCTAGTCCAACCCCCTGCAGTGCAGGAATATACTGTTGTCCCATGTGCGGATCGAACCTGAAACCTTGGTGTTGCGTAAATATGTGAGGGAAACACATATAATTGTAAATATATGTGAGGGGATATATGTGCGTAAATATGTGAGGGAAAGACCGCAGTACCTCAAGGACTGCCTCTTTCCATATGAACCTACCTGAACCCTGAAATCATCTTCTGAGGCCCTCCTTCGTGTGCCTCCTCCTCGAGAGGTCTGGAGCGTGGCAACACGAGAACGGGGCCTTTTCTGCAGTGGCTCCCCGGCTGTGGAATGCTCTCCCCAGGGAAGTTCGCCTGGCACCTTCATTATACACCTTTAGGTCAGGCAAAAACGTTCCTTTTTAACCAGGCCTTTGTTTGATTTGACTGACATCCAATGCCCTTTTAAAATGTATTTGTGTGTGTGTGTGGGGGGGAGTTATTACGATACGATACAATAATATGATACGGTAATCTATATTGTCATTGTCCCATGCAGAACAGCGAAACTGAAAAACCTACATCAGACATTCAAAAACCAACAAGCCTGCTATCCCAACTATCCCAGCCTGGTTAGCCCCTATTGGGTTGTTGCTTTTATTTTTATTATGTATTTTGTGGTTATATATCTTGATTTTATTCTGTGAACCGCCCTGAGACCCCCAGGTATAGGGTGGTGTATAAATTCAATTAACAACAACAACAACAACAACGATAATATAAAACAGCCTCAAACCTTTTTAAAAATTATAATATGAATGAATGAGGAACGAAGGGGCTGCACTGTCCTCTCAATACGAGGCTTCGCTGTGTTTAGGAGGCAGCCAAGAGGTCTAAACGGGGCTCGCTGACCCTTGCTTTCTCTTGGGGACGCGGCAGTTGCGTGACCTCCCGGTGATCAGAAGCTTCAGATGCCTCGTGTAACTGAATCACTGGCTTGGCTGAAGCGTTTTGCTGGACAAATGCGGTCTTCGGAGGCATCAGCCGCGCTGTAAAGGGGACAGCTGGCCCCAGGGAAAGCGGAAGGATGGAGGATGAGCAGTGACGGGTGACCTGCCTTGAGTTCAGCCAGCCAGCCCGTCCGTTCCTCTGCCCCGGGCATTCAAAGGGCAGCCTTGTCTGCAGCAGAGACCGCTCTGCCTTTTCTTTCCAACGGGGCGGTGGAAGGCGAGCGATTATTATTGCTAATGCATTTCCACGGCGCTCTAGCACAGTGGCTTGTGATGGTTAGGAGCGGCCGGCTAGGACATGGGAGAGGCCAGGATTCGCACCCACAACCAGGTTGCTTGGTGAACCTGGACCCAGTCACTTCCTTTTGACCTAGCTCGCGGGGTTGTTACGAGGGATGAAATAGAAGAGGGGAGAGCCCCGAACACCACCTCGAGGCCCTTGGAGGAAAAATGTGGCACATAGCTGTGATAGCATAGCTTAGTTGCTATAGCATGAGACTCTGAATCTCAGGGTTCAAGCCCCACACTGGGCAAAAGATTTCTGCATCGCAGGGAATTGAACCTAGATGATCATCATGGTCCCTTCCAACTCTACAGTTCCATGAATCGTTCAATCTTCTATCTTATGTATTTTATGCTGAGATCTATGGATGAAGGGCAAATTTAATAAATGTATAAAACAAATAATATTTTATGCTTGCTTATGACGACCCAGCAAAGCAGGCCTTTAAGATTTTCCAGGAGGCAGGATCAAAGTCTCCAGCTAGGCAGCTCCGTGATTCAGAAACACTTGCCCGGAGCAAGAACATAAAAATACGATATTTTCATTTAAAACATGGCGCAGACTATACTGGGTGTGTGTGAGATAGCAGCAGCAGCAGAATCCAAAATGATTGATCGATTAGGGCTCCTGGTATCAGAGAGCATTGTATCTGCATTTAGCGGGAACGGCATAGGTGAAGATGCAATTCCAGGATCTTGAATAGGATAGCCAACGTCTACAAACCTCAGCCTGTGAAACGATTCCAAATGCCAGACATTTAAGGAACATCAGCCATGTCCTCCAAGACAATGACACCCCTCTTTTTCCTCCCCCCCTTTGCATATTTCCCACCCATCAGCTGTAGGCAGGTTGAAGAGGATGTCCCCAAGTGGTACTGGACAGAGGCTGCTCTCCCATGTTGTTTATCATCAGCGTTTGGTCAAACAGAAGCACTTTTTGTGTGTGCGTCACACATAGTGTGGAGCTGGAGGGGCCATGCCTCCTTCTGCCGCCCCCCGCCAGGTTGAACAGCCAGCAAACCCTGCCCTGACTTCCACGCATCATCATCATCCATGCATCATCACATGCGAACCTCTGCAGAGGCAAGCATAGATATGCATACAGGATGTGGGTGGTGCTGCGGTCTAAACCACTGAGCCTCTTGGCCAGGCAGAGGCAAACTCCGGCCCTCCAGATGTTTTGAGACTACAATTCCCATCATTCCTGACCACTGGTCCTGTTAGCTAGGGATGATGGGAATTGTAGTTCCAAAACATCTGGAGGGCCGGAGTTTGCCTATGCCTGCTCTTGGGCTTGCTGATCAGAAGATCGGTGGTTCGCTTCCCGGCAATGGGGTGAGCTCCCGTTGCTCTGTCCCAGTTCCTGCCAACCTAGCAGTTCGAAAGCACACCAGTGCAAGTAGATCAATAGGTACCACTGCAGCGGGAAGGTAAACAACGTTTCTGTGCGCTCTGGTTTCTGTCACGGTGTTCTGTTGCGTGAGAAGCAGTTTAGTCATGCTGGCCACATGCCCCAGAAAGCTGTCTGTGGACAAACGCCGGCTCCCTCGACCTGAAAGCGAAATGAGCGCTGCAACCCCATAGTCGCCTTGGACTGGACTTAACCATCCAGGGGTACTTTACCTTTTACCTAGATATGCATACTACAGTGGTGCCTCGCAAGACGAAATTAATCCGTTCCGTGAGTCTCTTCGTCTTGCGGTTTTTTCGTCTTGGGAAGCACGGCTATTAGCGGCTTAGCGGCTATTAGCGGCTGTCAGGGGTTCAGGGACAGAGGCACAGGGGAGGCAGGAGATGGAGAGCGATGGGGAAGAATCCCAGGACAGCGAGGAAGAGGATGGCAGTGGGTCGGAGGATTCCATGAGCCTCTCCAGCGAATCTGAGGGGGAGGCGCACAGGAGAGGGCGCCTGTGGTCAAGACAAGGGGAGTCCCAGGGGGGACGCAGCGAGGGCAAGGGGCCAGCAGGGGATCCCAAAGTGGCAGCTGGGAGTCAGGACCAGCTTCCCCACCAGAGCGCAGCGAAGGGGGAGGAGGTTCCAGTGTGACAGGGGAAGCAGCTCCGGCAGCAGAAAAGGAGGGGAGGTCGGAGCAAGCCATCCTCCCGGAAGGGGAGGGGAGTAGTGAAGGGAGTAGTGTAGCTGTCAAGAGGAAGGTTAGAAGTTGGGCGCGCGCGCCAAGTTCAAATGTGCAGGCGCGCGGAAGAACAGGGAGCCCGGAGGAGGAGCCAGGTCCCAAAGCCCGCAGGAGGGAGGGAGAGCAGTCTGGGGATTCAGCGTCAGGGGAATCCAGGAGGGGCGAAACCCCAGCGGGCAGGAAGACCCTGCGGAAAAGGAGAGAGAGGAAAAGGTGGAGCAGCGCAAGCTTCTTAAACTGGTGCAGGGGAGGGACTGATTCAGAGGGGACTTCAACGGTCTAAGCGTAACAGACGTGGGGCTGCGCGCCTCGGCTGTGGAGCGGAAAATGAACTGCAATAAACTTCTTTGTATATAAAGTAAACCTGGCGTTGGTCCTTTGTGAGCTGGGACCTGAGGCAGCCCTGACAGCGGCTTAGCGGCTTAGCGGCTATTAACGGCTTAGCGGCTTAGCGGCTATTAACGGCTTAGCGGCTTTAAGAAAAAAGAAACAAACTCGCAAGAACTCGCAAGACGTTTCGTCTTGCGAAGCAAGCCCATAGGGAAATTCTTGTGGAACGACTCAAAAACCGGAAAACTCTTTCGTCTTGCGCGTTTTTCGTCTTGCGAGGCATTCGTCTTGCGAGGTACCACTGTATCTTGGCACTTAGGCTTTCCATGAGTTTTGGAACCCTGATTGGGCAAGCTTGACGAACATGTCAGAAAGCTTATGTGTTCGGGAAGCCTGTGTGTATGAACCTGCCACAGGTGTAGCCCTGCAGGCCTGCCACATTTGTGGTTCTCCTTCATGTGATGCATTGAGACAGAGGGACTTTGAATGTTTGCTTTCCCCCCAATACGTATAGATAGTTTGCAGCTCTACCAAAACATAAGCAGGAGTAGCAAAATTTAGGTAACTGTATGAAAGGTGTGTGCATATGCAAAGGTGGAATAGGTGTTTTAAAAATTAAACAAACAAACAAACAAAATATGATGAGTTTATGACTCCACCTGCATTCATTATCCTGGTTTCCCTTAAGGAGTCTATTTATTTTTCTTAGGTGCCTACTGCTAGAAATCATCTTGAAATCAACTTACCTTATACAAGTACTGTACAATAATATAAAACGTACTAAATGTGCATTACTTATGTATTGCACTTTCCAGTGGAACATAAATTGAGAACGTAAGAAAATCAGGCCTATCTGGCCCATCGTTGTGTTCTCACAGTGGCCAACCAGAGGCATTTTTGGGAATCCCGAAAGCAGGACATGAATACAACACTCTCCCCCACTTATAATTCCCAGTCACTGGTATTCAGAGGCATCCTACCTCTGAAATTTTGGGGGGTTTCTGTCAGGTGCAAAAAGCCCTTTTGCAAACTACAGTTCCCAAGGTTCTGTATAGAGGAGCCAGGAAAATCAAAATGGCTGAACTTTGCACTTGAGTGTTCCTTTCATACTCGAACCACAGGCAGACTCAGGTCTTTCAGATGTGAGGGGCACCTTGTGCGCGGCCAAATTTCGGTGCCCCTGCATCTCGCCTTCAAATCTGCTCGAATCGCTGTGGCATAGTTGTGGTGCCCTGTGGCGCCCCCAGGCTTGGTGCCAGTGGAACCAGTTGCACTGCCATAAATCTGTCTCCGCTCAGCACCCCCTCTTTGTCCCAAGAAATCACCATTCAATCCAGCGCAGTCCCCACATTTCCCCATTCGAGAGCCTCATGTTTGCTACAAATGGCAAAAAAAATAAAATGATTTCCTATATGTATATTTCATAAGACTGTTCCGTTGGTTCCCATGCCCTATAATAATAAAAAAGCAACTTTGTTATGGCCCTGCATCAAAAACTCAAAGTAGGTTTTCTCGTGACTATGGCCTGCGGGATACCTTCTGTAAAAATGAAAAATGAATGAATTACTTTATGTTATCGATAGAGAGCCGAGCATTGATCAGTGCGGGAGGCAGCAGTGCGATTCCTCGCACTCCCGAGCGCTGCGGCGAGGAGGAGGCAGGGACACGGCCGCCTTGGCCTGGGCAGCGTTCGGCTTCATTTCCCCAACATTCAGATCTGTCCCAGCCCCCAGCCCCCACCCCCATCTCGATTGCTGGGCTTCCAGAATGACTCTCTGACAGCCAGCCATTAATTACTATCATCCGAGTCTAATTCATTCATCCCTTTTTCTCTCATGCAGAGGGACAGCTAGGGCTGAGGGCACTCAGGAAATGTAGGCACGATTCCATATTCTTTATGCAGAGTGCACAGCCTGCTACTTTGTTGGGTTGCAGTGGCTTTAATTGAATTGGCTTGCCAATAAAGCCGATGTCATTCAGTAAGTGGAGTGTTGTACTATCCGCACCACAGCTGCTGCATACAAGCAGGCGCGGCCTGAAGGCAAGCCAACCGTCCACTCTCCAGAGTTGCCCATTTCCTCCTTCTTCTTCTTCCTCCTCCTCCTCCTCTTCCTCTTCCCTCCCCCCTCTCTACAGTCACACCATCCATGCAATGTACTCAATGTGGGGCTTGCCTTGTGCTTGATATGGAAGCTGCAGTTTGTGCAGAATGCTGCAGCACGATTGCAGACAGGAGCGAGGCCTTCCCAGCGTGCAACTCCTGCGCTCGGAGATTTGCCTGTGTTGCCAATCTGCTGTTGTTGTTTAGTCGTGTCCGACTCCTTGTGACCCCATGGACCAGAGCACGCCAGGCACTCCTGTCTTCCATTGCCTCCCACAGTTTGGTCAAACTCATGCTGGTAGCTTCGAGAACACTGTCCCACCATCTCGTCCTCTGTTGTCCCCTTCTCCTTGTGCCCTCCATCTTTCCCAACATCAGGGTTTTTTCCAGGGAGTCTTCTCTTCTCATGAGGTGGCCAAAGGATTGGAGTCTCAGCTTCAGGATCTGTCCTTCCAGTGAGCACTCAGGGCTGATTTCCTTCAGAATGGATAGGTTTGATCTTCTTGCAGTCCATGGGACTCTCAAGAGTCTCCTCCAGCACCATAATTCAAAAGCATGAATTTTTTGGCGATCAGCCTTCTTTATGGTCCAGCTCTCACTTCCATACATCCCTACTGGGAAAACCATAGCTTTAACTATATGGACCTTTGTTGGCAATCTGCTACTGGGCCAAATACAAGGTGGTACCACTAGTATTTAAAGCAGCTGAACAACTTGGGACCGGTTTACCTATGAGTTCACCTTACCCTCATATATGCCCACTTAGCCACTTTGATCTGCAGAACTGGCGGCCACATAATACTTGCTCCATATTTGTGCGAACTTGGTTTTTTAGTGTGGCAGCACTTAAAATTTGCAACTGCCTGCCTATTGACCCCAGGCAGGTGCCTTCACTGTACTTTTCCTGGTATAGTACCTGCTAAAAACATTTTTGTTCAGACAAGCCTACCCAGCTGCACCTAGACACGTAAAAAAAAACCGTTTCAGGAAAACGTGTTGTACAGCTCATAATGGGAAATCACATTTCTGAAGGATCGAACTCTACAGCGCCACCTGTTGACACAGTGTTATAACACATTTAAAACACGTTTTTGAGTAATGTAGCTGAGTCCCCAGATGTTTAGAATGCTGACGTGAGTTATAGTCTGTTTTTTGTCTATTGTTATTTTAACTTTTTAAAGGTCTTAAATTATTGCTGTTAATTTTTCTCACGGATAATTTTATCCTTTCATGCTTTTTGTAGGGTCTACTTTGAGTAAACCTTAATTGAATACCACTCTCGGTTTCCTGCAACTCTGAAGTTTTCTACCAAAGTAGGCATTCAGGGGCACTTAGTAAATAATAATAATAATAATAATAATAATAATAATAATAATAATAATAATAATATTGTAAGACCACAATGGAAGGAGACTTGGGCTTAAGTAATTTATACTCTTTCTCCTTCCCTTCCCATCTTTTCTCTCACACACAGCTTAAAAGGAGACTTCCTGGCTTCTTAAATCTGTTGACTTCCAATGTGGAAGAATCTCCCGGTTTATGTGCTGCTACAATTCTGGTTTGCAAAAATGATGGTTTGCAATCCTGGTTCATAGGTAGCATCATATTCAAGCCACTCCACTATCTCAATAAAAGGCTGCGTATAAGAATATCTGCATTGCAAAATTCGGGGAGCGCGAATTTTGAAGGCTGACTGTGGTTTTTTGTTGTTGGTGTATTGTTTCAAAAAGTGCAGATTAGGTCGGTTTGCCTTTAAATGTGAAATAAGCCAAATCTCTCCCCCCCCCCATTCCTACAATTATGGCTCAAGAAACAAACAACTAAACAGTATCAATGGGTTTTTTATGCTTAATATTGCCTACCTTATAATGAATTTAGAAATTGTAAAGTTATTTATAATTTTTTAACCATTAAATTGCTTCGAGATGCTTTCTGGGAAGCAATTCATAAATGGAACGAAGCAAACAAACAATATCTCAGATGGTTTTGCGGTGCTCTGAAACGAACGGGGGCAGGAGACGGGGTTGTCATAATGTAGTATTGACATGTAATTTTTGTTGCTGTGCTGCTGATCTTGAGCAGCCTGTGCCTTTGGGGCACATTCATGCAGAAACGTGGCCGGGAAAGCAGCATACACCACGGGCAGCGAGACTGCTCCATAGGCAAAACCACCTTCATCTGGTTCGTGCCAGTGGAGAGGGAAGGGATGTGGCTCAGAGGTAGAGAATTCGCTTTACAAAGGGAGGGTCTCAGGTTCAATTCTCGGTATCTCCAGGTAGGACTGAGGAAAGGACTCTGGTCTGAAACCCCTGTATGGGCAATCTATCCGGAAGATATTTGTATGCCAAGGAATTAGTGATCTGACATGGTTATCCTTCCTGCCCCCTCTTCCTTCCTTTCCCCTATCTTTTGTTAAGCTCTTTGATGGCCAAGCACAGCCTTGAATGTCCTAATCTGTTGAAAGGAAGAGATAGTGATGAACACCTTCTTTGATGTTGGACATTGTCTGGAGAAAGTGAGGCATTGGGAGAGGGTGGCTAATGAATAATCTGCACACAGTCAGTAAAAAAGGTAAAGGCAAAGGACCCTGGAGGGACGCGGGTGGCGCTGTGGGTTAAACCACAGAGCCTAGGACTTGCTGATCAGAAGGTAGGCGGTTCAAATCCCCATGACACGGTGAGCTCCATTTGCTCAGTCCCTGCTCCTGCCAACCTAGCACTTCGAAAGCATGTCAAAGTGCAAGTAGATAAAGGTAAATGGCATTTCTGTGTGCTGCTCTGGTTCGCCAGAAGCGGCTTAGTCCTGCTGGCCACATGACGCCTGGCTCCCTTGGCCAGTAACGCGAGATGAGCGCCACAACCCCAGAGTCGGTCATGACTGGATCTAATGGCCAGGGGTCCCTTTAGCTTTCTCTAAAGGACCCTGGGCGGTTAAGTCCAGTCAAAGGCGACTATGGGGTCCGGCGCTCATCTTTCTGGGTCATGTGGCCAGCAGGGCCATACCGCTTCCATGATGGAAGCCAAAGCGCACAGAAACACCATTTACCTTCCCGCCCCAATGGTACCTATTGATCTACTTGCAGTGGCATGCTATTGAACTGCTAGTTTGGCAGGAGCTGGGACAGAGTAACGGGAACTCACCCTGTTGTGGGGATTCAAACCGCCGACCTTCCGATGGGCAAGCCCAAGACGCTCAGTGGTTTAGGCCACAGCGCCACCCGCGTCCCAACATAGTCAGTAATGTGTGGCTGCACGTAGCCAGTTAGGCAAGCCACATAGGATAGCTATCTAGCTATCTATAAATTGGATGGTTTTGGGCAGGGTTTGAGAGAAGCTCCTGCACAGACTGATGGCTGCAGGGCCGTGCAACTTGAAGCTACCTGGGGGAGTCACTTCGCCACTTCTTGAGGGCTTCCAAGTGGCAGGTTGAGGTGCTTGCTTTGTGTGGATATATTGCTTGCTGTTTAGAATAAAATCTTTAATTGTCTCACACACTTGTGTTTTGCATTACTTCTGAACCTCATTTTAAAAGAGCCGCCTTGCATTTGGCAAAAAGTTAGCTTGCCACCAGTGTAGACAATACTGAGTCCGGTAGACCCATGGTCTGATTCAATATATGGCAGCTTCTTATCTTCCTGTGGAGTTCTTGTCTATATTTTTGTTATGTACTGAGTGGAATAGGATCCAAATTGCAGCAGTCTGATTGGTCCTAGAACAATAGGATTCAGAATGCAGCAGTCTGATTGGTCCTAGAACAATAGGATTCAGAATGCAGCAGTCTGATGCCACCCAATCCAACTCCAGATTGGTCCACAACCTGATTGGCCTACAGGAAAATCCCAGAATTAGCCAATCACGTGGGGCCCATTGTGTAAATAATGTATATAAAGCAGACATTTCGGGGGAACTTCCATTCCTCACTACTATGAGCTGAATAAAAAGCATGAAATCCACACCGAGTATATTTCAATTGTTAAGCAGTGGGAAGCAGCAGCGGAGGAAAGGGGTCATAGACACAGACTTCTAGGTTCCAAGGCACTTTGGGCCCCCCAATGTATTTTTTGAGGAGGCCGCCCCCATTGTTCAGAGGGCAAACGCAGAGCTGACTGCAGCATGGCTCAGTGTCTGTTGGTTCCTGCTGCTGCTGCCACTGGCTGGGGGGGGGCAGCTTCTCCCCATCTTTCCCTTGTGTAGCGGGGGACGGGGGGCGGGGATGGCACCTTCTCATTTTGCCTCAGGCCCTGGCTGAATGAACCTATCGGAGATTGGATGGCCATCTGTCATGGCCCCACATAGAAGACTCCCTTACCTTGGTTGTGTGGTGGCAGGTCCCCGCAAGATCCCAGTGGCAGCGGGGCAGGAGGGGTCCCCGCAGGGGCACTGCCTCTTGGGCTTTGCCACCTGAGGCGCTTGCCTCAGCCTGCCTCATGGTTGGGCCAGGCCTGCGTCTAGCCATTTCTGCTGGCTGCTTGAGACATGAATGAGTCAAGTACATGAACAAGCAAGCATGGCTGCCCCATTATCTTGGAAGTGGCTCCTTCTCGCCAGAGGTGACCAAGAGAGTGGCTATTTTAAAGCCTGTCTTGACAGAGTCTCACCAATTCAAACAGCATCCACCCCCCACCCCCCAATTCATAGGGGAGGACAGGAACAGGCTTGTAACAGTCAGACTGCCTTATCAAGGATCTCTAACCCTCCCACCTCTAGTCCATTGTTACTAAAGCCTCTGCGCCACCTTCTTTATACAGTCCTATTGGTTTGCTGCAGTCACCTGCCTTTCACCACTTTCAAAGCCTCTTTGTTTTCTTCAGATGATACCATGACCTGTCGTTGACATCAGTTGGGAACAAGCCTCACTGGAATATGAAATATGGCAGGTCTGCGCACCACAGTGGCACTCAAACGCTTTTGTATATGCATTCAGAAACGCGTACAGTGGTACCTCCAGATATGAATGGGATCCATTCCGGAGCCCCGTTTGCATCTAGAGGTAAACGTATCTAGCGACGGCACGTCTGCGCACGCGCGCGTCACATTTCCCTGCTTCTGCGCATGATGTCATTTTGAGTGTCTGCGCATGCGCAAGCAGCGAAACCTGGAAGTAACGCGCTCCGTTACTTCCAGGTTGCTGCGGAGCGCAACTCAAACTCGCTCAACTTGAAGCAAATTTAACCCGAGGTATGACTGTACAGTGGTACCTCTGGTTACAAACGTAAATCATTCCGGAGGTCCATTCTTAACTGGAAACTGTTCTTAACCTGAAGACCACTTTAGCTAATGGGGCCTCCTGCTGCTGCCGCGCCGCTGCTGCACGATTCCTGTTCTCATCCTGAAGCAAAGTTCTTAACCTGAGGTATTATTCCTGGGTTAGTGAAATCTGTAACCTGAAGCGTATGTAACCTGAAGCATCTGTAACCCGAGGTACCACTGTTTTCGCATTAGAAAGAAGATGCATTGACTTATCCACCTGGAGATCCAACATCTGGAGCAGACTTTGCCAAAGTGGGGTCCTCCTGGTGTTTCGGACTGCAAATTTCCATCAGGTTGGCAAAGACTGGTCTAGAGAGGAATGGGGAGGAGCTTGAAAAATCCAGGGCCCCTGCAGCCCAGAGGCCCTCCAAATGACCACCCAGGGAGCAAGAGATGATGGAAGTTGCAACAAATACGTCCTGTGCATGCACCTGGGCTGGTGTGGGCATGTTGGGGTGATGGACCCACCAGCACCTCTTTTTTCTCTTTATTTTATAATAGATGGTGGCTGGCTGGGCAGATGTCATGTACAAAACAGCCTCCTGCACATGGTCACAGATCCCCATTTTGCTATTTATTACTTCATATTATTTTCAACAACAAAATGCTGCCTATTTCCAAATAAGTGTGTTTTTTTGCATTAGGGCAGCGGGAACAAATGCCATTTTGCAATGATTTAATTAAGGTTTAGAGTGCAAAGCCTCAATTAGAGGGGGAGGAAAAACCAGGACTGGCCAGTTGTTTTTGGATGTGTGTGTGTGTGTGTGTGTGTTTTGCTCTAGCATACTGGGAAGGTAGATACAGAGGCAAAACCTGGAATGGCGTTTGTCCGCAGACAGCTTCTGGGTCATGTGGCCAGCATGACTAAGCCGCTTCTGGCGAACCAGAGCAGCACACGGAAACGCCATTTACCTTCCCGCTGGAGTGGTACCTATTTATCTACTTGCACTTTGACATGCTTTCGAACTGCTAGGTTGGCAGGAGCTGGGACCAAACAACGGGAGCTCACCCCACCATGGGGATTCGAACCCCCGACCTTTTGATCGGCAAGCCCTAGGCTCTGTGGTTTAGACCACAGTGCCACCCGCGTTCCTGCCCTGGGACCTTAGGACCTGCAATAAATTAAAACCATCCTCCTGCTTCTCATAGGGGTTGTTGCAACTGCATGAAATAGATCCCTGCCTGTTAATTGGTTATTAGTTCAGCCCTGTAAATAAGTTCACAAAAGTTTCTAGCTTTCCAGAAATTAATACTAGCCTGCTCTGCCCTGTCAGAGGAACACCATTACACCTGCAGTAGCCAGCTGCATTTAAGAACATAGTTAAGCACCACTGGATTGGGCCAGATCAGCATCCTGCATCCTGTAGTGGCCAAACAGATGCCACTGCGAAGCCCACAGACAACAGACGTTTCCACTGTTGTTCTCCAGCCACTGGTATTTGGAGGCTTACTGGGATACTGGTACAAGCACTCAGAAGCTTCACTGCTCATAGCTACTGACAGCCTTCCCTTCCATGAATTTCTCCAACCCCACCTTGAAGCCATTGAAGTTCACAGGCATCACTGCGGCTTGTGGTAGCAAATTGCACAGCGATGCTTTGCAAAGGCCTGCAATGGAATTTGCCGGAGAGCGGAGGGATTGGGTGTCCAGCCAGCCGGTGTGTTTTTTCAATTAAGAGACCGACTCTGACCCCTCTGCTACTCAGCCCTGGCTCTAATAGAATATCATTGTTTCTCGCTGCAATTTTTTTTTTAAAAAAAATACCGATGATGACAGTTAATACATTTCGTTAGCCTAGGAGCTTAAAGATCTCATTAAGAAGTCAAGCTGCGTTGACGAAACGAGGCAACATTAGAGGAGAGCATTTGTTATCCAGCCCACAAAGCTGTTTGGACGGCAAGATCCTAACTTTCTCGCTGCAGCTTTTGCGAAATGTTAAGGGTGGGGTGGGGTGGGGGGGTTAGGCTCGCTTGATTTATGAGGGCTGTAAAGTGATAGCAAGAGTGGAGCGAAAAGATCTGAAGACGCTTTGCAGCCTTCTGCATTTTAATGCGCAAGTAGGAGGAACTGGATAGGACGTCTGGCACACACAAAGAAGGAAATATGTTACAAGGCAGCCACTGTTGGGCCTGCATGGCTCCTTGTGACCTACCAAAATGAACCTAACCCACAAGCCATATATTTTAGCCTGCAAGGCAGCCCCCTTGTTTTTACAGTCCTCAGGATGCGGCCAAACAAAGAAATTTATTGAGCTGCTGTTAGACTGCACAGTTGAGTGACAAGCTGCTTTTGACGTGGTGGCTTCCCCAAGCAGGAACGGGCAAGTCGGTCAATTTCAGTTGCCTTCCCCGTCTTATTTTTTCCCAATCTTAATTTCAGTTTGAGATTTCCTTGCTTATTTAAAAAGTCATGAAGATCCACCAGTGCATTAATGTGCATTTATCCTATTAAACCCGTTGTGGTTTTTTGGTATGCAGTTCTGTCTGATAAACACAACTTTGCAAAGAATTCCCTCCTAATTTATAGCACCTTTGGGTGTTATTTTCATGAACAGGTGCATTTTAGAAGCACATTTTACCCTAATATGAGGTGTATGGGGTTGTTAACATCTGGTGTGGGGAACATCGTGCTCCTTCTGGGGTTGTCTTACCACCTTTGGTCCTCATCCTGCACTCAGCTCTCACCTGTAGTTCCTAGAAGCTGTCAGCATGCAACAGTGACCACACCCCGGGACACGGCTTCAACTGGCCAGCTAAAGACCAATGGTGGTTCCAATGGTAAAGAAGTCTATTTGTGCATGTGCTGTAGAGGAAAGTAAGGAGCAGATGAGGCTCGTCAACCTGGAAAGGGAGCCCATCTAGAAGCAGGAAAACTCTGGTCCTAAACTTCTTCTGCCTTGTGGGTTATCTTTGGGAGAAGAAAAGGCTAAGGAGTGGAGTCCCTATGTTTTGTACGCCTCC
This sequence comes from Podarcis vaucheri, assembly GCF_965113315.1. Taxonomy (NCBI): domain Eukaryota; kingdom Metazoa; phylum Chordata; class Lepidosauria; order Squamata; family Lacertidae; genus Podarcis; species Podarcis vaucheri. The sequence goes on from NC_138761.1 coordinate 9,966,131, forward strand.
TGGCAGCTAGTAAAGGCAAAAGGTAAAGGACCCCTGGACAGTTAAGTCCAGCCAAAGGCGACTATGGGGTTGTAGTGCTCATCTTGCTTTCAGGCCGAGGGAGCCAGCGTTTGTCCACAGACAGCTTTCTGGATCATGTGGCCAGCAGGACTAAACTGCTTCTGGCACAATGGAACACCCTGACAGAACCCAGAGTGCACAGAAACACCATTTACCTTTCTGCCACAGTGGTACCTATTTATCTTCTTGCACTGGTGTGATTTGTACTGCTAGGTTGGCAGGAGCTGGGACAGAACAATGGGAGCTGACTCCATCACAGGGTTTCGAACCGCCGAACTTCCAATTGGCAAGCGCAAGAGGCTCAGTGGTGCAGACCACAGCGCCACCCTAGTTCAGCCAAGCTGGTGCCAAACGTATTGCTCTGCTTTCCTTTGGACCACATCAGCGAAGCCAAGAGGGAGGGTCTTGTTGTCTTTTTTTGAGCTCAGGTTCCTTCATAAGCCACATTCCACTTCAGGAAGGAAATCGGCATCAGACTTTCCCAAAATACTTTCACCGTTGCACTTAGGCCGTCTGCAGCGAAGGCAAAGGATTTAGAAAGCATCTTTCCCCATACCATAAAGGAGTGGCCTTACTTGCACGATTCCTTCCTTGTGGAACTTCCCTGTTTACAGGAGGATTATGAAAGCCAAATGTTTCTAGTGCAGGAAAATGTACCATCATCTTTCCCATTAAGAATGTTAAAATTGACTTCTCACACCAAGGCACAGAGGACACAGTGTTAAGGAAGCTACACTAGAACTTTATTGTCTCTCTCTAGAAAGAACAGAACAGGGATTGGGAAGAGTTCTGGTACCTACATTCTGTACAAGGACATTGTACAGAGGAAAAAGATGGCTTCCACCATAGGTCCGTGAAGGGAGCCTTTCTCCCACCCCCAATTCCCCAAGAAGGAACTACAGGTTTTACCACATAGACATGGAGTGGCTGGGGCCAGCCAGTCAGATGGGTGGGTTACAAATAATAAAATTATTCTTATTACTGTGGAGCTACTCTGAGCACCTTAAACCATTAAAAGTGCTAAAAAGGAGACCGTCCTCAGACTACTTCGTAAGTACTTTTTGTTGCTGTAAAAAGTGGGTGGATTCTCCAGGCTGTTTTTCCTCAAAATCTGCACAGAAAAGGGACAAAAGAGAGCTGGTTTAAACACACACACACACACACACACACACACACACACACACACACACACGAGAAAACTACCCATCCCTTAGAAAAGGACAGAAATACTTCCTGTCTTCATCCAGGAATAATAAGGGCTGTGTACACACCATATATTTAAAGCACACTCACAAAGAGTTCTGGGAACTGTAGTTTGTTAATGTCGGGGCGGGTGCCAGGTGCAGGTCAGCAATAACTCACATGACATGGCTTCAGTGTTTATTCAAAGAAACAAGACAGCTCTGGAGGCCAGGCCTAGAGAGCACGGCAACTCTTCCTGGTAGAACAGTTGGGGGGCCTGAAGGTCCCTAAGTCTCCTCCGCCCCCGGTTCCTTCCCCAGCAACCTGAGATTTCGTCACCTTGTCTGCTCTGCTCCACCCTCTTCTGGCAGGGAGCTGGTTGCTGCAGGGAAGGGAGACCCATTGGCTTCCTCAGCAGCCTGCCTCATCTCTGTCTCCTGGCTCCTCTCCAGCCTCCGCTTCTGGACTGCTCTCTGTCACAGCCTCTCCCTGCTCACTAAACCTTGTTACCTTCTCAGCTTACGACACCTCCGCTCTGCAGTCTGCTCGCTCTTCTTTCTCTGACCACTCATCGTTGTCCCACCACCAATCCCTCAGCTCAGAGCCTCTTTCCCTTGGGTTTTCCTTGGGGGGGGGGTCCCTATCTGATGTCTCCTCTGCATCCAGCCAGACCATGACAGTTAATGGTGCTGGGAACTGCAGCTCTGTGAAGGGTAAGAGACAGGATTTTTCGGGGAAAGCCATGTGCTTCAAATTCATGGTGTGTGCATGTCACCTAAGTGCCATGCTCCCAGGGAATAAAATATCTCGTGATATCATAATAATAATAATAATAATAATAATAATAATAATAATAATAATAATAATAATTTATTATTTATACCCCACCCATCTAGCTGGGTCTCCCCAGCTACTCTGGGCGGCTTCCAACAAATATTAAAAATACATTAAAATGTCACACATTAAAAACTTCCCTGAACAGGGCTGCCTTCAGATGTCTTCTAAATGTCAAGTAGTTTCTCTCTTTGACATCTGATGGGAGGGCGTGCCACAGGGTGGGCGCCACTACCAAGAAGGCCCTCTGCCTGGTTCTCTGTAGCTTTGCTTCTCACAGTGAGAGAACTGCCAGAAGGCCCTCGAAGCTGGACCTCAGTGTCCGGGCAGAACGATGGGGGTGGAGAGTCTCCTTCAGGTATACTGGGGTGAGGCCGTTTAGGGCTTTAAAGGTCAACACCAACACTTTGAGTTGTGCTTGGAAACATACTGGGAGCCAATGTAGGTCTTTCAAGACTGGTGTTATGTGGTCTCGGTGGCCACTCCCAGTCACCAGTCTAGCTGCCGCATTCTGTATTAGTTGTAGTTTCCAGGTCACCTTCCAAGGTAGCCCTACATAGAGCGCATTGTAGTAGTCCGAGCAGGAGATAACTAGAGCATGCACAACTCTGGAGAGACACTCTGCGGGCAGGTAGGGTCTCAGCCTGCGTACGAGATGGAGCTGGTAGACAGCCGGCCTGGATACAGAATTGACCTGTGCCTCCATGGACAGCTGTGAGTCCAAAATGACTCCCAGGCTGCACACCTGGTCCTTCAGGGGCACAGTTACTCCACTGGGGACCAGGGAGTCCTCCACACCCGCCTGCCCCCTATCCCCCAAGAATAGTACTTGTGTCTTGTCAGGATTCAACCTCACCTATATGGCAACGTGCCAGGGGACGATGACAGGGGACGGGTATGCTAGTTCATACAATCGCCTTGGAATCCGCCTGGCTGTGAGATGTGCTGAACGAAGATGGTTATCTCTTTTGAGAAGCCAATCTCTCATGCTCCCTCTGCTTCTCACACAGCCCCTGATAGGGAGCGCCGGCCAGCTTTGCCACACCTTGTTCTGTTTGATGTGTCAACTCTTCTGCCAGCTGGTCTACTTCAAGTCTCTGCTAGCCACCGGGAGGCTTGGATCCCAAACACCCAATCTAGGGGTAATTATCTGTGTAGGTGGTAGAAAAGCCCTGAGGCTCCTGGGATACTCAGCAGGTTTACGTTTTTTCACATCCTTCTTGTTTAAAGAGAGAGAGAGAGAGAACAAACCAAAGATTGAGAGCTGGAAGAGAAATGCCAGTGGAATGCTGATGTGCAGTTTTGAAATCTCATGAGAGAAGGTTTTTATCACTGCTGTCGGAGTTCCTGCCCTGCGATAGGAGGGTTACCTTGGAATAAGCGCCATCCCCCAGAAAATATCTAGAGTTAGGGGTGTGCAGGGAGGTGGCCTAGTCTGCTGATGGTACATACTAAACTGTTCAGGGCCACCGAAACAAAAAACAGCTTCAGAAGGACCTCTCCAAATGCGTGGTAAAGCGGCAAATGCCGCTTTAATGTAGACAAGTGCGAAAAACAATGCATGCCAGGGCACAAAATATTAATTTCCCGTATGAGCTTATGGGGTCTGGCTGACCAGGAATGAGGTCCTTGAAGTTGTAGTGGATAGTTGGATGAAGATGTTGTTGACCTGTGCATGACAGCTGTGGAAAAGGCAAATCCCATGGAATCCTAGAGTTGGAAGGGACCACGAGAGTCATCTAGTCCAACCCCCCACGGTGCCTGAACCCCAGCCAAATAATCCATTAGCAGGTGGCAATCTAACCTCCAGTGATTCCAGTTACAGATAGGTAGCCGTGTTGGTCTGCCATAGTCAAAATAAAAAAATTCCTTCCAGTAGCACCTTAAAGACCAACTAAGTTAGTTCTAACTTAGAACTAACTTAGTTGGTCTTTAAGGTGCTACTGGAAGGAATTTTTTTATTTTAACCTCCAGTGAAGGAGAGTTTTTATTATAGGAACAGTCAGGGCCTGAGATACCAGCTTTTGAGGGTGATTGGGGGGTGGGGGTGTCGCCTGTGTCTCTGTGATGGCCCTGGACTCAGGCTCGGACTCGGAACCAGAGGAGTCTCAGTCTGCACCGGATCCTTTGCCTCAGGCATCATCTGAACCAAGTCTGGGGCCTGATCCTGAAGAGTCCCAGTCTGCACAGGTGCCCCTGCAACAAACACCAGCTGGGCCGAGTCAGGGGCCTGAGCCTGCCCTGGCTTCAGATATGGGGATTCCCTTGCTGCCTTCAGCTGGGCCATCACTTACAGCTGCTCCACTACTGGTTGGGTCAGGAGAGGCTGAGGTGGCCCCTGGGTCTAGTAACCCACCGACGTCTCCCGAGCTGCAGAGACTAAGGTCTGAGAGAAGGAGAGACCTGAGTACTTGCAGGAGGAGTGCTCGCTTTCGGGCGAAACAGGGAGGTGAGTCGCCGGGGGATCAGGACCGGCCGTTACCCCAAAAAAGATAAAAGGCTGTTGGACCCTGTCCCAGGTTGCAGGAGCAACATTGCTGTATGCCAGATCCTGTACCTGTCCTTGCCTGGTTTCCTGCCTCGATCCTGTCGGACTGACTCCTAGCGGAACCTTCAGATTCTGGACCAGACCTGGATCACGGTTCTCGGGTTACTCCCGGGCCCAGCACAGCTTCCTTTCCTAAGTCGGGAGAAACTTCCCAGGCTTTGAGAAGCAGGCACCAGGCCTCTGAGAGGACGCTGGAGCCCCCCGACCTCCTCCCCAAAACCAGGCGGGCTTTGGGAAGGTGGCGGGAGGTCTCTTGGACCTGTTAGAGCATCATGCCCCCCTCCCTAAACTGGGAAGAAGCTTGCTGGGCTTTGGGGAGGAGGCACCAGGCTTTAATACATCAATAATCTTATTTTACCGGGAACATTTAAGGGACTAGTCTAGTCCCCCTAGTCCTCTGACCGCACACCGCTGGAAAGGCCAGTGCTCCCCCAACCTCTCTTGCACTCCTATCTCCCAGTACTAGGAGGGGACTGAAGAGGGATGAGCAGAGGACGTTTCCATGCAGGCGCAGTCTCCAGCAGTATGTGCGCAACCCATCGGGGGAAAGGTAGATAAGCTTGTGGAGAAGGAGTGGCCCTTTGATTCTGCTAGTGCTCCATGGGGCACAGACCTGGGAATAGCTGCCTAGATGCTAAATTGGTGTGAGTAGGTCTCCTGAGCTGTAGAGGTGACTGTGGTATCTTTGATAGTACATACCGTATTTTTCTGTGTATAAGACGATGGGGTTTTTTTTATTTAAAAAGATAGTTAAAAATTTGGGGCCGTCTTATACATGGGTAGTGTATAGGGGGTACGGGCGATTGCTGGCAGCCGCGAGTAGGAGATATACAGTGGCGATTTGGCGGATGATTGGTGTATGTGGCAAGAGCTGTTAAGGATTGGCTGTTGTTGCAGCAATTGCGTGGGTGATTTGTGGCTGCTGGCCACGATCGGGCAGACAATTGTTGACTTCTGCGAGGTGTGAGATTGGCAGCTGCGGTCAGGCGGGTGAGCGATTGTTGGCAATCCCCCCCCCAAAAGCTCAACAAGTCTGAGCAATTCTTCCCCCACAAAGCTTAGCAACTCTGGGCAATCTCCCCCCATTTTCTTAATTTGAATTCCCAAAAATACAGGTCATGTTATACAGAGGGGCGTGTTATACACGGAAAAATATGGTACTTAACTGTCTGCCGTCTGCATTGCTTGGCTGGAAAGCGCCCTTGAAACTTTTACCTTTTATTTTATTTTTACAAAAAAATCCTTCCCTCCTGTGCTTTAACAATGAATAAATAAATGAGCCTAGAGTCGCATTCCCCAAACTTACAACGATCGCGTACCCCTTTTGAGAGTTTAGTCTTACTGGCGGGTGAAGATAAATTGGGGGTAATTTTAATAATGCTATTTTATCTTTGCATCATTTTTTTTTTTGCACCTAAAAACCCTCTACGATAAAGTAAAATGAAAAATTCTGCCATGTACACTTTGAAACTCTCCTGTGTACCTCTGGGGAAAACACTAACATAGGGAAACATTGAGATGTGTAAGAAAACATAGAGAAATAAGTTGCAGGAAAAAAGCAGAGTAGCCCAAAGCTTTGTAGGAGCAGTGATAGACTTGTGGTGGGTTATTGGCCATACACGTAGACTCAGAGGGGCAGAGAAAGACCCCTGAATCACTCCATTCTTCCTGGGCATCCCCACAGCAGATAAACACCCTTAACAGACATATTAAGAGATATCAGATATATCAAGAATGCCATCCTCGATATGGATTCATTCTTATCCAAGGGGCTAAAGAGGTTAGAGGCACAATTCAGGACAACAGGAACAGACCAGGTCCCAATTCTTTCTTCGGTTGCCGCTGCTGTGTGCTTTAAAGGGAGACACAGCTATTTATACTTGCATTTGCCCTTCACAGCTGATGGTCTGTGTGCCTTGTACTCGGGTATCTGTGCCCACAAACCGAGAGAAGCCGCTCGCTTTTAAAGTTTCTGCCAGCAGCCAGGCGCCCGGTTCTGGGCCGTGACCGAAGGCAAGGCCCTGGGAAAGGAGTGGTGTGAAAAACTGCCTTCACGCTGGGAGGCCTTTTGACTCAGAGACGCCTTCTGAGTCATACAGCTCCTTGCTCAAGGGGTTAAGAAAGGTATGGCTCTGCTAACTGTGGATCTAGCTAGCTTGCAGGCTGCAATGCAAAAAAGCCTTTGCCCATTTCCCTCCTGGTTTGTTTTGGGGAAGGGCTGTAGCTCAGGAGCAGAGCATTGGCTTTCCAGGTTCATTCCCAGGCATCTGCAGGCGGGGCTGGGAATGTCCCCTGCCTGAAGCCCTGGCATGCAGCTGCCAGCCAGTGTAGGAAATACTGAGCTAGGTGAGCCAATGGCCTGATGCATAAGGTAAAGGTAAAGGGACCCCTGATCATTAGGTCCAGTCGTGACTCTGGGGTTGCGGCTTTCATCTCGCTTTATTGGCCAAGGGAGCCGGCGTACAGCTTCTGTGTCATGTGGCCAGCATGACTAAGCTGTTTCTGGCAAACCAGAGAAGCACAGAAATGCCGTTTACCTTCCCGCTGGAGTGGTACCTATTTATCTACTTGCACTTTGACGTGCTTTCGAACTGCTAGGTTGGCAGGAGTGGGGACCGAGCAACAGGAGCTCACCCCATCGCGGGGATTCGAACCGCCGACCTTCTGATTGGCAAGTCCTAGGCTCTGTGGTTTAACCCACAGCGCCACCCAGGCCTGATGCATAGAATCACACAATTGTAGAGGTAGAAGGGACACCGAGGGCTGTCTAGTCCAACCTTCTGCAATTCACGATTTTCAGCTAAAGCATCCTTGGCAGATGGCCACCCAACCTCTGCTTACAAACCTCCCATGTTTTAAGTGTAAAACGATGATTTCAGTGTCAGGCAGCTGCCAATGTTCCTGTGTTGAACTTCTCCAAGCATAACAAAGGCTGCAGTCCAGTGCATAGGACGCAGATGGCAAGCTCCATTGCAATCGGAGGGCTTGCTTCCGAGTAAGCTTACGTGGGATTGGGCTGCATTATAAAATTGTGGGCAGAATTTAGCGTGCTACATGGATGTTGTTAAAGCTCTCCTGCCCATGTTTATGTCAACGCGTGAAAACCCGTTCATAAGCCATGCGAGAAATTGCATTTGCAGCAAACCACCATTACTCTGGAAGCAAAGCTTTCTGTCACAAGAGTCAATGGACTTCTTTCATCTGCATAGAGTTCCCTTCTTCTGCTACCTCTGTTTTTCAGATGAAGTGGAACATCATCACTTGCTGGTCATGCTAGTGATTTTTTTAAATCACCTGTCTTTGTCCAAGGACCGCTGAGCCCCTCTCTTGTTTAATCCACAGCAAAACATCTGTGCCAAGACGACAGATGGTAGCCAGTCCTACTCTGAGTAGGCCCACTGAAATTAAGGTGCACAACTATTAATTTCTGGGGGTCTACTCAAGAGTAGGACTCGGTTGACTACAATCCAGTGTCAGGGCTGGGCTATGGGCAGCAGTCTGGAGTAAAAGGTAAAAAGGTAAAGGACCCCTGGATGGTTAAGTCCAGTCAAAGGCAACTATGGGGTTGCGGCGCTGATCTTGCTTTCAGGCCGAGGGAGCTGGCGTTTGTCCACAGACAGCTTTCCGAGTCATGTGGCCAGCACAATGAAACTGCTTCTGGCGCATGGAGCACCATGATGAGTGCCAGAGCACATGGAAACACTGTTTACCTTCCCACCACAGTGGTATCTATTTATCTACTTGCACTGGGGTGCTTTTGAACTGCTAGGTTGTCAGGAGCTGGGACACAGCAATGGGAGCTCATCCTGTTGCAGGGATTCGGACTGCCGATCTTCTGATTGGCAAGCCCAAGAGCAGGTATAGGCAAACTCCGGACCTCCAGATGTTTTGGAACCACAATTGCCATCATCCCTAGCTAACAGGACCAGTGGTCAGGGATGATGGGAATTGTAGTCTCAAAAGGGCCAGAGTTTGCCTATGCCTGGACAAGAGGCTCAGTGGTTTAGATCACAGTGCCACCCGTGTTCCCGAGGATCTAGAGTGCATCAGGGCCAAAGAACAATTAGGATCATAGAATAATAGAATTGTGGAGCTGGAAGGATCCAGGATCAAGGCCAGAAACACAAGATGCTCCAAAGTTCAGGTAGACCATATTGCTCATCCATTGCTCAGTGGGGAAAGGAAGACTTTTTTTGGCCTCTCCTGCTTGGAAGGATCCAATAGTCTGCCTGGGTGAGAGGAGTCAGTCCACAAAAATCTTCACTTCCAGCTGCAGTATGGCGGCTCAGTACACAGGGCAGCGACACAAAGATTTCAGCAGTTCCTGGGCCAGATTCTGTAACCCGTATAAGTTACAGCACCTGTGCAATGTGTCAGGATACCTCTGAGTGTTGCATAACATTCCTGAATTAAACACCATTTTGCATAATTAATTCTGGCTGTGTTAATAATGAGGAGGGGCAGAGAAATATGCAGGGCACTGGAGCAGAGCCCACAGTTGCTAGTCTTACTTGACTATTCCTCACCTGGCTTCTGTCTTTAGGCATATCTTTGCAGTCCTAAGGGCTTGAAACTGGGCCTTAGCAAGGGATACCTTAGTGAAGGATTGGCAGATGTTGCAGATCTGCCAACTCTCGTACTCTTAGGGATCAGGAGAATGTTAGGTTGACGCACCTCTGCACACAGAGACACGATCTCTCGGATTTGCTTTCCTCTGCGTCGGTTTTGCATTCTCCGACGTTTTCTGCGCAAAGCTGTTGACCAGTTTTGCAAGAACTGAGCTTGCTAGATCAAAGCAAACACTTTGCAAGGCAGCTCCTCTGTGAGCAGCTTCGAGTAACCCTTTGCAAAATAGGAGCTGCTAATTCAAAGCCGAACCAGATAGCTCTGGTCTAAAGTTTGGCAGGCAGACCTTGCAAGACTTGAGCTCTCAATTGAGATCAACCTTTTTTAATAAATTGGAACTGCTACATGTCTCAGATCTAGGATTTTGCAAGCAGACTTTGCAAAACCAGGCCCCTTTGATCAGCGAGCGAGCAGGACATGCCTAGAATTTTGCAAAGAATAAAGACTTGAAATCTAGTCTTCATCCTTCAGCCATGGCAATATGGAGTATTGTAAATCTTTTGCATTTAGCATACGCTATTAGATTATAGGAATATCATCTGAATGGATTAAAGCAGATACCTTTGCTTTGTTGGGCTCTTCCTTTATGGTGGGCCAAGCAGAGAGGGACTGGTGACACAGCCATCAAGGGTAAAGAGGACCTTCTCTCTCCCTTGGGATTTTTCTGAAGTTGGCAGGCACTGCTGCTGATGGACTAATTTTTACATAAGAACCAGCGGATTACCCAATCAGGGAGAAACTTGATAGCCCAAAGCTGCCGAAGGCAAAGAAAGAGAATGATGTAATCTTAATTTCTGCTGTCAGTCAAGCAATCTTGGTGTGAAGGAAAAATCCTCGTGAAGCACATTAAGAAACAAGCCAACATCTCTGAATTCAAATGGAAGCAGAAGATGTCAATTAAAACAGGCCTAGCTAACCCAGGGGCCCATTCTGGGGATTAAACCATCCTCAGAGCATAGCAATTCAGCAGTGACCACAGGTTCAAACCTGACTCGAGTGCCGCGCGGCTGGCTAAGGAAGAAAGAACTCGCTGGAAAAAGGAGTTCCCACACCTCTTGTGCAATAGAACTGCATCAGGGAAACTTTGAGGATAACAACTAGCAAGTAGATGAGAAATGGTAGGGCCAGGCATCTAGTTTTGGTACCTGGAGCCAGTGGCGTAGCATGTGGGAGGGGCACAGGGGAGGTTGTCACGGGTCCAAAATTGCTAGGGGGCACAAAAATTCACCACCCAGTGATGCCCAATATAGCTGTGTTCCTGGGTTCTGCTGAAACAGCTTCTCCATGTGAACAAAGAAACAACCTCGCTAGACAACAACTCCATGCAGCCCCTGGTGCTAGCAACCCTTGTTATGCCACTGCCTGGATACCTTAGGCCTCCAATTTTGGTCTATAAGGACCATACAGCCCTAAGGGGGGGGTCATATAGGGAAAACCACCGCTAGTCAGTGTAGACAGTATGGCGCTAGATGGACCTGTCATGGTATAAGGTAGCTTCGTATGTTCTGTGTGGGGCATTAGGGCCACCACCATAAAGGATCAGGGCTGGCCTGAGGCATTTTGTCTGCCTGAGAGCAAAGGGCAAGAGGATACCCACTGCCACTCTGTGTACAGACCCCAACCAGGCTGGCAGGTTAGTCTTACTTCAACAGGGGTGACAGGCCAGTATCTGCTAACGTACCTGAGGGTAGTGGGACAGTTTAGGGGGGCAGGCACAGCTCTGCCTGCCAGCACTCACTGCCCCCCAGCTTCTGCTTCAGGACAGAGGATACCTTCAGGACAGAGGATACCCCTTACATACCCAGTTGCAGTGCCGACCCATCCATTGGCCTCAATGAAGCAGTCGCCTTGGACGGCAGGTTAGGGGCAGCTGCATGAAAAGAGAGGGGCTGCTGCTGTTCCTCTGCAGCCTCTTTCAGCCTGCTGAGGTTTCCTTGGCTTGCGTCCAGTCACCTCAGGCAGCGGCGGAGGCAGCAGCAGCAGTGGGCAGGGGGCAGTGACAGGGATGCTGCCATGTTCTGTTTTGCCTCAGGCGGCAAAATGTCCTGGGCTGGCCCTGCCAGTAGATTGCTGCGGTCTGCAGAAGAATCTTTCCTGCAAGCAGTTCCAAAGATCTCAGAAGCCCTCTCTGCTGTAACTCAAGGCAGGGCTTTTAGTTTGGCTGTCCTTGTTCTGTAGAATAGCATACCTGTTGAGATACAATGCTATCTATACTTTCTGGAAACAACGGAATACATTTTTGTTTCAATGGGTTTTCCCAGTTGGTTAAATGGGTCTTTACCACGAATATCCACTTGTTAGCAATTTAGTCTTGTTTTAAATGTAAAGGTAAAGGCAAAGGTACCCCTGCCCATACGGGCCAGTCTTGCCAGACTCTAGGGTTGTGCGCTCATCTCACTCTATAGGACGGGAGCCAGCGCTGTCCGCAGACACTTCCGGGTCACATGGCCAGCGTGACAAGCTGCATCTGGCGAGCCAGCGCAGCACACGGAACGCCGTTTACCTTCCCACTGGTAAGCGGTCCCTATTTATCTACTTGCACCCGTGGGTGCTTTTGAACTGCTAGGTTGGCAGGCGCTGGGACCGAACGGCGGGAGCACACCCTGCCGCGGGGATTCGAACTGCCGACCATGCGATCGGCAAGTCCTAGGCGCTGAGGTTTTACCCACAGCCCCACCCCATCCCTGTTTTAAATGTACCTGTTGCTAACTTTATTTTTTGAATTTTATTATATGCAAATTGCCTTGAAATGTTGTGAACCGCCCTGAAATCTCTGGATGCAGGGCAGTATACAAATTTAATAAATAATTATAAAGTGGATTTAGAATGCTAATAAAAGGGACATGGGTGGTGCTGTGGGTTAAACCACAGAACCTAGGACTTGCCGATCAGAAGGTCGGCGGTTCGAATCCCTGCGAAGGGGTGAGCTCCTGTTGTTCAGTCCCTGCTCCTGCCAGCCTAGCAGTTCGAAAGCACGTCAAAGTGCACATAGATAAATAGGTACCACTCCAGCGGGAAGGTAAATTGTGTTTCCGTGTGCTGCTCTGGTTCACCAGAAGTAGCTTAGTCATGCTGGCCACATGACCTGGAAGCTGTACGCTGGCTCCCTCGGCCAATAAAGCGAGATGAGCACTGCAACCCCAGAGTCGGCCACGACTGGACCTAATGGTCAGGGGTCCCTTTACCTTTTCCTTTAATAAATAGTACGAAAGAAAGTAGTTCTTCACACAGTGCCCCCAGTCTGGATAGTGACAGAAGAAGATTCTTTCTTTTAATTCACCCTAAGGGCCCAGGGCAGGTTACAACAATCAAAACACAACATTAATATTAAAAACACTGTATTGCACAATATTAAAAACAGTTCAAAACAACTTAAAATTACCAAGGTAAGGTGGTGTCCTAAAAAAAAAACACGTATCCCTAGTGTCAAAAGCGAGGAGCTCCTTCAGCATTAGACAAAAGTCACGGGGGATAAAGGGTAGTACTTGAACCAGTGGCTTCAAGTTACAAGAATGAGATTCCGACTAAACAAGAGGAAGAACTTTCTGACAGCAGGAGCTGTTTGACAGTGAAACTGAGGACTCTCTATCACTGGAAGTTTCTTAGCAGAGGTTGGATAGCCCTCTGTCATGGATACTTGAGCTGAGATTCCCGCATCGCAGGGGTTGGACTAGATGACCCTTGGAGTCCCTTCCAACTCTACAATTCTATGATTGTACCTGCGGCTACCAGCCAGGATGTCTACGCTCTCTCTCCATGGTCAGAGGCAGCAGTCCTCTAAATGCCAGTTGTTGGAGAAAGCGCTGTTGTACTCGAGTCTTGCTTGCAGGCTTCGCATGGGTGCATGGTTGACCCCTGTGACTACAGAGTGTTAGACTAGATGGGCCATAGCTATGATCCAGCAGGGGTCCCCCCCCCCTGTTCTTACACCTCCTGTGGTAGCTGTCTAATGGTTGGGCCGGCCCTTTGGAAGGGATGGATGGTTCCCTAAAATTCCATGCCAAGGAACTGTAAGGCAACCATCTGAAAATGTTCCACATGGAGCGGCCAATTGATGCATGATACAAATATACAGGGGACGCAGGTGGCACTGTGGTTTAAACCACTGTGCCGCTTGGACTTGGCGATCAGAAGGTTGGCGGTTCGAGGCCCCGCGACGGGGTGAGCTCCTGTTGCTTGGTCCCAGCGCCTCCCAACCTAGCAGTTTGGAAGCACACCGGTGCAAGTAGATGAATAGGTACCACTGCGATGGGAAGGTAAACTGCATTTCCGTGCGCTGCTCTGGCTTCGCCGGAAGCGGCTTAGTCATGCTGGCCACATGACCCCGAAAAACTGTTTGTTGAAGTAGACAAACGTGGGCTCCCTCGGCCTGTAGAGCGAGATGAGCGCCTGACTTAACTGACGGGGTACCTTTACCTTTTACACATATACAGTGCTGAACCTGGAAGTGACCTGAAAATGTCACTAAAATGTCATTAAAGGGTGGAATGGGAGTGGAATGGGGGGGAGGCAGAATGTTTTACATGGGCCCCCCAATACACACAGGGGTCCAGAACGTAACCCCCACGCAAAACGAGGAATGGCTATTTCCCTCTTCATTCATTTCAGTTCCAATTCCTCCTTCCCTTAACATTCAAATACCTGATTAATGTCACTATTTTGCTTCCACTTAGACGGTGAGACCGGATGAGTTCTAGGTGGGTGGCTGGTGTGCACAGATTTATTTATTTTTAAAAAATAGCCACCGCAAATCACCTGTCATCCTGGAGAGCCGGGGTTGAAAGGGGAAGCTATTTACATAAATTATTGGAGAGCAGTAAATATTATTTCATGATATCACATCACGATTAAGTTAATGAAACTTGATATTAAGAGGCAGGAAGATTTGCTCTTACTCAAAGACAATTAAAGAAGGTGCTTGAGGGTATGGCAGAGAGCCTACTTAGCAATGTTCTTTCTTCCTAACACAGAGGGCTGGTGGACCTCTAAGCAAAGGTCACTGCGATTTTACAATTTATACAGAAGATGCTAATTTAACCATGTTCAGTGTGTTTGCTCAGGTTTCCAACCACTCATCCTCTGCCCCCGTCTCATTCTTTCGTTTCGTATTCTAGCTGTTCCAGCACAGGGCAAGCCATTTTAGGAAAGATGTCCTTATGAGAGGGGTGGGGACAGGGCCGTCTTAAGCATATGCGTTGCTGGGGTGCAAAGATCTGCCCGGCGCCCCCCCCATCGACCTTTTTTTAAGGGGGGGACCCCAAAGTTGTTGACCTTCTTTTAGGCCTGGCCGGCCATCTGAGCATCAACAGAGGAGCCTGAAGTGGTGGCGGCGACAGCAGAGCAAGGCACCTGGGGACATGGGGTGGGCAAGCGGAGCCCAGGGCAACAACAGTTGAGCCCAAGGCGGTGGAGATGGCAACTGAGCGAAGCCAAGCACCTTGTGTGAGCAGTGTGCGCTGGCCAGGCCTCTCCCAGGCACGCAGGAGGGTGGAGCTGCCCCAGTGCCTCACTCGCCCGCAGCAGAAGAGCTGTGGTGCTCTGACGGGCTCTGCTCCGCTTGGCAGCAGCTGTCGGATCTTCCCAATCCCCAGACTCCAAATCTCCAAAGCTTGGTCCTCTGAAAGCCCGGTGCCCAGGTGCCCCGCACCCCTAGCACCTATGGGTAAGACGGCCCTGGATGGGGAGAGTTAGAGACAGGGGCCAAATGCAGCCACCTGGGGCTGTCTGACTGGCCTCCAGGACCAACCCTGCTATTCCTGGTTCCTGATAAGACCTCTTCATTTCAGGGACATGGGATCAACCCCCCAGTTTGGGCAAATATTCTTTCATTGCAGGGTGTTGGACTGGATCAGGGGGTTCCCTAACTTGGGCCTCCAGGCGTTGTTGGACTACAGTTCCCATAATCCCAGACACCTGGTCCTGCTAGCAAGAGATGATGGGAGTTGTAGTCAAAAAACAGCTGGAGGCTCAAGTTTGGGAAACTCTGGACTAGATGATCCTCGTGGTCCCTTCCAACTTTGCAATTGTATGATTCTGTTCACTGTTTCAACCACCTAGCATTGCCCCCCTTCTGGAACCCTGTCCTTGGGTTGCAACCTGGCAAACTTCTGCATCCATGCAATTGCTAGTTATTCAGGTTTTTGCATACTAACGTGCAAAAGCTTTGCCCCATCTCCCTTGCCCACACATGCTCCAAATCTCCATTTTGGAGGATTTACATCATGAAATACCGTTATCGATTTAATCAGTGTTGCTGAGATGGCTACCAGGGTGATTGCTGACTACCTCCAGTTCCACAGTGAAAATGTCTGCCATGGCTGCATTCGCAGGGCGGTTCGTTCCATTTCCCCAATTACTTCCCTAGCTGTTAATTTCTGCATTCTGTTTGGATTTCCATACCACGTGAAAGCCACTTTGGGAATCGGCTTGCAAACCCCTTAACGCAAAGGGACAATTTGAGGGATGGGTGTTTATAACCGTCACACTGCTCTTCTCTGCTGTTCTCATGGGAACAGATGAAGGAATAGAATCATGAATGTGTGGACAGGGGGTGGAAGTAGGGGCACTGCCCAGTACCATTCAGTGTTGTGTGATACCATGCCCACTGGTGTGAGTGGAACTGAGCGTGGCATGTCACTCCTATTGGTCAAAATGCCACAGGTCTTGCAGCATGTAAGGAGCACTGGAGACCATTGGGTAGAAGCCCCAGCATTATAGCCAGGAAAGCTAACATGATATTCTTCATATCTGTATGATGGTGCGAGGTGAGGATATTTATAGGAAGAGTAATAAAAAGAAATTGTTATTTAGGGGAATTTAATTTAATTCTAAATTATATTCCGGAAATGTGGGAGATTTCAAGGGGTCAAAAAAAATATGGATGTACCGGGCTATATTAGAAGCAAAAAAAAACACTTGTTTTGGTGAATTGGAAGAGCCGCAAAAAGATTCCATTGAGCACATGGATTGATAATATGGACAGATTAGCTACATACGAACAAATTGCATGTCAACACAAATTAAGAATGGATAAATATGAAGAAATCTGGAATGAATATTTAAGCCGTAAGATGGATAACGGTGGGAGGTGGGGGGAGGAGAGAGAGGTGGGAAAATATTGTTTAAAAGGTGTAGTCATAGGTATATCAGTGTATTCAAATCTGAATTGTCAAATTGTGTTATTATTGTTATTATGGTTTTTGTTGTATGTGTCTTTTGCGGTTATTGTTTGTATCGAAAAAATGATTAAATAATTTTTTAAAAAAATCTGGATGATGTTGTGGACAGAAGGCAAACAGGGAGGCAGATAAATGGCGTAGAGCATGGGTCTGCAAACTAAGGCCCGGGGACTGGATCCGACCCAATTGCCTTCTGAATCTGGCCTGTGGACGGTCCGGGAAGAAGAAGAAGAAGAAGAGTTTGGATTTGATATCCCGCCTTTCACTCCCCTTCAGGAGTCTCAAAGCGGCTAACAATCTCCTTTCCCTTCCTCCCCCACAACAAACACTCTGTGGGGTGAGTGGGGCTGAGAGACTTCACAGAAGTGTGACTGGCCCAAGGTCACCCAGCAGCTGCATGTGGAGGAGCGGAGACGCGAACCCGGTTACCCAGATTACGTGACTACCGCTCTTAACCACTACACCACACTGGCTCTCGCCGCATGGATTGGCGTGGGGATTGGGCTGTGCCATTTCCCCCCTCCCTCACACACCACGGTGATGTCTCCTCCCTCCCTCCTCCTGGCTTCTCCCTGCCCTGCCTACAGGAGGAAGAGGGCTGGGCTTTGTTGAGCCTCGGTTGGCTGTGCACCATTTTAAGCAGCCCCTCTCCGGAGCCAGTCATTTCATGCTGCTCATCGTCCCTCCATGCCGCCAGCCCCCGCCGCTCGCAAGGCACAGGTAAGCAGCCACTGGGGCTCGTCCGGTCCTGTGGAGAAGGGAGGGGAGAGTTGTGGGGGGGGGTCCCCCCAATATAGTCCAGCCCCCCACAAGGTCTGAGGGGCAGTGGACCGGCCTCCTGTGGAAAAAGTTTGCAGACCCCGGCATAGAGTTGAGAGGGATAGAAAGGAGTAGCTGGCACTCTCATGGAGGAGGCACACAAAGAAGGTCTCAGAAGATGATCTCAAGTCCCAGGTAGGTTCATATGGAGACAGGCTGTCCTTGAGGTATGGTGGTCCTGAGCCGTTTAAGGCTTTATAGGTCAAAACCGGCACTTTGAATTGGGCCCGGAAACTCATTGGCAGTCAGTGCAGTCAGGCCAGGAACATGACAGCACGGCACGCACATGTGCTCCGGCGCCACGGCAATGACCAGGCCGGGGCCTGCGCCTCCACCATGGGGCCACTGACACACCCCAGAAGCACATCTGCAGCCCCACAACACAGGCCCCACGGCGGAGGCGCAGGCCCCGGCCCGGTCGTTGCCATGGCACTGGAGTGCCAGAGGTAAGGCGGCAGCTGGGGCCAGCAGCCAGCAGTATGTGGTGGTGGCGGGCAGAGGCCGGGCACCCACAGCAAAAAAATTGTGGGTGCCCAGAGCCCTCTGGAGTTGAAGCCAGTGCCAGGATCGGTGTAATATCCTCAAACCATCTTGTCCCAGTGAGCAACCTGGCTGCTAAATTCTTCACTAGCTGGGGGCACTGTTATACAGTGGTTCTGCTCCTTCCTCCTGGGCCATGTCCAGAAAGTGGTGGTGGGGGATGAGTGTTCAGACCCCTGGGCTCTCACTTGTGAGGTGCCTCAGGGTTCTGTCCTCTCCCCCATGCTTTTTAACATCTACATGCAGCCGCTGGGAGAGATCATCAGGGGGTTTGGACTGGGTGTCCATCAATATGCAGATGATACCCAGCTCTACCTCTTTTTCAAATCAGAACCAGTGAAGGTGGTGAACGTCCTGTGTGAGTGCCTGGAGGCGGTTGGAGGATGGATGGTGGCTAATGGATTGAGGTTGAATCCTGACAAAACAGAAGTACTGTTCTTGGGGGACAGGGGGCGGGCAGGTGTAGAGGACTCCTTTGTCCTGAATGGGGTAACTGTGCCCCTGAAGGACCAGGTGTGCAGCCTGGGAGTCATTTTGGACTCACAGCTGTCCATGGAGGTGCAGGTCAATTCTGTATCCAGGGCAGCTGTCTACCAGCTCCACCTGGTACACAGGCTGAGCCCCTACCTGCCCACAGACTGTCTCGCCAGAGTGGTGCATGCTCTAGTTATCTCCCGCTTGGTCTATTGCAATGCACTCTATGTGGGGCTACCTTTGAAGGTGACCCGGAAACTACAACTACAACCTGAAGGAGCGGCTCCACCCCCATCGTTCTGCCCAGACACTGAGGTCCAGCGCCGAGGGCCTTCTGGCAAGCAGCAAAGCTACAGGGAACCAGGCAGAGGGCCTTCTTGGTAGTGGCGCCCACCCTGTGGAACACCCTCCCATCTGATGTCAAAGAGATAAACAACTACCTAAGATTTAGAAGACATCTGAAGGCAGCCCTGTCCAGGGAAGTTTTTAATGTATGACATTTTAATGTATTTTTAATCTTGTTGGAAGCCGCCCAGAGTGGCTGGGGAAACCCAGCCAGATGGGCGGGGTACAAATAATAATAATAATAATAATAATAATAATAATAATAATAATAATAGTTTCAGAACTGTCTTCAGAGGCAGCCCCAGGTATAACGCATTGCAGTAATCTAACCTTGCTCTACTGTTCATGCTGTACCTGGTTGCCTTACGTAAGCTGGATCACGAACCTCGGAAGCAGGTTCTGGAAAAAACAGGGTTCCAAATTCCATGTGGAGCATTCACAGGTCTCTTCATGTCAGAGGCTTGCCCTCAAGCTTGTGGAGGGCAGCAGTGAAGCACCTATTCCATTTTGGGGTCCCCTCTTCACATTGGATTTCTTTTCTTCTCTTCTTTTTGCAGCTGTGCATTTCCTGGGGTTACCTCCTGGTATTTCTCTCTCCATGAATGGTGAGGCTTTGACTACACAAGGATGGGAAGACTTGGATCAGTATTAAAATACAGACAGTCGCTACCTGCTAGATCTGCTTACGAACCACAACGCAACCCATATATCTCCCGCCTTCCTGACCTCAGCACTCGCTCTACCCATGTTAAACAAACAACTGGTTTTCGGGAGGGAGGAGGATAGTGGGGGTGGGCACACACCAGTCAATTGTTTCCTTTAAATCTTAATGTTTTAGGCCTCGGGAACATCTGAGCAACTGTTTAATGAGAAGACGTCTGGTGGAATGTAGGTAAGATCTTAAGGAGTTTAATTGCTCCCAGGAGGCGTCTGTCAGGGTTAAATAACAGTGCTGAACTTGTATACAAAAGCACAAGAGCGCCAAAAGAACGGTTTGCTAAACGGGAGACCAAAGGCAGGAGCTGGAATGTTGGATAAGGCAACGTTTCGTCTGTTTTCTGAAGAGCTCTTTGGTACAGAAAGCCGCAACAGAGGTGGTTTGCCGTCGCCGCCTGTGATGCCTCCCTTGGTAAGATGCCTGATCGGCTTCCGTTTTTCCCTAGGCCCCCAAAGCCATGACGACGGAGGTGCCTTGTCTGCAACACACACACACACACACACACACAACCTCCTGAGTGCCGAGGGTAAGCTGAGAGCATGGCTGTCGTTCCCACCAGCAATGGCGAAGCGGGCCTCTCTCCCCTGTGGCGACCCAGCCACCAGAAACGGAAGGCAGGGCAGCTGGGAGATCTTAAATTTCAAAGGTTGCAGGCCTGGTGGCGGTGGGGAGGGAAAGCAGCAGAGGTGCAAGTGCTGCGTTTCCAAGCAAGCGGCTCTCAGAAATGAGGCAATGCCTCATTCGCGGGTAGGCATTTCATTGGGAGGTCAGCTGGTCAACTGGTCGGCTCCTAGTCTCAAGGGAGCATTCTACAATTGCTAGGGGGGGGTAAAGAAAAGGTAAAGGAACCCCTGACCATTGGGTCCAGTTGTGGCCGACTCTGGGGTTGCGGCGCTCACCTCGCTTTATTGGCTGAGGGTGCCGGCATACAGCTTCCGGGTCACGTGGCCAGCATGACTAAGCCACTTCTGGCGAACCAGAGCAGCGCACGGAAATGCCGTTTACCTTTCCGCCAGAGCGGTACCTATTTATCTACTTGCACTTTGACATGCTTTCGAACTGCTAGGTTGGCAGGAGCAGGGACCGAGCAACGGGAGCTCATCCTGTCACAGGGATTCGAACCGCCGACCTTCTGATCGGCAAGTCCTAGGCTCTGTAGTTTAACCCACAGCGCCACCCGCATCCCAAAGGGGGGGGGGAATACTGTTTTTTTTTTAAAAAGAGAAAGCTGGGAATCTGTGGGTCATGGTGGTGGGGTGGAACTGCCCCCTTTGCCCCATCCATGGCAGGCTATTTTCTTCTTCCTTCCTGTTATGTACTGAGTTGAATAGGATCCAAAATGCAGCAGTCTGATTGGTCCTAGAACAATAGGATCCAGAATGCAGCAGTCTGATTGGTCCATAGGAGCCACCCAATCCAGCTCCAGGTGGAAGGGAATCCGCAACCTGATTGGCCTACAGGAGAATCACGGAATTAGCCAATCACATGGGGCCCATTGTGTAAATAATGTATATAAAGCAGACATTCTGGGGGAACTTCCATTCCTCCTCACCACTTTGAGCTGAATAAAGAGCATGAAATCCACTCTCGACTCCGAGTATATTTCACTTCCTCTCTCTCTACTGTAGCCTGATGGAATAGCTGCTGCCAGGTGACAATTGAGGGAGGCTGGACCCTTATGGAACCAGCTTTTCAGTGGAGCTGGGTAATTCTGTGCCGGTTAGTCATCATACAGTTCAACAACGGAGTTAACTCTTTATTTGCAAAGATGAGTTCTCCACAGACTTGGCTGAGAGTCAAGCCTAATGAGCGGAGTGGCTCATTCCAGGTGGCCTTCCCCTGTGAAAGTCCCCGCCTCTTCAACAGGGCTTTTTTCCTAGTGATCGGAGACCGTGCCAACCTCTCCTCCACCCTTTTCATGCCTCTTCTGGTTCTAGGAGACAAGGGGAGAGAAGAGCTTGTCGCAGCAGCAGGAGAAACCTGTGACTCTTCACCAGCCTGACTCATCTCTGACTCTTGGTTTGATTCTAGACTTCTGTCTGCCACAGACTCAGATCACTAAGCCCTGTTACCTCTTCAGCTTCTGATACCTCCAACTCCCTGTCTTCTCCCTTTTCTCCCTCTGACCATTCATCATTCTGGACTCACAGCTGTCCATGGAGGCGCAGGTCAATTCTGTGTCCAGGGCAGCTGTTTATCAGCTCCCATCTCGTACGCAGGCTGAGACCCTAGCTGGCCATAGACTGTCTCACCAGAGTGGTGCATGCTCTAGTTATCTCTTGCTTGGACTACTGCAATGCGCTCTATGTGGGGCTACCTTTGAAGGTGACCCGGAAATTGCAATTAATCCAGAATGTGGCAGCTAGACTGGTGACTGGGAGTGGCCGCCGGGACCATATAACACTGGTCCTGAGAGATCTGCATTGGCTCCCAGTACGTTTCCGAGCACAATTCAAAGTGTTGGTGCTGACCTTTAAAGCCCTAAATGGCCTCAATCCTGTATACCTGAAAGAGCACCTCCAACCCCATCATTCAGCCCGGACACTGAGATCCAGCACTGAGGGCCTTCTGGCAGTTCCCTCATTGCAAGAAGTGAGGTTACAGGGAACCAGACAGAGGGCCTTCTTGGTAGTGGCGCCTGCCCTGTGGAATGCCCTCCCTTCAGATATGAAGGAAATAAGCAGCTATCTTATCTTAAAAAGACATTTGAAGGCAGCCCTGTTTAGGGAAGTTTTTAATATTTAATGCTGTATTGTTTTTAACAGTTGATTGGAAGCCGCCCAGAGTGGCTGGGGAAACTCAGCCAGATGGGCGGGGTATAATAAATTGTTGTTGTTGTTGTTGTCGTTATCCCACCACCACTCCCCAGGCTCTGAGCCTTGTTCCCTTGGGTGTGTCCCCCCCCCAGCTAGGAGTCTGAACACTACACAAACATATGTTGTTGCTGTTGCGACCCTCACCCCCACCCTCTGAACAACACTCTCAATTGTTGTAAACCACGCAGAGCCTTACTCATAGCATTCAGTGTCAGCTACACTGCAGGGCTGTCGCAAATAACTCTCTTCCGAAAATGAACTGCACTTGCTTTGGATTCTGCCCCATAAGGGTTGTTTCTTCTTTTTTTTAAAAAAAAATTGTCGTACTTAATAAGAACTGGGTTAAAGCAGGCACTGTTTTGTATGCTGCTATACATTTGGGTTTGGGGTTCTTTTTTGGTGATGGTGGTATTTGTGGTGGACAAACTTGCTCCCAATCCCAGCCGATGGGCCTCACTGGGCGAAGAATTCCCCCTCAAATACGGACGAGGCCACCACTCACACAAACGCATTCCAGATGTGTGTTGCTGCAGATTAGGGCAATTAATGCAAACTTGCCAAATTAGCTCCAATGGCAAATTTGGGTTTTCCAGTTACAAAATTCCAGAGCTCCCAAAACGGTTGATGGTTCTTTCAGGCAGGGGCTGCCTTCGGAAATAAGGGACATCTGGCAGGCTTAATTCCCCTGGCAGTCATAAACTCTGTGGTCAGTGATACTGTATTTCTTTTATTTGGAGAGGACTGTGGGGTGGTGGTGGTGGGGAGAGATGTTTTTGGATTGCTTTAAATTAGCTTACGAGTCTCAGATTCAACAGGAATCTGACCCCCCCCCCCCGCTGCCCCAGACAGGCACTATGCGTAGTCATGGGCCTGTGGACAAAGAAAGATAACACGAGAAAGTTGAGGTTGAAAACCAGAGGTAAGCATACAAAGGGGAGATAACTAACAGTTGCTCTTTCTTTGAGTAATGCTGAAACCAGGAAGCGCTGGGTTGATGTTATGGACAGATGAACGTTGAAGACTTTGATGTAATCCTAGACCTCAGGCACGAATACTCGGCTTGACCTTTTTTCTGTTGGGTTCTCTTTATGCAACGCTACTGGACATTTAGTTGCAAAAAAAATGAAAGGAAACCAGGAAAGGATATCAGTTCAACCACATGTCAACCCCGAGATGTAAAACGACAGGGAAAGGAAAGCCTTAGCTGTGCAAGGAGGAACTGGTTAAAATGCAATAGCTGCTACCAGAGGGGTTCCCCATCGTCGCTGCAGGGAGGTTGTTGGTTCAGACCCAACTCTGGTCAACGGGAACTGAAAATGGGGCAGTTGCTCCAGTAGCTGGAAATAACTGGATAATGTATGTCTGTGGCCATGCTGCCTTTTAGCTGACAGTTTGGACTCGAAGGATTTCCTGGGAGACTTGGTCCTTTCTGATGCAGCCAATCGGTTTGCCCACAGAAACCAGTTGAAGATACTGACGTTGGTTGTGGTAATGTGGCAGCCCTGTGCTTGCACGCGAAGCAATTATCATGCTTATGTCTCTTTTCTTTTTCTTTTTACAGGCGTTTTGTGTATTCGTTCTGATTTACACCCTGCCCTACCTCAAGGACTCAGTGTAGGTTATGGATTCTGTATTTACCAGTGCAAAGGTGCCCATGTTATTGCATTCAAATACAACATTTGCCTTCGAGTTAAAGCTATGGTTTTCCCAGCAGTGATGTATGGAAGTGAGAGCTGGACCATAAAGAAGGCTGGTCGCCGAAGAATGGATGCTTTTGAATTATGGTGCTGGAGGAGACTCTTGAGAGTCCCGCGGACTGCAAGAAGATCAAACTTCTCCATTCTGAAGGAAATCAGCCCTGAGTGCTCACTGGAAGGACAGATCGCGAAGCTGAGGCTCCAATCCTTTGGCCACCTCATGACAAGAGAAGACTCCCTGGAAAAGATCCTGATGTTGGTAAAGATGGAGGGCACAAGGAGAAGGGGACGACAGAGGACGAGATGGTTGGACAGTGTTCTCGAAGCTACCAGCATGAGTTTGACCAAACTGCGGGAGGCAGTGGAAGACAAGGGTGCCTGGCGTGCTCTGGTCCATGGGGTCACGACTAAACAAAAACAACAACAAAATTTGCCTCCTACACAACTTAGCCTCTTGACTAGCCTTACTCAATCTGGTGCCTGCCAGATGTTTTGCACCACAACAAGGAATGTTGGAAAATTCCTGTCCAAAATGGAGCAGAAATGGATGGAGTTCACTTATTTGTTTCGTGTCCAGAATGGAAATCGATGTGGCAAATATGACCCGTATTTATTGCTGGTGTTGTTTACAGTCTGCAAACAATATGTAATAATTTGTAATTGGTGGTGTTTCCTCCCTCCCTGTTGGCATTGTGTTTCCTTTTGTGTGGAATAATGTAATGACAGCCTAATTAATTACGTAATTCATTATGTAATTCATTGCATAGGGTTTCACCATAGAGGACAATAAAATTGTTTTGTGTCAGGAGCTGAACTGCAGTGGAACAGAGACAGCGCTGCATGTGACGAATATGGGGCAAAATGGAAGGCGATGAATAGTTTGCATCTCTAAGCACAGCTCCCATCATCCCTGAGCTTTGGCTGTGCTGACTCAAGCTGATGAGAGTTGTAGTCCAAAACATCTGGACCACATCAGGTCGGGGAAGGCGGTTCTAGACTCACCACCTTCTCATGTCTTAGATTTAAGAGAAATCCCGCTGCAGGCCTGTATTAAGAGCCCCTATCAGTGAGATGCAAAGCACCCTGTTAATAAACCTGTGTAGTTGCCAGTCCACTTCATGGGGTTGGAATTCCTGTGTTGCTCTTAGTGTTCGTGAGATTCTTCCATCAGCTGAATTGAGTCTGGCAGATGCAAGTACAGCTGGATGAATCTCTCAGTTTCTGTTTCTTTCAAGTATAAGTTCGGTTAGCCACATCCCTTACACCAGTTTGCAGAATGGAGAACCACACTGCAAAATTTGGATAAGTGCAGATTCAGAAGGATAGCTGAGTTTTGGTTCATGTATAGTTCTCGGAAGGATGAATCTTGTTGGCCATTTTGAGAGCCGGATGGTGGACTAGATATGCCTTTGGCCTCATCCAGCAGGGCTCTTTTTATGTGTCTTAGGGACACGGGTGGCACTGTGGGTTAAACCACAGGGCCTAGGACTTGCCAAGCAGAAGGTTGGCGGTTCGAATCACTGCGACCGGGGTGAGCTCCCGCTGCTCGGTCCGAGCTCCTGCCAACCTAGCAGTTCGAAAGCACCTCAAAGTGCAAGTAGATAAATAGGTACCACTCCGGTGGGAAGGTAAACGGCGTTTCCGTGCGCTGCTCTGGTTCACCAGAAGCGACTTAGTCATGCTGGCCACATGACCCGGAAGCTGTATGCCGGCTCCCTCGGCCAATAAAGCGAGATGAGCGCCGCAACCCCAGAGTCGGTCATGACTGGACCTAATGGTCAGGGGTCCCTTTACCTTTAGGAAGCATGCTTGAGAACTGAATGTGGAGGAGACTGGAGCGTCAGTTTTGGCGTGCTCGCTTCTTCTTCTTTTAAAAATAAAAATAAAAATAAATGAATAAAAACTCAGAGTCAAATCACAATGGAAGTCATGATTAGTTCCATTCGGTCTCATTTCTGATGATTTGAAATAATAGTAAGAAGAATCTTACCGGGCTCGTTTTGGTCAAAGTTTGAGAACAGACGAAGAACAGAAACACGGCCCCGCAACACACTCCCCCCCCGAGCACCCAGCATGTTTCCACACTGTTGCTGTTGTTGGTTTTTGCTCTTTCCTCCTTTCCTTTCCTTTCCTTTCCTTTCCTGCCCCGCCTGCCCCCACTCCCCAGCACCCTGGGCAAGGCAGACATTACACAGAGAAGTCACGCACCAGATTGTATTCTGAACATTGGTTTCTTCCCCTTGGGCACTGAAAACAAAGAGCAGCGGCTGCTCCTGTTCTTTCGGCTTTCTGGATGATCTTTTATATTTTACTGACCCCGGGCAAGACCACAAACAGAGCATGGGCTGCAGACATTGAGCTGACCTCTTTATTTCCTTACTGGGTAGAAATTTGCAAGCCTCACCTAAACCTTTTTCTAAGAAGCAGCTTCATGCGTTTGTGCTGTGTTGTCACTTTTCCCTTTCACAGATGGACTACGTCTGTGCGTGTGTGTGTGTAATTTCTGAATTCAGAATCCAAATGGCATTCATTATCAGTTTATTCAATTGGTAGCCCACCCTTCCCCAGAGACTTGGGCTAGGTAACAATCAGGTTCAACATACTTGTATTAATTTACAAAGCCCTGAGCTTTGTAGGTCTAGGGTACCTCAGAGATCACCTCAACCCTTTGAATCCTCATGAAAACTTGTCAGCATTGCAGTGCAAATTTCTCCTAGTGAACATTTTTTAAAAATATGCAATTGTACACCAAACACACATTTTTGCAAATGAAATTTCCTAAAGTTATATATTTTTGAATGTCATCTTCATGAACCTAGGCATTTGGAAACACATCTTCCCCTGATCTGTGCATTTTTGAACCTCTTACCTGACGGGATAACAGCATCGCAAAATTCGCAGAAATGCAAATTTCAAAGAATTTTTTAAAAATAAGGTCTTTATTGTGCAACCGGTATTACACCCATCACTTACACTGTTACAATGAAATTAAATTCATGGGGTGAGCATCCCTTCCTTATAGCCCCTTACATATGTAAGCAGTAGAGATACACCTGGCTGCCGCTCAGAAGTGCCACAAGCTGAGAGGGTAGACCATCTGCTTTTCATGTTGGAGAAACACCATGTAGGGCTCAGATTGTCCCCAGTATGAAATACTGAAGGGTCAGTAACACAGTATGAGACAGCAGATCCCCAGTGCCTACGCCCAGTGCCTATCAACCATCACTTTGACATTCAAGTCTTCTGTCACAAGAGCCAGACACCTAGAGTTCCAGTCTGGCCCCTTTTATTTTCCATGGACATCATAACTTGCTGGACCTTTTATTTTCCAAGGACATCATAACTTGCTGGACGTGCATTTGATTTTTGCTCATCGTTCTACTTAACTTCTTGAGATCTGGTGACGAGGACTGAATTCAGAAGAAATAAGAAGTTACTGTATAGAAACTTATTCATGTAAGTTTCTTACATGCGGCAAGAATGCTACTTGCCCCAAAATGGAAAGAAGCAGAAGTCCCAGCAAAGGAAGAATGGATACAAAAACTTATGGAGTACGAAGAAATGGTGAAACTTACCAGAAGAATAAGAAACCAAGATAACAAACTTTTTAAATAAAAGAATGGAAATGGTTTATTGAATATTTACAGATAAATTGTAAACAGATAAGAACATCGGCAGGATTATTGCAAAAACCTGTAGTTTCATAAGCGTATATATTTAAAGTAGATGAATGCACGAGCAAATTAAGTTAATTTGGATATGCAGAAGATATTAAAAATAAATGTAAGGAAAAAGAGGGGGGAGGAAGTCAAGTTTTGAAATGTTAAAATTATTGTAAAATTAGTGAAATGTATGAACCTGAAAAGCATTAAAAAAAAAGGAAGGGAGCAAAAGTGAAAAAAGGTGGGAAAAATCAGAAGAATGACAACCTCCTGCTAGCAAGATTTTGAATAGTCATTGCAACAAAGTTCACCCCCCCACTTTCCCCAGGACTGAATCACGCCTGCCAGTCCCTGCCTGAGCTTCTGAAGCCGCCTTTGCAGTCTCTAGTTACCAGCAAGTGTCTCTTAGTTGCTGTTTGAAGATCCCTTCTGTCTGATCTTCCTTAATCCGCACACGCACATGGTCTCTTCCTGTAAACTGCCGTAAGTAGTTTAAAGGGATACTTTAAAGATCGTAAGCAGGGGCGAGAACGCATTTCCAGCTCCAGAGCAGAGCGAGAGCAAATCATTCTCCCCACCTGTCTCCCTTTCTGCTTTGCTGCTGATACAGCCAGGCTTTGTTTTGTTTTTTAAAAAAGAATCCCTGATATTGTTGTTGTTTAGTCGTTTAGTCGTGTCCGACTCTTCGTGACCCCCTGGACCAGAGCGCGCCAGGCACTCCTGTCTTCCACTGCCTCCCGCAGTTTGAGTTACAGATAGGTAGCCGTGTTGGTCTGCCATAGTCAAAATAAAAAAATTCCTTCCAGTAGCACCTTAAAGACCAACTAAGTTAGTTCTTGGTATGAGCTTTCGTGTGCATGCACACTTCTTCAGATACACAGTGTATCTGAAGAAGTGTGCACGCACACGAAAGCTCATACCAAGAACTAACTTAGTTGGTCTTTAAGGTGCTACTGGAAGGAAATTTTTTATTTTGTCCCGCAGTTTGGTCAAACTCATGTTGGTAGCTTATTCTTATTCCCTCCCCCCCCATTTTTCCTCCCTCCCCCCCACATCCCGCATCTGTGGACTGCTATTACTTTAGATCTGAAAATTGATTATATTTCTGTAGGAGTTTACATGCATAACATCTGAGCATGGACTGCTTTACTTCTGTTGTGCCATATGGGTCACCTTAAGAAAGAAATTTTGTATCTGTGGATTGCCAACACCTGTTACTCAAACCAATACAGTGGTACCTCGGGTTACAGACGCTTCAGGTTACAGACTCCGCTAACCCAGAAATAGTACCTCGGGTTAAGAACTTTGCTTCAGGATAAGAACAGAAATCACACGGTGGCGGCGCGGCAGCAGCGGGCGGCCCCATTAGCTAAAGTGGTACCTCAGGTTAAGAACAGTTTCAGGTTAAGAACGGACCTCCGGGATGAATTAAGTTCTTAATCCAAGGTACCACTGTATTGTGCTTGTCCATATAATCCTGCTTCATAACAGTCACTGCCTACTGCAACCACTACTATGCTATAAGATCCAGTATCCCTGTAATATTACATATGGTATGTACAATTGTTTATGGTTTTTTAATATTAATTTTGCTGTAAAATGTGTGAGATTACGATATTGTATTTATTTGCATTACCTAGAGCCTGTTCTACTGATGAAGCCTAGGATGGCGAGACAAGGCTAATATTCTGGAAATCCTTGTCTTAGACTCTGTGAAAAGATTCTGTGGAACTGGAACAACCCTTCATGTGGATTATTGGACTCTATTAACAGACAGGTGGAATAGATACTTATATATGTATGGACCTTATGCATGAACTGACTAGAGAATGGACTGATGCACTGGGTCTTCTGCTTTTTTCGTTGAACTTTATGAGACTTCCGTTGAAATCTACAATTTGATACAATGAATATTATACCTTATTTATTAAAAATTACAGCCGGTTACGTCTTGTGTGTTTGTTGGGTATGAAAGGATCTGCCCTACCTTTGCCCCCTTTTCATGTTTATGGCTT
Source organism: Podarcis vaucheri (assembly GCF_965113315.1). Taxonomy (NCBI): domain Eukaryota; kingdom Metazoa; phylum Chordata; class Lepidosauria; order Squamata; family Lacertidae; genus Podarcis; species Podarcis vaucheri. The sequence continues at coordinate 9,995,645 of NC_138761.1, forward strand.
CCAGCGTCCGGGTCTCAAATGTGCTCTTTTTAAATAGCTAACACCCAATGGAAGAATTAGAAATTGACCCATGGCCTCCTAGATAATCATGCTGTGCATTACTTGCCCCTTATGCCAGAGTGGTGCATGCTCTAGTTATCTCCCTCTTGGACTACTGCAACACATTCTACTTGGAGCTACCTTTGAAGGTGACCCGTAACTACAACTAATCCAGAATGCGGTAGCCAGACTGGTGACTGGGAGTGGCCGCCGAGACCATATAAGACTGGTCCTGAAAGACCTACATTGGCTCCCAGTACGTTTCCGAGCACAATTCAAAGTGTTGGTGCTGACCTTCAAAGCCCTATACGGCCTTGGCCCAGTATACCTGAAGGAGCATCTCTACCTCCATTGTTCAGTCTGGACACTGAGGTCCAACTCCGAGGACCTTCTGGCGGTTCCCTCCTTGCGAGAAGTGAGGTTACAGGGAACCAGGCAGAAGAGGGCCTTCTTGGTGGTGGCGCCTGCCCTGTGGAATGCCCTCCCAGCAGATGTCAAGGAGATAAACAACTATCTGACGTTTCGAAGAGATCTGACGGCAGCGCTGTTTAGGGAAGTTTTTAATGTTTGATCTTTTATTGTGTTTTTAACCTTTTGTTGGAAGGCGCCCAGAGTGGCTGGGGAAACCCAGCCAGATGGGCGGGATATAAATAATAATATATTATTATTATTATTATTATTATTATTGTTATTATTATTATTATTATTATTACCACCACCTTTTACTGGATGGTGTGAGATAACTTGCAGCTTTCAGAGCAATCCTATATAGGATCCAAAACCTGTCCTCTGTTACTGCCAAGTTTTCTTCCTCTGCAAAAGGGGCTTTCGGTTTCATAGAATCATAGAATCATATAGAATCATAGAATCATAGAGTTGGAAGAGACCACAAGGGCCATCGAGTCCAACCCCCTGCCAAGCAGGAAACACCATCAGAGCACTCCTGACATATGGTTGTCAAGCCTCTGCTTAAAGACCTCCAAAGTAGGAGACTCCACCACACTCCTTGGCAGCAAATTCCACTGTCGAACAGCTCTTACTGTCAGGAAGTTCTTCCTAATGTTTAGGTGGAATCTTCTTTCTTGTAGTTTGAATCCATTGCTCCGTGTCCGCTTCTCTGGAGCAGCAGAAAACAACCTTTCTCCCTCCTCTATGTGACATCCTTTTATATATTTGAACATGGCTATCATATCACCCCTTAACCTCCTCTTCTCCAGGCTAAACATGCCCAGCTCCCTTAGCCGTTCCTCATAAGGCATCGTTTCCAGGCCTTTGACCATTTTGGTTGCCCTCCTCTGGACACGTTCCGGTTTGTCAGTGTCCTCCTTGAACTGTGGTGCCCATTCCTGGACACAGTACTCCAGGTGAGGTCTGACCAGAGCAGAATACAGTGGCACTATTACTTCCCTTGATCTAGATGCTATACTCCTATTGATGCAGCCCAGAATTGCATTGGCTTTTTTAGCTGCCGCGTCACACTGCTGGCTCATGTCAAGTTTGTGGTCAACCAAGACTCCTAGATGACTCCTAGGTTTCCTACACCGTTCTTGGGGTGTTAGAATTTCAGTCATTGTGGGGATTTTGCGCTTACCTCATTGATATGAGGTATCTAAGGGTTGCACATGTGTTTCTTTCCAGGGAAGATTTCTCCAGCCATCTGCAGCCTCCCTGGTTGCCTATCTTTCCTGGCTGGGGAAAAAAAAGCCTTATGGGCTTTTAATTGATATATGAGCAACCGTGGAGGCTGCAGAGTACTGACCACTAGTGAGATGATTTGTAGAAAGGAGACTCATAAACATCCCTCAGCCACCACAAAAGTAAGCCTGATAAAAAGACCCCATGCAACCTGTTCATACTCGATTTCTTTCTCTCTCCCCTTTTCAAATGCATTTTCTTTTTTATTATTTATGATTTTTTTAAAAAAACCACACAAGAAACATTTGGAACACCACCAACCCAATGCATATTTATTCAGAAGATTGTCTCACTCTTTTCAGTGAAGCTTACTCACAGGAAGTATATCTTACTTTCCTGTTAATTAAAAAATCAGCCCACAACCCACTCTACATTGGAACAGGAAAAGCCACCTCCAATAAATATATATTAATTCCTGTTTGCAGGAAGCTGCCTTATCCAAAAGTTCATCTAGAAATAAACACATGTGCTCTTGACTCTCAGCCCTACTGATTGAAATTTGCCGCCTCTGGTTAATTAATCTAACTTTTAGCAGATTAATTGGCCGATTAAACCAGTTAAAGTCCGCAGACCTAGATCTATTTGTTTATATCGTGTATTTAGCAAGATTTATATATCGCTTAATAAGCACAATCTCTCAGCGGTTTATGTAAAATGGTACAAAATATTCATTAAAGTAGCAAGAAAAAAACACATTAAAAACAGCAGATGTGGTAAAATTATCAACATACCGATAAGATCAGCGGTTTTAAATACAAGTGTACTTAATGAAATTGCATGCCTGGGTAGGATTACCTAAACAAATTAGGTTTTAGCAGGTGTCTAAAACAGTACAGATACTGGCCTACGAGTAATAGGCAGGGAGATCCCAAGAAAAAGGTATTGCCACACTGGAAAATAGATAGATAGATGATTGACTGATTGATTGATTGATTGATGATTCTAGCTATCTATAATTTTGGTACTCCTCTCTTCGCTGGTCCTTTTTAGCCAGCCTTTTTGAGACATGACAAAATTATGTCATTGCAGCCTAAGGATCTATTGATCGCTGCCATGAGAAATTTGTGCAGGAGGTTAGAGATCCGGTACTTTGCATAATGCCCTGCTCATCCCCTTTGTTAAGTCTCCCCTCCACCCTAAGTCCATATCAACATCTCGCCTTCCTTGTTGGAATCGATAATGGATCTCTGGACGTTTGCAAAACTGGACCCCCGACCACGGCAGCTGCGTGACCAGCTATGCTGATAAGGCTGTCAAAAACAATTGTAATTACTGCCAAGGCAAAGGCCAAGTGCACGACCCAGACATTTTGCAATGCTGTGTGGGGGCCATGAGAAATGTGCAGGCATTGGCTTGGCCACAGCAGAAGAACCCTCTTTCAAAGAAGTGGAAGAACTTCCCAGTTCCGCTTCTCATGGTTTTTTACACCTGGAGATGATGATGTGAATGATTTGTACATATCGGCCGCTTTTGAAGTGTCTCTAAGTGGCTTACAAAATAAGGAATGGGAATGACAAGGAAAGTTAAAACCAAAGGCAAAAACAGCAATAAAGTAGCTAAAAATGCTCACCCACAGATGTATAGGAAAAGGACGAAGGCTACCCACCCCCGTAAAAGGTCTACTTAATTAAATATGTTTTTAGCTGATTACCAAAGACAGACAATTATAGAACCAGGTGTAAAAGGTTAAAAAAGTGTGCTTTTGAACTGCTAGGTTGGCAGGAGCTAGAAGAGAGCAATGGGAGCTCACCCTGTCGCGGGGATTCGAACTGCCGACCTTCTGATCAGCATGCCCAAGAGGGTCAGTGGTTTAGACCACAGCGCCACCCACATCCCTATGGAACCAGGTATACTTCCCTAGGGAAGGTATTCCATACCTGTGAAGCCACCACCAAAAAGGTCGTTCTCATATTGTCAGCCTTTGGAGGAGTCGCATTAAATAAGCAAAGTATAAGGGAGAAACAAGCTTTCTCCACCTTCCATGTGACAGCCCTTTAGATATTTGTGATGGCTATCATATCTCCTTTCAGTCTCTTCTTTCCCAGCTCCTTCGACCATTCCTCATAAGGCTTGGTTTCCAGACCCTTGAACATCTTGGTTGCCCTCCTTTGAACCCATTCCAGCTTGTCAACATCCTTCTTAAATTATGCTGCCCGGAACTGGACACGGTATTCCAGATACGGTCTTGACCAAGGCAGAATAGAGTGGAACTATTACTTTCCTTTATTTGGACACTATATTTCTGTGGATGCAGCTTAGAATAGCAGTTGCTTTTTTGTTGCTGCTGCATCACACTATTAAGCTTATGTTAAGCTTGTGTCCTACTAAGACCCCTAGACCTTTTCCACATGTACCTCTGGCAAACCAGGTGTCCCTCATTTTACATTTATGCAGCTGGTTCTTCCTGCCTAGAACATTTGTCCTTAATGCTTCAAGTTAAATTCATTTTCTTAGTTTTGGCCCAGTTCTCCAGTCTGTTCATCCTGCATCCTGCTTCTGTCTTCAGCGGCATTAGCTACCCCTCCTGGCTTGCTGTCACCTGCGATTTTGACGAGCATCCTCTCAGCCGTCTGGTTGGTCGCCGTGAGAACGGGATACTGGACTAGACGGGTCATTGGCCTGATCTAAACAGGGCTCCTCTTCTTATATTCTCATGAAGAAGGGATGTGCCCAAAACAAAGCAGAGCAACGGAAAGGCAGTCGAGAGAAAGAAAAACCGGCCCTTTTCCCGGTCACACAAATTCCCCAACCTCTTTCTCAGCCTTGGCTCTCCATTCTCAGCTGTCCTAAAAGCTTCATTTGTCGAGACAGATGAGCCTTCTCCGTTCCATTTGCAAGAGTCTCCCCTGCCTGTGCTCTGACTTTGAACGTGCGTTTGGGGGCCGTAAGTCTCCGTTCCGACAGGCATTTATGTTTACAGCTCAGCCCCAGCCTTTCTCTCTTGTAATGGCTGTGAGGGACACTTGTACTGGGTGTTTAAAGCAGACGGTTGCCTCAGGAGAGAGTGGAACCTGGATGCAGGCTGCGCCGTGTAATGGGGAGCAGTTGCCTCTTTTACAATCCGACCCATGGCCCCCAAATTCCCAGGCCTCCTATTTGAGATGAAAGCTGACTGGGGGGGTCACGGCAAGCTGACTCCCAATCCTAACTGTGTTTACTGCCGGGCTTGTAATGGCATCAGAGGATTCCTGAAGGAAATGAATTGTGTCTGGCGGTGTCCTCGCTTTTGGGCCACAGGCACTTCTGGAGAAGCAAAAGGAAGGGGTGACACACACACACACACACACACACACACACACCAGCTTTTTAATTGGATCATCTTAGGCTATCATGGAAATACACAAGCTTTTGGGTTTCACGGAGCGCTTCATCAGATTCTGGGCCACGATGGCAAAAGTGGAACGCTTTGCAAAATGCAAATGTTTTCAGCCGCTGGAAATCTTTCTTTGCAAACAAAGCTCTGGCGCAGCACTGCAGATGCTTCTTGTGTGAGTGTGTGGCTTTCCTTAAACGCTCCCATCTTTATCTCCAACAAAATCCATTAAATCTAAGAATGTGTGAGATGTAGACATGTGGGGAGCTCATCCAGAGAAGCCTTGGAAGACCTAGTCATGAGGTCAGCTGATCGGCAGAAGCCTCATGTGACCTGGCCGTAATGTCACCTGACCTGTGGAAGCACCATGTGAGTAGACTTTAGAAGAAGAAGAAGAAGAGTTTGGATTTGATATCCTGCTTTATCACTACCCTAAGGAGTCTCAAATTGGCTAACAATCCCCTTTCCCTTCCTCCCCCACAACAAACACTCTGTGAGGTGAGTGAGGCTGAGAGACTTCAGAGAAGTGTGACTGGCCCAAGGTCACCCAGCAGCTGCATGTGGAGGAGCAGGGAATCGAACCCAGTTCACCAGATTACGAGTCTACTGCTCTTAACCACTACACCACACTGGCTCTCCCATGAGAGTTGTCTTGGGGCAGGACCTTAGTAGACCTCCAGCCCTTGGTGCTGTCCAGGGTAAGAGGGAGATGCCAAAGCAGTAAATGGACAATGTCAACTCTGAACTACAAAGATGTCTGCAAATGTGACATGAAGGCTGACGACATCAACCCTGGCATGTAGGAAACGCTTGCAGACGGCTGCAGAGCCTGGAGACAGTCAGGCTGTGCGTCCATAGCAGTGACCAGAGGAGGACTCGCCGCAGGGAGGAGCATGGAGAGGAGAAATGCCACGGTGAATCTGCAGCAACACAACCGGACACCTTCATCTGCCCCAGCTGCCACAAAGCATGTCTCTCCCCGTCCACAGCGGGTGCTGTAACTCTCCAAAGGTTTGACATCACCCAGTTGATGCCAACATTATGAATAGAGTTTCCATTGATTATTAAACTATGCAGTCCCGCGTGATCCTAAGCTTCCCAGCTGTGTATTTTGTGGCTTTAAAAACCAGCGGAGGCACAACTCCCTGCTTGAAACCCCAGAGAGCTGCTGAAAGTCAGTGTGGACAATAATGAGCCAGGTGGATTTTACAAGCAGTTTCTGATATTTGGATGCTCCCCTCTCTCACATACTTTTGGCAGCTGGAAGCTTCCAAGGAGCAGAAGTGGCAATACCTGGGGGCCCAAAAACTTGGATTTGTGATCTGTCAAGAGGCGAGTCCCTTCCTCTTCTATCTGTCACCAGGTGGCAGAGTATCCTGGCAACCATATCCAGTGGTGGGTTTTTGGGGGTGGAAGGAAGAGGATACCCAGTGACAGCTTGTAAGCCATCCGTAAGATAGAGAACTAATTCATCTTACTGTTTTAATTAATCATATTGAGTGAGCTAGGAATTGGGGAGAAATTTGATTCTGTTCAGTGTGTTACTACTTGATTCACATTTCTTGAGCCAATATGTAGAGTTTGCATTTCTCTGAATTTTGCAGCCCGGCTGAAAAATGCATTTATTAGGGGAAATGGGCATAAAAATGCAGATATTAGCGAAAACACATGGGGTTGCGGCACTCATCTCGCGGGTGGTGCTGTGGTCTAAACCACTGAGCCTTTTGGGCTTGCTGATCAGAAGGTTGATGGTTCGAATCCCTGTGACTGAGTGAGCTCCTGCTGCTCTGTCCCAGCTCCTGCCAACCTAGCAGTTTGAAAGCATGCCAGTGCAAGTAGATAAATAGGTATCGCTGCAGTGGGAAGGTAAACGGCATTTCTGTGCGCTCTGGAATCCATCACGGTATTCTGTTGCACCAGAAGTGGTATAATCCTGCTGGCCACATGACCCGGAAAGATGTCTGTGGACAAACGCCGGCTTCCTTGACCTGAAAGAGAGATGAGCGCCGCAACCCCATAGTCACCTTTGACTGGACTTAACCATCCAGGGGTCCTTTACCTTTACCTAGGTGGCTCTATCTACTTTTCTTGGCCCCTCTTCATCAAATTAACACAGCAAACCAGTGGCTACCAAACCCCAGGGCATATCTGCATTGGTCCAGCAGAAATCCATTCCCACCAAGGGGGAAAAAATCTTGACACTCACAAGCCAAGGATGAAGAGATGAGATCACTGGCCAGCCCAGCTGTAACTCACCAAAGGTTGACATGTGTACCCAAGGAGGCCCATCTTAGCAGGTTGTTTTTTTTTTAATGTTGCCAGCAAAATAAGGGAAGTGATGCTTTGTTGTTGTTGTTGTTTAGTCGTTTAGTCGTGTCCGACTCTTCGTGACTCCATGGACCAGAGCACGCCAGGCACTCCTGTCTTCCACTGCCTCCTGCAGTTTGGTCAAACTCATGCTGGTAGCTTCGAGAACACTGTCCAACCATCTCGTCCTCTGTCGTCCCCTTCTCCTTGTGCCCTCCATCTTTCCCAACATCAGGGTCTTTTCCAGGGAGTCTTCTCTTCTCATGAGGTGGCCAAAGTATTGGAGCCTCAGCTTCAGGATCTGTCCTTCCAGTGAGCAGTCAGGGCTGATTTCCTTCAGAATGGATGCATTTGATCTTCTTGCAGTCCATGGGACTCTCAAGAGTCTCCTCCAGCACCATAATTCAAAAGCACTATTCCCTGGCAAACAGCAGAGATGAGGCAGGCTGCTGAAGAAGACAGCTTGGTCTCCTCGAACCTGCAGAGGTATGAAGAGGGCAGAGCAGAGACGGATCAAGTGGTGAAGTCTCAGGTTGCTTGAGAAGGAACTGGGGAAGGAGGGGCCTTAGAGAGCTGTGGGAAGAACAGGACCTTCAGTCCTCGCAGCTGCCTCATTGAGGCAAGATCTCCTGGGAAGATGACTCACTAGGCCTGAGCTGTTTTGTTTCTTTGAGCAATAATAATTTATAATAATAATAATTTATTATTTATACCCCGCCCATCTGGCTGGGTTTCCCAAGCCACTCTGGGCGGCTTCCAACACAATATTAAAATACAGTAATGCCTCAAACATTAAAAGCTTCCGTAAAAAGGGCTGCCTTCAGATGTTGTCTAAAAGTTTGGCAGTTGTTCTCTTTGACATCTGAGGGCATTCCACAGGGCAGGTGCCACTACCAAGAAGGCCCTCTGCCTGGTTCCCTGTAACTTGGCTTCTCGCAGTGAGGGAACCACCAGAAGGCCCTCGGTGTTGGTCCTCAGTAGAACGATGGGGATGGAGACGCTCCTTCAGATATACAAAGAGTTAACTTCATTGACACCTTGTGAGCTTTTTGCTGGCCCTGCTCCCGACCCCCACCGTGACACCATTTCATCCTCACAAGAACCCTGTGAGGTAAGTCCGCCTGAGAGAAACTGGCCCAAGGTCACCCAGTGAACTTTATGGGTCAAGTGGGGATTTGAACCCAGGACTCCCAGGTCATAGGTCCAGCACTCCAACCATCACACCACACCGGCTCTTTAGGCTATGCAAGGTGAATGCAGCTACAAACACCAGGTGCTTGATGCAACCCCTCCCACCCTCTGGCCCCTCAGCCCAAACCGGTTTTGCAGTCCCCTGAGGAAAGCAAGGCAGGAGGTTTATCCGGCCCATGGCGGCCCGTCACGCGTGGTTGGTGGGCCGTCACATTCCACTTCCTCTCGTGCAAGTTACGCAGGACGGCCTTGTACCTTTTCGAACCACAATCCGCTGTGCTCTTACTGAGGCGTAAGCCCCACGAACCCAATGGGCTTCACATCTGCGTCAATAGCTGTGTGTTTGACAATAAACTCAGGAACAAAAGGCTTCTGAAAAAAAGGAGTTTCACTTCTACCTTGTTATTTTCATTTCCCTTCTCTCTATCTTTGTGTGTGTGTCTGTGCGCACCTCCTTTTTTTGCAGATTACCTTTCTCTGCATGTGAAGAACTGTTCCTCTTGACTGGCCTCTGTCTCTCGTCTTTGGCTTTTTATTTATGGTCTCGCCGTTTTAATGAGAGCGCAATCAATATACGTCGAGAGGTGCGGAAGACATTGCAAAGGAGCAAAACCCTGCGCTGGGATCCAGATGAGGTGTGCTCTGAAGAACCAACGAAAGTGTTTTTTTTCAGAAGAGTCCCACGCAGATCTTTTCAGTATGAGTTCAGCAGATTCTTTCAGCATCAAAACAACTTTATTTTATACAAAGATGATAGAGGATAGATGGATAGATAGATAGATGATGATAGATAAATAGATAGATGGATAGACAGACAGACAGACAGGCTGGAAGAGAGCCAGTGTGCTGTGAAAGAGGGGCAGTGCAGTGGTTAGCGTGTCAGATCAGGGTTCAAATCCCTGCTCAGACATGAAGCTCACTAGAGGACCTTTGGCCAGTCACTGCCTGTCAGTCTAACGTACCTCACAGGATTGTTGTGCAAATGAGGAGGAGACCATGTATGCCACTTTGATTTCCTTTTGGGGAAAAGGTAGGATGTACATGCCTGTGTGCCAGCTCTGTGCTCTGCCTGCTATCAGATCTCCTCCCTAGGACAAACCCGAACTGCTCTGATTTGGCCTCTTGCCTGGCCCTTTGTTGTGGGCTCAGCTTGCTTGGACTCTGACCCAGGGCTGGCTCCAAATACTTCTCTGCTTGCTGCCCCATGGCTGCTAGCAGGTGTGGCGTGATGGTTAGGTGGTTGGGCACCAATGATCTGATTCAGTATAAGGCAACTTCCTAGGTTCTTATGTCTGAAAGCACAATTCACTCAGGCAAAAGCACTTCAGGTGGACCAAGAGCAGGGCCAGGGAGAGGCGTGGCCTGTGGAGAGTGGGCGTGGCCTGGACAGAATCCCGAGGGCTAGGTAGGGGAGACTGGGGGCCACATTTGATTCCTCAGCTCCTCACCTCTCCTGTAGTAGACATTATTCTGGTGGGTTCGGGCAGGAGAGAGGAGCAGCGAAAAACAATGCAAATCCTTAGGGAAGGAAAACAATCAAAAGGAACAAAACATGGTTTTGCTTCTCTTTGTGCATGTAGCGAAGGAGGCCTGTGGATTACAGGAAAGTTGGATGCTGAAGGAATGGACCATGAGAGAGGAATCCTGTACGATAACTGGCACAACCCCACTCTTTCCCGACCTCTGCCTGCGTGCAAGGGTACAACGAGGAAGAAAAAGAGCAATAATGACCTCTGATAAAAGGGACTGTACCGTGAGACTGTTTTCCCAGACACAGAGCGACCTTTCAATTCAGGCTGGGGCGAGGTGTGTCTGTGCGGAGTTTGGACTTTCAGCTCGCCACGTCCTGCTGGGCTGCTCTGTTTGCCAGGCCAGGTCCACCCACCCCTCTTCCCTGCCCCCCTTTTTTATATGATTATCGTGTCACAAGGGAGCGTTCTGTATGCAGAGCAGGCCTGGCTGGCAGGCCTGGACCTTTGCAAATCAATTTGTCTGTGGAGAAGGGAAAAAAAGAAAGAAAAGCGAATCCGCTGGGGTGAAAGATGGCCGGGGGTGTGGGACAAAACTATGCCTCCCTTTGTGACGTCACGGTGTGGGGCGCTCCCGTTGCCAATGTAAAAGGGGCCATTTGCAGATCTTGCTATCTCTGTGCAGACTCAAAGCCCTCAAAGGGGAATATCGGAGGGCACCGGAAAGCATTAGGGTTAGAGCTAGGATTAAGGTGATGCGTTTTAATTTTCTTATGCAATCTGTACCCCTACCCAAGGAGCTCAAGGTGACATGTGTGGCGTTCCCCCAATCCCTCTACACCCCCACAACAAGATAGGCTTTGCTAGAAGACATTGACTGGCTCGGGGTCACCCCAGTGATCTTCATGGCTGAGTTGGGGGGTGAATTCTGGTCTCCCGGGTCCTGGAGAAACCACAACATCCCTTTGTCTGTCCGAGTACTCAGAGGGGTTGCAGAAAAACAGTGGCTTTGGCAGTGCTACCTGACATCAGTATCAACCGCAAAAACAACACCACATCTGAAAGACACATGGGCTTCAATTTTTTTTTAAAAAACGATCCTTAGAATTGATGCAGTGGTTCGGTGTTTTTAATGTTCTATGCTTTTCTACATGCTGGAGTGCCTGGGGGAACCCAGCCAGATGGGCAGGGTACCAATAATAAAACTATTATTATTATTATTATTATTGTTGTTGTTGTTGTTGTTGTTGTTGTTGTTGTTGTTGTTGTTGTTGTAGCATTCCATGCATTCACTTAGTCACCTGTACAACACCCTTTGTTTGGTAGGTCACAGTCAGAGGCCCCATCTTCCGAAGAACATTGGGGAGTCTGATGTGCACCGAGCTCTGCATTCAGTCTCAACAAGGCCCCCCCCCCAGCCCCTTCAAAAAAAGATTGATGGGGCCCAAAGAGCCTCCCCCCCCCCGGAGCTGGTGCATATGGCCACAATTGTTTCCTCTGTATTGTTGGTCTAACAGAGAGTAGCTCTTGTAGATTTATGTGACGCTGTTTACATTTCCCACAAGGCCCCTGAGTGACACTTACCTCTAGGGCATTGTGGGTAGTTTAAATGGCCGCCAGCTGACTCTGGCTCTGGGCAAAGGGAGAGTTCAGCGCTGCACAAGTGTGGGCCTCTTTAACTCTCCAAATCGGGACTCCAGATTGCTGGACTTCTGTATCGCTTTACACTGAAACAAAACCCAAAAGCCTCTCTTGCACACAATGAAACCGCATTAAATCTTCGCACGAGATCAGTACAGCAATAATGGTTTTGAAAAAAACCAAACCCAGACACCGGAGCCCAAATTGAGTAACTGTAACACAATATCATTAAAGCTGCCCATATGGTGTCAAAAGTGAAGATGGTACCCATGATGCTCTCTAGAGAGAGCATTTCAAAGATTCCCCAAAGGTGGTGGTCCTTTGGCTGGGACACAGAAAATGGCGTCAGATGATTATCACAGTGTCCAGGTGGCTCTTTAGGTATTGGGGTCCTAAGCCATCTAGAGCTTTAAAGATAAATACTGTCACTTTGTATTGAACCCATAAATTTATTGGCAGCTAGTAGCACAGACGTGTGTGTGTGTGTGTGTGTGTGTGTGTGTGTGAACTTGCCAGTTTCTGTTTCTCCTAATTTCTCATTTCCCCCAGTCGTGAGTTTGGTTCTTTACATCAGTCTGCATTTGACTTTTAATATCCGCCAGGGGAAAAAATGACCAGCATTTTAGTACGGTTATCTACTAATAGGCATGCAGTTTTTTGGCATGCGGTTTTATCTAATACTGTATATACACATTTGCTGCATTTACATTTTATTGAACTGTCTGTATAGTTAAAGCTATGGTTTTCCCAGTAGTGATGTATGGAAGTGAGAGCTGGACCATAAAGAAGGCTGATCGCCGAAGAATTGATGCTTTTGAATTATGGTGCTGGAGGAGACTCTTGAGAGTCCCATGGACTGCAAGAAGATCAAACCTCTCCATTCTGAAGGAAATCAGCCCTGAGTGCTCACTGGAAGGACAGATCCTGAAGCTGAGGCTCCAAGACTTTGGCCACCTCATGAGAAGAGAAGACTCCCTGGAAAAGACCCTGATGTTGGGAAAGATGGAGGGCACAAGAGAAGGGGACGACAGAGGATGAGATGGTTGGACAGTGTTCTCGAAGCTACCAGCATGAGTCTGACCAAACTGCGGGAGGCAATGGAAGACAGGAGTGCCTGGTGTGCTCTGGTCCATGGGGTCACGAAGAGTCGGACACAACTAAACGACAAATTCACAAATATATGCATTTTTATGGACGTCACCTTAGTACATGTGCTTTTGTTACGCATTTCCTTGCAGAATTCTGGGAAGTGTGGATTTGAAAGTGTGGCTGTGCTTCAGTTTGTGCGTGTGTGTTTTTTGGTTTTTTTGCAAACTGCAAATTGGATCGTTTCACCTTTCAGCACAAACTGTATCTACTTTCTCTCCAACCCTAGTCTAGACTGTGTTTAAAGAGATGGCTTAGCCAATGCCCCATCGAGCCCAGCACTTGTCGTCTGAATATGGAACAGGGATAAAATCAGAGCATTGCATTGTCAACTTTGGGCGGCAGAGTGGGAGATTTTGACGCTGCCGTTCTCGAATCCCCTGTGTCTCATTTTTACGGAAATGCATTTTGCTTTAAATTCTGCAAATTGCCGGGGCCCTCTGTGAAAGGAAGGACAGGATGAAAACCAATCACTACACCGAGATAAATAAAACAGGGAGATAGAAGGAGATAGAAAACATAAGCACGGTTTTCAACGGGTTCTGCTTTTGTATTTAAGGCTCCTTTCTAGCGCGGAACCACCTCATTTACATGAACAAAATAGTGCCTTTACATTGCTACAGTAGCCAAACCTTGAATTACAGCGTCGGGGGTCATTCTAAACCCGCACAGCATGGGGGCTTCTATCCGCCTGTGTATTTACGACCGGCGAAAACGTGGGGGTGGGAGGGAGGGAGGAAAAGAGCCCAGTTTTTCTCTGCGGAGGAAAGAAATGTATAATCGTGGTGCAAAAAACATTGCCGCACAATGGTATTGATTTCTGACAGGCTGGGCTTAAGATTAATCAGTACTCCCCACCCCCCGCCAGACCCCAACACCACATCAGCCAAAAGCCAGAGAAATGCAATTATTTTGTTTCCCTAAGTTTCAAGTCTTCTCGTGACAAGGCCTTCCCAAAGCTATAGATATATTCTGTGTTTTCCATAGAGCAGTGAAGCAGATTAGTACTGATGTGAGCAATTAATCTTTTGAAATGAAGAACAGGGAGCAAAATTTGGTTGATGGAAGCTGCTCTGAGTGTAAGCTGGCCTGTGAAGGCAGCGAGAGAGTGCTGGTCTTATCTTTCCGATACGCTAAGCATTTGTTGTTGTTGTTTAGTCGTTTAGTCGTGTCCGGCTCTTAGTGACCCCATGGACCAGAGCATGCCAGGCACTCCTGTCTTCCACTGCCTCCCACAGTTTGGTCAAACTCATGCTGGTAGCTTCGAGAACACTATCCAACCATCTCGTCCTCTGTCATCCCCTTCTCCTTGTGCCCTCCATCTTTCCCAACATCAGGGTCTTTTCCAGGGAATCTCCTGTTCTCATGAGGTGGCCAAAGTCTTGGAGCCTCAGCTTCAGGATCTGTCCTTCCAGTGAGCACTCAGGGCTGATTTCCTTCAGAATGGATCGGTTTGATCTTCTTGCCGTCCATGGGACTCTCAAGAGAACCTAGCAAATTTGGGACTCTCAAGAGAACCTAGGGAACCTAGCAAATTTGGAGAGGGTTTTTGGAAAACCTGGGGGCCTCCCGGTTGTCACTATCTTGCAGGAGGTTTACCAGAAATGTTTGTGCAATCAAAATACACTAAAGCGCTATGGTGCCCTTCTCCGAATTTCACAGTGTAATTCTGCAGCCAGGTGATGTGTGCAAAAATGCATATACTGGGGTGAAGTTTACATAGAAATGCATATAATATCAAAGCACATTCTATTTGGGGAAACTGCTTTGCAAAAGTGTGTATATTAGAGAATATTACATACAGGATATGTGTACACTGGGGGAAATTTTGCCCCTGCCATCTTGTTTCGTTGGCTCCTTGGCCGAGTCACACAACCCTGTAGAAACCTCTCCTGTTCTACTGAAGGCAGAATCGGTGTAAACTGGCGAGACAGCTTGCATTGATAGAAACTTAAATCTCCCAGCTATGTTTCTTTCCTGATGGCAAAACCCGTTTACTTAGAGTGAGCAAAGTTCCCCAGGGCTTGGCCCCTTTGCGGATATATGTCAAATGGAGAATCTACTCTGGTTTTCCTTCCTTCCTTGAATAATTCATCTCAGTTGAAGCTTGAACAAAGAGATATGGAGTAGAAACTGGTCTTGTATGTGCCTGCCCAAAAACCAGTTTGAAAAGACCATGCAGATGGACAAGATTTTGGACATGTTGCATTGATGCTCATCTAACTAGCCAGGGAGTAATTAAAAAATGACAGCATTATCAAATGTTTTGATTAAAATGTGGTCCACAGAAGCAGTAAGAGAAGAGGCTGGGCTGGACTGGGCTGTAACATTCAACAAAACAACAGATGTTCTCTCTCTCTCTCTCTCTCTCTCTCTCTCTCTGTGTGTGTGTGTGTACACACACACACACACACACACACACACACACACACACACACACACAATACAATAACCATTAAACACATGTCCAGCAGTACAGTGGTACCTCGGATTACATACACTTCAGGTTTCAGACTCCACTAACCCAAAGATAATGCCTCGGGTTAAGAACTTTGCTTCAGGATGAGAACAGAAATCGTGCTCCGGCGGCGCGGCAGCAGCGGGAGGCCTCATTAGCTAAAGTGGTACCTCAGGTTAAGAACAGTTTCAGGTTAAGAACGGACCTCTGGAACGAATTAAGTACTTAATCCGAGGTACCACTGTACATCTAATGGTGTTTGTTTTCTCCATTGTCTCTAGACATATACTTACACATTCAACATTCAAACATATTACTTAGTTTAATCTCTCCACTCGGAATATTGAGCAAGGTCTTGATTTTGGACACTGACATAGTTAAAGAAAGGGGTCCACATTTATTGGAGGGTGCCTTTATTCACCTCTTCAGGATTCTCAAAAATCAGCAATTCATGTGATGGCTCTCCCCCCCCCCCGACCCACAGTGGATTGAACCACTGACTAAATAGCTGCATAAGAGGAAGCGTTGTTTAGGTCATTCAAGGAACACAACTAGACAGGAGGGGTGCCATCAACTTGGAAGGCTTCCAAAGAAGTTTCAACAAATTTGTGGAGCAGAGTTTTCCAAACTTTTCGTGTCGGTGACACACTTTTTAGACACGTATCATTTCGTGACACAGCAGTTCAGTTTTACAGTGGTACCTCGGGTTACAGACGCTTCAGGTTACAGACTCCACTAACCCAGAAATAGTACTTCGGGTTAAGAACTTTGCTTCAGGATGAGAACAGAAATCGTTCTCTGGCAGCGCGGTGGCATCAGGAGGCCCCATTAGCTAAAGTGGTGCTTCAGGTTAAGAACAGTTTCAGGTTAAGAACAGACCTCCAGAAGCAATTAAGTTCTTAACCTGAGGTACCACTGTAGTAGCAAACCGCAGGTTGGACTAGCCCCTTTCCAGCCCCAAGTGGCAAAACTACACACTGCAGCTGAAACACTAATGTGCCGCGATGCATAGTTTGGAAAGCTATACCCTGGAGGTTCAGGCGATTAATGCCTACCAGCCATGATGATGATGATGATGATGATGATGATAATAATAATAATAATAATAATAATAATAATTTATTATTTGTACCCCGCCCATCTGGCTGGGTTTCCCCAGCCACTCTGGGCGGCTTCCAACAAAGATGATAAATACACTAAAATGTCACATATTAAAAACTTCCCTGAACAGGGCTGCCTTCAGATGTCTTCTAAATATCAGGTTTATCGCTTTGACATCTGATGGGAGCGCGTTCCACAGGGCGGGCGCCACTACCGAGAAGGTCCTCTGCCTGGTTCCCTGTAACTTGGCTTCTCGCAGTGAGGGAACCGCCAGAAGGCCCTCGGCGCTGGACCTCAGCGTCCGGGCAGAACGATGGGGGTGGAGACGCTCCTTCGGATGTACTGGACCAAGGCCGTTTAGGGCTTTAAAGGTCAGCACCAACACTTTGAATTGGGCTCGGAAACGTACTGGGAGCCAATGTAGGTCTTTCAAGACCGGTGTTATATGGTCTTGGCGGCCGCTCCCAGTCACCAGTCTAGCTGCCGCATTCTGGATTAGTTGTAGTTTCTGGGTCACCTTCAAAGGTAGCCCCACGTAGAGCGCATTGCAGTAGTCCAAGCGGGAGATAACCAGAGCATGCACCACTCTGGCGAGACAGTCCGCGGGCAGATAGGGTCTCAGCCTGCGTACCAGATGGAGCTGGTAAACAGCTGCCCTGGACACAGATTTGACCTGTGCCTCCATGGACAGCTGTGAGTCCAAAATGACTCCCAGGCTGCGCACCTGGTCCTTCAGGGGCACAGTTACCCCATTCAGGACCAGGGAGTCCTCCACACCTGCCCGCCTCCTGTCCCCTAAAAACAGTACTGATGGCTGTGTCCTACCTTCAGCATGCTTCTGAACATCGGTTGCTGGGAATCAAAGAATTGCAGAGTTGGGAGGGTTTCCGAGGGTCGTCTACTCCAACCCCCTGCAATGGAGGAATCTCAGGTGGGGGAGAGAGCTCTTGTACTCAGGTCCTGCTTGCAGACTTCCTGGAGGCATCTGGTTGGCTGCTGTGAGATCAAGATGCTGGACCAGACAGGGTGACCCCCCCCCCTTGCTGGGTGTTAGAATTCCTGCTCCATGATTGCAGTCATGGGATTGTTGTCTTTCACATGACGATATATGTTTTGACTCCACAGAGTGGGAAGTCACAGAGACAGGATGTTTGTGTTACTGTGTTCCGTGAAGTGGGACCATTGTCCTTTGTTCTTTTTCTCTTCGCTGTCTGATGCTAGGGAGAGAGGGAGCCATGTTGCAGTGCTCCATGTGTGTTTATATGTAAATAAAGTAGATTAGCCAAAATGCTGAGTTGCTGAGGTCTGCCACGCAAAATGCCCAAACTCTGCGGATCCCTAAGTGTGCCGATGTCTGTTGGCATCGGTCTCTGTGATGTTCGGGCTGAAGAAAGCTTTTGAAGCTCCTGAATGATCGACCAGGAGGGAGAGAACATGCCAGTCGGGTATGTGTCTTTGCCAGGGTCCTACTCGAGTGTAGGCTGAACTCCTAACACTGGAATCCCCTTCCTCTTCCCCATCAGCTTGGCTCACCCAACAGCGCTGGATAATAGACAAAGCCTGCTTTAGATCCGTATTTCCCCAAATTTCCAATAGCCAACACGATTCTCCTCCTCCCTTGGTCGTGTTGGCTTTTGGAAGTTTGGGAAATATGGATCTAAAGCAGGCTTTGTCTATTATCCAGCGCTGTTGGGTGAGCAAAGCTGGTGTGTCATGAACTGGCAGGACAATGGGGAGGAGGAAGGGGACCCCAGCAAGGGGGGCAGCCGAGACTGAGACACAATGGGGCAGAGGAGAGGTTGGTGTAGGAAATACTCACAGGGTGACAAGGGGATGGGGTCAGTGCACAGGAACCGGAGCAGGAGAACCCATCACTAGAGCTAGAAGGGCCACTGTCTCCATGAACACGGTGGGCAGGCTGTTCCTGGAGGCAGAGGCTGGCAAAGGCCCACAGCTTAGCTCCCTAGCTGGCTAGGTGGGGCTCACCAGCACTGGGATGAGGTGTGTGATTCCTCAGCTAGAGTATCTTGGAGCAGGTGAAGGTCACATGCCTCCACAGACCCAAGTGCTGCAATCAGCATGCAAAGTACTTGGTGTGGCCAGAAAGTTCGGTGAATGGTCACAGAAACTGGACAGCAATAAATATTCAAACATACATATCTTACGTTGGGACATGGGTGGCGCTGTGGGTTAAACCACAGAGCCTAGGACTTGCTGATCAGAAGGTCGGCGGTTCGAATCCCCGCAACGGGGTGAGCTCCCATTGCTCGGTCCCTGCTCCTGCCAACCTAGCAGTTCAAAAGCACGTCAAAGTGCAAGTAGATAAATAGGTACCGCTCCGGCAGGAAGGTAAACGGCGTTTCCATGCGCTGCTCTGGTTCGCCAGAAGCGGCTTAGTCATGCTGGCCACATGACCCGGAAGCTGTACGGTGGCTCCCTTGGCCAATAAAGTGAGATGAACGCCGCAACCCCAGAGTCATCTGCGACTGGACCTAATGGTCAGGGGTCCCTTTACCTTTACCTTACATATCTAACAGGCCTTCAAAGTAGGTAGACCCATCTGATACAATGCACCATTGACAAAGTTCATAGAACTGTTGGAAACTTCTGGAGAAGTCCTCTTTTCATACTGCTTTCAGTTCCCTCTTCTCAGCAGCTTGGACGTGTGAAATCTTGGAAAATCTGTACCTTTTCAGTGCAGATTTCAGTTTTGGAAAGAGAAAGAAATCTGGTGGGGCCAGATTGGGAGAATATGGAGGGTGGGACAACTCAGTAACCTCAGTAACGATTTCACGCGGAATATACAATTCTTCCGCCATCATTCGGACGGACAAACGCTGATCCCGCATCAATAACTCATGAACTCTGTCGACATTTGCTGCCGTTCTGCTCATCGACAGTCTGCCAGACCGGGGGTCATCTTCAATGGTTTGCCGCCCTTCACGGAAAAGCTCAAACCACTCATACACAGAGCCAGTGTGGTGTAGTGGTTAAGAGCGGTAGTCACGTAATCTGGGAAACCGGGTTCGTGTCTCCGCTCCTCCACCTGCAGCTGCTGGGTGACCTTGGGCCAGTCACATTTCTTTGAAGTCTCTCAGCCTCACTCACCTCACAGAGTGTTTGTTGTGGGGGAGGAAGGGAAAGGAGAATGTTAGCCGCTTTGAGACTCCTGAAGGGGAGTGAAAGGCGGGATATCAAATCCAAACTCCTCCTCCTCCTCCTCCTCTTCTTCTTCTTCTTCTTCTTCTTCTTCTTCTTTGAAGTTACAGCTTCATCTCTGTACACAACTGTGAGCATTTTGTGGGTTTCCGATACTGATTGTATATTCGAATATTTCTCACTGTCCCATTTCTGTGACCATTCACCGAACTTTCTGGTCACACCTTGTATAGAAAGGGCAGCAGAGCTGAGGTCTGAGTGTCTGCTCAACTGTCCATGTTGATGGAGCTCAGTTTGGATGCTCCAGGATCTTTGAAGGACTGTGCTTGACCCTTGACTGGGGACTTGACATGCCAGCTTGCCGCCAGGTAGGCCAGGGGTAGAGGACCCTTGCTCTCCATGATAAGGTCTCCGTTGCAATAACAGGGTCTCTCTTTGTCAGCCTTTGAAGGGATGAGCAGAGGAGAGAGATGGGGAGAAGGCCTAATGTTTTATGGGGACCGTGCTTGTCCCATCTGCGCAGGCGCCTAATTAGATCTGACACTGTGGAGGCATTTCCCTGACATTTATGCCACCGTCTTTCAATCTTGGGAAGCGTTTAAAGTCTTGTGGGAGGCACAACAAACAATGTCAGACATAACATAAAACCCTCCAGTGGTTGTGACCCACAGAAAGGAGAGAGGGGGGGAAGGGGAGGGAAAGGAAGGACAAGGCAAGAGAGGGTCCGGGGCGCGTGCGAAGCGAAGGAGAGAGAAATCCCACACGTTTTACAAGGAGTGTTAGATGTGAGAGAGGAAGGGTGGGGCCGTTTTATGTGTGCTTGTTGGAAGGCATAAAAAGGCTCCTTTGGATTCTTCAAAAAATGCAGAGGGGAGCAGAAGGCGAAAATGAACATCTCCAGGAAAGAAGAAAGACAACGATGAAAACATCAAAGGACACCATGACACCTGAACAAACTAATCACATGGCAATGAAAGGGGAGTTAGGGGGTGGCCCACAGAGAGGAAACTCTGGAAGAAGTTCCAGCAAAACACAGTAAAAGCACTATCAAGCGACACATTTACTGTACAGTACCTGGGGTTGCCGATGCTTCGGGTTACAAACGCTTCAGGTTACAGACTCCACTAACCCAGAAATAGTACCTTGGGTTAAGAACTTTGCTTCAGGATGAGAACAGAAATCGCATGGCAGCAGCAGGAGGCCCCATTAGCTAAAGTGGTACCTCAGGTTAAGAACAGTTTCAGGTTAAGAACAGACCTCCAGAACAAATTAAGTTCTTAATCCAAGGCACCACTGTATTATTTAAAAAGTGTAACACACAAGGAGGGCATCTTTCATAAAATGAGAGAGAGCGTGGGGAAGGGGAAGGGTGAATGCCAAGATATCCCAAGCTCTGCATGCCCACAAAGTGTGCTGCCATATGTTTGCTTCTGACTGGTGTCCCCCCACCACAAAGTGAGAGTTCCATTGTTGGTAGTACCAATTCAAATAAATGGACCAAATTTATTTGTTCACTTCAGTTCAGTTTGTAAGCTTATTGCAGCTAAAGACCATGACAAACTTGTAGCCTCTGCCTCTTGACCACCCCCAAGAATGCAGTGGGGTAATCCAACCATGAAGGGACACGGGTGGCGCTTTGGTCTAAACCACAGAGCCTAGGGCTTGCTGATCAGCAGGTTGGCGGTTCGAATCCCTGCGATGGGGTGAGCTCCTGTTTTTAAGTCCCAGCTCCTGCCAACCTAGAAGTTCGAAAGCATGCCAGTGCAAGTAGGTAAATAGGTAACGCTCTGGCGGGATGGTAAATGGTGTTTCTGTGCGCTGCTATGGTTTGCTAGAAGCAGCTTAGTCATGCTGGCCACATGACCCGGAAGTTGTCTGCGGACAAACGCCAGCTCCCTTGGCCTATAGAGCGAGATGAGCGCCGCAACCCAAGAATAGTCTGCGACTGGACTTAACGGTCAGGGGTCCCTTTACCTTTAAGCCAACCATGAGGTTACCAATGGATAAGCTGTCCCAATCCAGGAACAGTGGTGGGCCTTGGGGGCCTCAAATTTCAGTGGTGCCTCCCCCCCCGGCTCTAGCACTCCATTGTAAATCATCGTTGCGGCATCCCGAGGCACCGGGCCTAGTGTGGCCAAACCAATCACAACCCACCTCTGCCAGAACAGCCATAGCTAACCCTTATCAATGGGAGTTTTTATGATGTATCTATGCCAACCTAGCAGTTCGAAAGCATAAATAGGTACCACTCCGGTGGGAAGGTAAACGGCGTTTCCGTGCGCTGCTTTGGTTCACCAGAAGAGGCTTAGTCATGCTGGCCACATGACCTGGAAACTGTACGCCGGCTCCCTCGGCCAATAAAGCGAGATGAGCGCTGCAACCCCAGAGTTGGCCACGACTGGACCTAATGGGCAGGGGTCCCTTTATCTTTACCTATCTTTCTATCAATGGATTCTATTTTTAGCACAAGCGCCATATTATGAAAATCATGGGCTCCAAACCAGAGCTTTTTAAGGGTGCCTGATAAATCTGACCCTTGTTAAAATGTTCATCGGAAAAATAATAATTCAGGTGCAGGTACAGATATTTACGAGTGTTCAGCAACCTTTCTGCCCATCACCTGAACGGTATTTGTGTACCGGCGGTGCTCAGGGGACCGCAGTTTGAGATGCTGTGCAGTACCGTATCGAGAAAGTTGCAGATTTCGCTATTTGCTTCTTTGCGTGAGGGCAGTATGGAAGGACACAAAACTCCAGAATTATACGAGTCACTTACACTGTCAGTCATAAAGATTTAATTACGGTCCTATCTTTGACTGGAGATTGTAAAAAAAGGAGTCTGGGTGGTTGTATTAATTGTATTCCCTCCTCACCTTGCTGTTTCCCTTGCCTCCATTAAAAGGACGATGGGCTTTGAATGATGAGGGGCAGCTTTTCTTGGAGGTTGGGGCTGCCCCGCTGAAAATCTCCTCGAGCCCCCACACTGGTTTCGCGGTTCCTCCGGCGGCAAGGCGGACCCAATGGCATTGGCCTTTCGGGCTGACAGCGCTGTAAAAAGTTTAAAGCCGCGACTGCTTTGAGAAGCCAAAGAGAGGAGAGGAGATGGGAAGTCTAAAAAGGTTAGCCTGAAATGCACTTTACTGTTATTTAGGAGAACAAATGAGTTAGGGGAAAAAAAATTTCAAATACCAGAATACCCTACAGGGAGGAGATATAACTATTAAAGGGCTGTTACAGCGGCCATAAATGGAGGAACAATAAAAATAAATTGATGAAGTAAATGTCAGCTCCGGTCCCCTGAGCTGCCCCTCACACCTTTGTCCAAAAGTAGAACATCTCCAATTACGGAAGGTTGGGATCAGCCTTCAATGACAGCATGACAAGGACACCACACACGGAACGCTGGCAGGAAGAATACAATTATGCGCAGCCTTGAAAAATTGTATCATAGTACAATGTGCATGTGTGTGTGTGTGAAATCAATTAATGGCGTTCGGGCTCCCACTCCGGCCCAATAATCCTGTAAAAGAGGAGGAGGAGGAGTGGAAAAAACAACAACAGCGACAACACACGTGTGATCTTTCCTTCGCTCTCACCCCCCCCTTCCATACCCCCGCCATGGGGAGGAGGAAATGTAAAATAGATGACCCATAAGTGAAAGTCAGCATTTTGCTGTGTGGTTTTTAGAGCATGTGCAATCTTCCTCATTATTCTTCTTATTTTAAAGAAACCTTGCTGTTGTGGTGGTGTTTTGTGTGTGTTTTTTTAGCTGGTTTTTTTTTTAAAGGGTATTTAAGTGAAAATCACCTTCTTCTTCTTCTGGCTGGGATCCACGGCGAAGGAGCAGTTGTCTTTGTTGAGCGGGCGGCAAGGAGAACGGAGAATGCCTCTCCGCGGTATGAAAGGGAGAAGGTAGAAGTTGGTGGTAAACAGGGTAGAAGGTGGAAGACCATTTATCTTGTGCAATTTACAACAGGTGCTAAACATTACGAAAAGCAGAGCTATTAAGCAATCAAATTAGGCTATAATTAACAGAAGAAAACCATACAAGAATTCTAATTAACTCATATCGAAACATGTCCGTGGTCGCCTCCAATAGCCCCACTTAAAGCTGAAACTGAGGAAGAAAAAAAAACACAAATCAGGGAAAAATATAACCCTAGAATAATGCTTTTTAAGTGGGTAAGAAATTGCAGCTATTGATGGCTTGGGTTTTATTTCTGATGTTGATTAAACTTTGTATTCTGCGGGATAGAATCTTTTATTTGAAAAGGCACTGGCTTGTATGGGTTGTTGATTGCACCTGTAAGGCTGAGATCCATAAATCACTTAAGCAGGCTTAATAAATTCAACGTATAACCCCATCGTATTCTATAAACGCAGGATGGCTTGGAGCGTTTAAAGACTACCTTGCCCACAACTCTAGTTCAGAAGTCCGTGTACTCGGTCAGACGTTTACCAGACGTTTAAAGCACATACAACACACCTGAAGCGCTTTGCTTCTCCCAAAGAATCTTGGGAGCTGCAGTTTGTTAAAGGTGTTGGAAACTGTAGCTGTGTGAGTGAAAACTGTTGGGGATCATTCTGCAAATAAACAGTAAAGATGTTTGTACCTTTAAGAACTGTTTCTGTGAGCTTTCGGCAGATTGGGTACAGCTGGTCATGGCTACAAAAGGAGGGAAAGTTGCAGTTTGAACTTTGCCTGCAAGGAAAAACACCCACAAGTTTTGTTGTTTGTTGTTATGTTATAAAACCGTCATTTGATTTGGTTTTACACTGGTCTCATGGTGTCATAGTTTCTGTCATCTGCCACCAGAGGAAAAAATCCCTCTAACAAATGCTTCCATTCCACCATGGAAGATGAAGGCCACATTTGCCTTATACATCTATACAGCGGTATCATACCACTTTAAATAGCTATTGCTTCTTCCCCCAGAGAATTCTGGGAGCTGTACACTGGACGCTCGGGTTGCGAACGTGATCCGTGCGGGATGCACGCTTGCAATCCGCAGTGTTCGCAACCTGCGTCTGCGCAGGTTGCAATTCGGCGCTTCTGCGCATGCACGACTGCCGAAACCCTGAAGTAAGCCGTTCCGGTACTTCCGGGTTTCAGTGGTCCGTAACCCGAGAAAAACGCAACCTGAAGCAGCTGTAACCCGAGGTATGACTGTACTTTGTTAAGGGTGCTGAGAGCTTTGAGGAGCACCCCTAGTCCCCTACCCCAGCTCCTGTTGCAAGATGTTCCCTGGGAATAAAGGCTGTTTGTTAAAATGCTCAAGCTGTGGGGGTTGTTGGCAGCTGCCTGACACTATGCGAGAAAGCCACTTCCGTCCTACGGAGGAGGTGGGGTTGCGGGCTTCACGGCCCCAACATGTGCACTGCGGCTGGAACCAGCCCTGGCGTGATTGGGGGGGGGGATTCCTGGCCGCATCACCCCCTGGGGAGGTGAGGGCCTAAGACACACCCCCAATCGGTGATCCCGGGGGAGTTCCTAGTTGATGTGCATCAGCAGGACTCCCCCTACTGGTGGTTAACCCTTCCTGGACGTCAAGCGGATGGGCTGAAGTCGGATATAGTCGGTTAGGACCAATGCCTAAGACAATACCGCTCATCACCTGTAACCAATAAAGTTGTGGCCTTATTTATCCCATTAACCTTAATAATTGTGTCATGTGTCTTTATTTCCACTGGTGGGGGCGGGAACTCGCCACGCAAAGGAGATTCTGACTAAATATCAGGAAGAACTTCCTGACAGTAAGAGCTGCTTGACAGTGGAATGGACTCTCTTGAAAGGTGGTGGACTCTCCTTCCTTGGAGGTTCCTAAGCAGAGGTTGGATAGCCATCTGTCATGGATACTTGAGCTGAGATTCCTGCATCGCAGGGGGTTGGACAAGAAGAAGAAGAAGAAGAAGAAGAAGAAGAAGAAGAAGAAGACGAGGAGTTTGGACTTGATATTCTGCCTTTCACTCTCCTTAAGGAGTCTCAAAGTGGCTAACGATCTCCTTTTCCCTTCCTCCCCCACAACAAACACTCTGTGAGGTGAGTGAGGCTGAGAGACTTCAGAGAAGTGTGACTGGCCCAAGGTCACCCAGCAGCTGCATGTGGAGGAGCGGGGAAGCGAACCCAGTTCACCAGATTACGAGTCCACCGCTCTTAACCACTACACCACGCTGGCTCTCTAATCTAATGAGACTAGATGACTTTTGGGTATCATTTCTAACTCTGCAATTCTACGAACATCACTGCCATTGTACTGAACTGGGAGGAGAGGTTTTACGGATTAATCTAATGAGTTGGGTCTGGGTCTGCATTCCAATGATGGGGCTGAGTTTGGCAGAGAGGCTGAGACTTTCAGCAACTGCCACTGTCTTAAAACAGCAGCAGCAGCATATTAATCTTGCGTTTATTGTGTGCTACTTGTTCCCTTCTTTCCGTTAGCCTCATTGGAGGCATGTTGTCGGGCGGAAAAGTGGGCTACGGTATACAAAAGTATGTGAAGTCAATCATAAAATTAATACTCCCACAACACACAGTGGGAGCGACCGTTAAGCGCTGTTTTAGACTCACGATGCGGTGTGATGGCTGGTCAAACACAAACATACAAAAAACATCTGGTAGCGTTCTCTCCTTTCTTTTAAAGGGAGGGGTTGAGTAGAAATCAAATAGAATCCATCTGGAGCCCAGTTGTTGCATAGTCCATGGGAAGGGGGAAAAAACCACTGGGAAGGGAAGTAAGACTAGCTAATTGGCTTTGTCAAAACTTTGCTGTTCTCCAGAGCCTTTGGGGTAGGTTCGTGGGAGCAGTTTTGCTGATTTCCACAACATGTGGGTGGCAACCATAGAGATCCCTTCTCAGCAGTTTAGGCCCCATTTTCTTTACCCAGGAATGCCTTAAATGCAGCACATTCTACTTCCACTGTCGGAGGCAGTATGCTGGGGATCACAAGTTGCTGGGAATTACAAATGGGAGAGCAGCAAGATCTGCTGGCAGGCTTCCCATGGGCCTCTGGTTGGCCGCTGTCAGAACAAAGCCTTGGTCTAGATCAGGGAGGTCTAATTTCTCAGACCAAGTGGGCCACAATTGTCCTTTGACTCAGAACCCGGGGGCTGCACACTGAATTTAATTTCCATATCGTCCATTAAAGAGTTCACAATATGGTTAATACTATTGAATACACACAGTTAGTAGATTTAAGGGTAGGCACTCCTAAACATCATGGCACCTACTCCCGAGTAAGTATGAGCTGGATCGGGTTGCTAGGCTGCAATATGTAGAATAGGATCACAACTCTGTGAGCACTGACCTGGGATTAAGCCCTGCTTAGGTCAAAATGCAGTGTAAACCTACTCTTAAGCAAACACTGATAGACGTACTCCAAGGTAAATACAAACTGTACAGGGATGCAGCCTTAAATATATATGTGCAGGTACTTAGTTGTCCATACTTGTGTGTGTGTGTGGGGGGGAATACCTCTCTTGCATATTATTGCTTTGATTATTATGTTGTTGTTAATATATTTGCAGAGGGGAGGACAGGCCCTTTGGGCCTTTCAGGGGTTCAGGGAGACACGGCAAATGCCTTTGCTGTTTGTTTTCACACACACCTCACAGCAGCAGCAACCAACAAGCCTGAGAAGTCCTGAATGTTGCTGAGGGCCACCTAAAACAGCCTTGAGGGTTGCATGTGGCCCCTGGGCCATGTGTTGGACCTTGATCTAAATGGACCTTTGGCCACCACAACAGGGCTTTTCTTGTGTGTGTGATTGTGTGTTTGGTTTGTAGGACACTACAAAGCTCGCAGGCAGTGCAAACATTGGGGGCCCCAACTGTGGCAATGTTTTGTTTGTGGTGGGTGCCATTTTGATTCCAAAATGCTCTCAAAAGCTACGGGAAAGCAGCCCTGAAAGACGTGCATCCCGGTTTTCCACTGGGCCATGTTGGAGGGTATGAGTTGATGGTAGGGACCCAGGTTTTTTCATTCCCCCAAACCATAGCACCAGTGAATCCTACTGCCTGATTTCTTTCTTGTCCCAGCACCTGAAACTGGGGACCAGTTAGAAGTCCTGGGGTGTGTGTGGGATGACAACAACAGGCAGATTGGGTTCTGGGCCTTCACCCAATTCCTTATCCCCCTCCCCACATCCCAAAACAGCTTCTGCACTTCCGTAGGGTTTTATTTTTTTAAACTAAGAAGGCCATGCGAGCTAATTAGTTAACAATTGTTCCGAACTTTCAAGAGCTGAGCATTTAATAATACTACCATACCCTCAATCCGAGAGGATTTATTGTTTCTACAAGATTAATTGTAAATCCAATGGAAAATAATACCATATCTGAGGTTCCAGCGAGATAATTATTGCAAAGATGGTATTAGCAGAGGGCCATTCTGACAACTCACCATTTTAATTGGTGGTTTCTAATTCTTTATAAATATCCCTTTACCGAAAAGAAGAAGAACAACGCACACACAACCTATCCTTCATTTCATTGCCTTGTTAAGCATTTCCCAAGCAAATCTGCAGATCTTTGGAGCTGAATGCAATACTGCTGCCATCATCCTTTGGCTTCCCCTACCCATGGTTGTAAGGTTGGTGGTTTGAATCCCCATGACGGGGTGAGCTCCTGTTGCTCAGTCCCTGCTCCTGCCAACCTAGCAATTCGAAAGCACGTCAAGTGCAAGTAGATAAATAGGTACCACTCTGGCGGGACAGTAAACGGCGTTTCCGTGCGCTGCTCTGGTTCACCAGAAGCGGCTTAGTCATGCAGCCACATGACCCAGAAGCCGTCTGTGGACAAACGCTGGCTCCCTCAGCCAATAAAGCGAGATGAGTGCTGCAACCCCAGAGTCGTCCACGACTGGACTTAATGGTTAGGGATCCCTTTACCTTTTTTACCCATGGTTGTATACTGGCTGGATTAAAAATCAACAACCACATAAGCCCAACTTCTTTGCTATAACTGCCTGACTTCTGCCTGACAGTTAAACCAATTATTATAACCTGGAAAAAGTATGCACTCTCTAAACAAATGTGTACCTGCGCTAATTCTCTTCTCATAGTGTTGTACAAGCAAATAAGCATTGCTGCGATTACAAAAGCCTCCAACTCTTCCTCAGCCTTCCCCAGATTTCAGAAACTTTGCACAAAGTCATGAGTGGTAGAAAGCTTCATTTTCAAGCTGGAGTCCTCTGAATGCTAAATGCCGAAACAGATACCACATTCCACACCTTTGTGGTGCATTTGTTGACCTGGGAATAATAAGTCCCTGTCTTAGTAACTGTAGTCAAAATAAAAAAAATCCTTCCAGTAGCACCTTAAAGACCAACTAAGTTAGTTCTTGGTATGAGCTTTCGTGTGCATGCACACTTCTTCAGATACACTGAAACAGAAGTTGCCAGATCCTTCTATATAGTGAGAAGGTGGGGAGGGGTATTACTCAGAAGGGTGGTGGGAATGGGAGATTGGCAGATAGCTGAGATGAGCCTGTTGACGACTCTTAACGACTGTAATAGGTCTTACAGGAAAAGGCAAGGGGTGAGAAGGTGAGAAATGGCTTAGTCATGTATAATGAGATAAGAATCCAATGTCTCTGTTCAGACCAGGTCTCTCCATGGTTTTAAGTTTGGTAATGAGTTGCAATTCAGCAGCTTCTTTTTCCAGTCTATTTCTGAAATTCCTTTGTAGTAAAACAGCTCCTTTGAGATCTTGTATAGAATGTCCTGGGAGATTGAAGTGTTCTCCTACTGGTTTCTCTGTTTTGTGATTCTTGATGTCAGATTTATGTCCGTTTATTCTTTAGTAACTGTAGATTTATGTCCGTTTATTCTTTAGTAACTGTACTGTGTTTATTATTGTTTTTAATTGAGTATTATGGTCCAGTGTGGTTCAGCAGATTTTTCGATGGCTAAAGTATTTCATAGAATCACAGAACTGCAGAGTTGGAAGAGACCCCGAGGGTCATCTAGTCCAACCCCCTGCAACGCGGAAATCTCTGCTAAAGCATCCTTGGAAAACCACAATCCACCCTCTCCTTAAAAACCTCCGAAGATGGAAAGTCAACCACCTCTCGTGGGAGACCGTTCCACTGTCCGTTCCACTGTCGAAAGCTCTTCCTGTCAGAAAGTTCTTCCTGATGTTTAGTCAGAATCTCCCTTCTTGTAGCTTTATGCCATTGGTTCGGTTCCTACCCTCCAGAACAGGAGAAACCAAGCTTTTTCTCCATTTTCCACGTGACAGCCCTTGAGATATTGGAAGGTGGCTAAACACACCCCTTGATATCAGGAGCGATGAGAAAGAATTTCAGGCTCCAAGGTTTGGAAATGGGTCTTCTGCTTAGGAGCAGAACCGATTATGCAAAGCCAAGCGAGCCTACAAACATTTCTACCAATTCCTGAACTTAACATTCTGTTCTAGGCTAAGGATATGTCAGGTCACGGCTCCTGGATCCCATGTACAGGGCTGATTGTCTTGGCCCTTGGTCCACGCAAGGTACAAGGCAGGAAAGCGAAAAAGGTCTTTTGTTACCAGGCAGTGATGTACTCACTCAGAAGGTTGAGGTTTAATTGCATTCTGAATCGTTTTTCAAGACTCGCCTCTGTCTGCCGTTGGCCTGCTGCCAAACTCATGCAGAAGCAGCCTTGAACACATGAGCTCCCAAGGTTGGTTTTTTTCCTCCCAACCACTCACCTAGCAGACCTGCTTTCTCCCATGAATCTGCCCACATTTCCCTCTTATGATTCTCTCCGGGCGAGGGGAGAGGCTTAGAGAATTGAAGGCAGCCCAGCGGATATTTAAAGGAGAGACCTGAGCCAATTTCACACCAGACATTCAAAACATTGTGATGCTACTTTAAACAGTCATGGCTTCCCCCAAAGCATTCTGGGAGTTGTAGTTTGTTTAGAGTGCAGAGAGTTGCTAGGAGGCTCCTATAGGAGTGTCTCTATTTTCCAGAGACAGCCCTGGATTTACAGAAGCTGTCCCTGTTTCTGATTTGACCCCAGAATGCCCCTCTTTTCTTCAGGACGTCCCTGTTTTCATCGGAGAAATGTTGGAGAGTATGGAGTTATGTGACCCCTGAGCTATAAAATCAGAAACAGTCCCAGCTGATGGAATACGCAGAGATGGCAAAACTTACAGGAAGAATAAGAGATCACGATGAGAGACTATTGTTTTTAACAGAATGAGGAAAATTTGCTGTATATATGAAGACAAACTGCAAACAATTGAAAACGTTAGCAGGATTGATATAAACCCGAGCAGTAAAAAAATAACTTATAGAGAGCAAAATGATTAAATTTATAAATAGGTTGGAACTGGTTATGCGGTAAGATTGTGATATAAAATAAGGAACCACAGAGAGGCGGGGATGGAAGTTGAATAAAATGTGTGTTGTTTTTTTTTGCTTAGATGTAATTTTTGTTATAGAAACATTGTAAAATGAAAAACAGGAAAAATAAAATATTATGAAAAATGTTAATCTCTCTCTCTCTCTCTCTCTCTCTCTCTCTCTCTCTCTCTCTCACACACACACACACACACACACACACACATCTTTACAAGACATATGAAGGCAGCCCTGTATAGGGAAGTTTTTATGTTAATGTTTTTAAATGTTTTTATATATGCTGGAAGATGCCCAGAGAGGCTGGGGCAACCCAGTCAGATGGGCAGAGTATAAATAATAAAATTATTATTATGGAATAAGTAAAGGTAAAGGGACCCCTGACGATTAGGTCCAGTCGTGGCCGACTCTGGGGTTGTGGCGCTCATCTCGCTTTACTGGCCGAGGGAGCCGGCGTACAGCTTCCGAGTCATGTGGCCAGCATGACTAAGCCGCTTCTGGCAAACCAGAGCAGCACACGGAAATGCCGTTTACCTTCCCGCAGAAGCGGTACCTATTTATCTACTTGCACTTTGACGTGCTTTGGAACTGCTAGGTGGGCAGGAGCAGGGACCGAGCAACAGGAGCTCACCCCGTCGCGGGGATTCGAACCGCCGACCTTCTGATCGGCAAATCCTAGGCTCTGTGGTTTAACCCACAGCACAACCCGCATTATTATGGAATAGGACACCCCTATTTTCATCTGGGAAATGTTGAAGGGTACCCCTCACAGTTATGGTTTCCAGCGTAGTTTAATAGTCAACCCCTCTTACCAGGCAACTCTGGGAATTGTAGCTCTGTGAGACTGAATAGGCCAGATTAGTTTCATTGTGAAGGCTAGCCATTTATTACCAGTTGCAGATCCGAAGAGGTTGCCATAGAGACAAATGGGCAGGACTTTTCCTACTTCACCTGACTGGATGCCACACCATCCTAGGATGGGGAACAAGAGACCAAGGGTATCTGTGCATCTGTGGGTCTTGGCTGATGCTGGAAGCTGGAGACACAAAGGTGTGTTTTGCTCCATGCTGGAGCCAAAGTTGTTGGCCTAGGGCTTTCCTGGAAACCTAAGGGGGGGGGGATAGTTAATGCTGTGAGTTCCTCCATCCTGTGCCGAGGTTGTAAGGTAAAGGTAAAGGGACCCCTGACCATTAGGTCCAGTCGTGACTGACTGTGGGGTTGTGGCGCTCATCTCGCTTTACTGGCCGAGGGAGCCGGCGTACAGCTTCCGGGTCATGTGGCCAGCATGACTAAGCTGCTTCTGGCGAACCAGAGCAGCGCACGGAAACACCGTTTACCTTCCCGCCAGAGTGGTACCTATTTATCTACTTGCACTTTGACATGCTTTTGAACTGCTAGGTGGGCAGGAGCAGGGACCGAGCAACAGGAGCTCACCCCTTCGCGGGGATTCGAACTGCCGACCTTCTGATCGGCAAATCCTAGGCTCTGTGGTTTAATCCACAGCGCCACCCGCGTCCCTGCTGAGGTTGTATATATGTGTAAATAAAACCATATACCCTAAAGACACAAGAGTCTCCAGTGACATTGGAATGAAGGAAACTGAACCCTGGGAGAAAGCTGGCACCCTGGGGTCTCTCACAACCTAGAGATTGGTGTTTGTCTTTTCTCCAAAATGTATAATCTGTTACTAGAGTGGGAAACAAAAGATGAGCTTGTTAAATAGATATAGGCATGAGATATAGGTCACAATATAGATTTTAACCTCTGGGAAAATCTCTGGAAAAGTGATTTGAAGTTCACAGCATGTTCTTTGAAGGAGAACTACTTGAAAATGATTTACAGGTAGTATTTAACTCCAAGTAGGCTTGCTAAAATGTATAAGACTGAATCAGACAAGTGCTGGAGATGAAAAGGGGTCGAGGGAATGTTCTTTCATATGTGGTGGGCTTGTAAAAGGGTAGAAGAGTATTGGGAAATGATCCATAATGAATTGAAAAAAATGTTTAAAAGTGCTTCCCCCCAAAAAACCCCCCAGAGTCTTTTCTGTTGGGGATAATTCAGACTGAAATTTCCAGGTGCCAAAAAAAGGTTATTTATGTACACTACTGCGGCCTGTGTTTTGTCAGCCCCAAAATGGACAACGAATGAGGTCCCAACCAAAGAAGAGTGGCAACCTAAGTTGACAGAATATGCACAGCCTGCAGACTTAACATTTAGAATAAGAGAACTGTTAAGTTGTGGGTGAACATATCAGACGACACAGCGATTCTTCGAACAGCTCTTGTTTATTCACAGGCCAGAACAGAACTGAACTGAAGGGTTCAGCCAGCCTGCTTATATAGAGCTCCAGTACAACGTAACTGTAACAATTTTCTAAAACTATCCAATCACTGAACGTTACTTTCGATCCCTTATTTGCATAACTATCTACAGTATCCCCCTGCTGGTCCAGGGTGAGAACTTCAGTACATAAAAAGAACAAGAAGAACATACATTTAGAGAAGATTGGAAAACGTTTATTGAATATATGGGAAACAACTATGTGCAGCTGAAAACGCTGGCAGCATTAAGATAAATTCAACAGTGTAAATAAGTCATGATGGATGTAATAATGGAATACTGAATGGTATGGTTTCTGTAAAATATGCAGGGGTTTATGATATGCAAAATGAACCATGGAAAGAGAAGATGGGAAATCAGTGATATTTTAAGGATGTGAAAATGAGTGCTTTAAATTGTAAAACAGAAATTTTAATAAAAATTATATACAAAAAAGAGAGGGATTGGTGCACCACAGTATCTAAGAATAACTCTGTCTCTGGGTATCTCAAGATGGAAAGGCCTGTTGTGCCCAGGTCCTGCTTGTAGGCTTCTCAGAAACATCTCGGTCAGTAGAGCAGGATACTCTGAATCTCAGCGATGTGGGTTCAAGCCCCACGTTGGGCAAAAGATTCTTGCATTGCAGGGGGTGGGGTGGACTAGATGACTCTCGGGTCCCCTTCCAATTCTACAGTTCTGTGGTTCTGTCTTCTTGGCCACCGTGAGAGTGGGATGCTGGACTAGATAGGCATTTGGGCTGATCCAACAACATCTCCTTATGTTCTTATGCGCCTCAGTGCTCTGCAAAACTATGCACACCGTCAAAAACCACTGGCCCCCAACAACAGCACATTCACCCACATTTATATTGTTCCACATAAAAAATGTTCTGTTGACTCTCGCAAGGCCATTTACATGCAATGCACTAATCCCAATCAGACACTCTGCAGGCTCCTGCTCTAAATTAATAATAATTAACAATTAATTAATATTCCCTTCCTGCACTAATGAATTCTAACCCTCTCTTTCATAGCTGGACACAACGGCATAAATGACTGAGGAGACGCCAGCTTTGAACGGGAATCTCTTGCCACTGCTTGGTTAACATGCAGAGTCCGTATTAGGCTCTCCCCTTCCCCTCTAATATAATTGTCCCCGCACCCCTTTCCCGGTTTCTGTTTGCAAAAACCGCACTCTGTTTTCGGTGCTCGCCGGAAGGAAAGGTTAATAGCAGCGGCAAGGACAGAAGCCTTTGGAGAACCGTTGAAGTTCCCCCGTCCTGCGCCACGCCAATCCCCGTCAGGGTTGACCCACCATTCCCCAAGACTCCCAGCCCAGAGATTCTCTTGAGCCAAGGCAGCTAATTGTGTTGGAGAGCATGGTGGGTCTTGCGGCATGGGCAAACGTCTGCAGGGGACTTCAGAGAGAGAGAGTACGTTGCTGCTTCTATTTTCAGCCCCTGGTAATTTGCTTGGGACAAAATGGAGCCGGCAACGATTAAGAAAGAAACGGAAGGTGTTGCAGGTTTTCCATGCCATCAAATAATAATAATAATAATAATAATAATAATAATAATAATTTATTCATACCCCGCCCATCTGGCTGAGTTTCCCAAGCCACTCTGGGCAGCTCCCAATCGAGTGTTAAAAACAATACAATAATAATAATTTATTATTTAAGTCAGTTGGGATGTTGAGTGCTGAGGTCTGTTTGAATGCATGCATGTTGAAAATGCCGCGTCTAACCAGCCTTGCTCCAGTGAAAGGTCCTACAATATTTGCATTGTACACAGCAGCAGAGGAAGCTGCTTGCGTGCCTAGGGCGGTGCACCCAGGGGTGGGGTGAGCAGCCCATAGGGGCAGGGCACACCGCTGGACCTCCGGAGTCTGCCTGCCTCCTTCCACTCAGCTACCCTACAGCTGGGGGGGGGGAGGCAGAGGGCGGACCGTTTGGGCAGCGTGGAGCCAGCGTGTGCCCAAGACACCGTGTCTCTCCCAGGAGACATACGTGGCTCGGAAGCGCTGCAGGCCCCGCGGTGAGTGCTGCCTGGCATTTTGTCACCCCTCTCAGTGGTGACACCCAGGGCGACCCGCAGTCACCCTCCTCCACCCTGATTGTAGTTATAATATATTACAGCCATACCTCGGGTTACAGATGCTTCAGGTTGCGTTTTTCCAGGTTACGGACTGCTGAAACCCAGAAGTACCGAATCGCAACCCGTGCGTGCGCAGATGCACAGCTGTGGGTTGCGAACTCTGTGGGTTACGAACGTGCATTCCGCACGGATCACATTCGCAACCCAAGCGTTCACTGTACAGTAATACCAATAGAAGTACTAGCATATGAGACCATTAATGTGCATGGAACTTTGCAGAGTAGCATAAACTTGTAAACCACCCTGTGATCTTCAGACGAAGGGCGTTATACAAATTTAAGAAATAATAATAGACTTAGATAATATGTTCCTTCTCCTAGGAATTTGCAATCTAGATACTAGCAGTATAGGAGACAAAATCGGAAGGGGCAGGCAAATCACATTAAGGATTGCATGTGTGGTCTCTAACTCAGAGACTTCCACCCCACTTTACTCTTCTCCAAATCTGCTCCAGAGAGCCAGGGTGTTATGTACTGAAGTTCTCACCCTGGGCCAGCAGGGGGATACTGTAGATAGTTCAGGTCCACATATGCAAATAAGGGATTGAAAGTGACGTTCAGTGATTGGATAGTTACAGAAGGTTGTTACAGTTACATTGTACTGGAGCTCTATATAAGCAGGCTGGCTGAACCCTTCAGTTCAGTTCTGTTCTGGCCTGTGAATAAACAAGAGCTGTTTGAAGAATCGCTGTGTCGTCTGATATGTTCACCCACAACTTAACACAGGGAATGCCCGGAACAGATTTAGAGACACACAGAATGAGAAGAGGGAGGAAAGTTCAGTTGTGTAAGCGAGCATCCTTGCACTGATGCAGCAAGTTACTCAGCGCTACATTGGATGCAACCCCACATAGTGACAGAGAGGGAGAACAATTTGATAAATCACCCTAAATAGAACTGAAGAAATTCCCCAGTCATTTCTTTCTTCCCCCTTCCCCCATAATACTTGGAAACAAGTGAGAGTCATACCTCACCTAATCAGAATACACCCCCCCATTTTATTAAACCCCACCCACCCACACTTCCATTTTCTTCACCCTCCCTCTCCTTTTTTCTCGCTGGACTTTGACAACATGCTTAAGTTAGTTTCACATCTGATTTGTCGCCTGAGCTTCCCAAAGTTCGGGAAATTAGTATTGTGTGTGCAGTTTGATTTAATTAGCAATTGGGGAAATAGGTCTGGCATGTTTCAGGGAGTCTTGGGGAAATTGTCAATTAGCATTCTGTTAATTGGTGTCTGCTGTCCTTGCTTTTAGTTTTTAACCCCTTTTACCTTGTTCCCACTTCCAGGGTGGAAAAAAAATCTGGCTGCTTATTATTCTTTAAGTAAAGGATTAATTGCTTCAACTCCTGCCTGTGCATAATGTCCCTTTTTCCCTCTCCCAGCGTGGCGAGATTTGCAACCGTCAGTAGAAAAGACACTCATTTCTTTCAAGTGCAAGCCTCCTGCCATTTATTTGAGATGTGTCAGGAGAGTTCCTCTATTCAGCCGGCAATGACCTCTTGCTTTAAGGCATATTCATTGGGGTTTTGCCTTCTTCGACTTTTAAGTACTCTCAGAGAACTTTCGATAGCGAGGTTTTGTTGTCTGTGCATAGTTGGCAACCTCATCAGGAATATTTTTGTTTTGCTGGTTTGTGAGCTCCGCGTAGGAAAGTGCAGTTCTCTCTGGATAAATCTTGCCGGTCTCGCAAAAATCCCTTAGATGTTTCTCCTGAAGTGGGATTACCCCGACTGTTATTTTGGGCGAAATCTGATGGTGGCAATGGCATGTGCAGAGCTTTCCGGAGAAATTTCACTGGGCTAGCTAAGTTATTTTAGCTTCCCCCCGCTCCAACCCCCTGCAAAAGAAAAAAAGACTCAGATGTTTCTCCTGAGAAGCCCCAACTCCAAATCATGCTAGATTCAGCTTTGGAATCTCTTCTGAAATTTTGTGCATTCCAAAATTCTAATTGTACTATTCAGTGGCAATAGTTAGGATGTAAGTAAGGAGTGCTTTCCAGTTCACCCTGTTTTGGGTCACATGCAACACTGATTCCCTTCTCCTGCAGTTCGTCTTCTACCAAAAATCACTTTCTTTCCTTTTTTCTTTCTTTATATACTGCCCTATATCCGGGGGTCTCAGGGTGGTTCACAGAATAAAATCAAGACATAAAACCACAAAATACCTAATAAAAATAAAAACAGCAACCCAATACCACCCCCCAAAAAAACATTTTAAAAGGGCATAGGATGTAAGTCGACTAAAGAGGAACATTTTTGCCGGGTGCCTAAAGGTGTATAATGAAGGCGCCAGGTGAGCCTTCCTAGGGAGAGCATTCCACAGATGGGGAGCCACTGCAGAGAAGGCCCCGTTCTTGTGTTGCCACCCTCCGAACCTCTCTTGTCTCATTGCCTGCTGTGGTGAAATGACGTAACTTGCGTAAATAATTAATTAGGTAATTTGCGCTGCCATTGCGTTGTTCCACCCCGTTGATTTCAAAAGCCAAGGTGTGCTTCTTGTTGTCAAATGAACCTTGCAAACTTGGGGAATGACCAACGGCACTCCTGCAAATCATCTCAGTGATCAACAATGGGGTCACATGTTGTGAGCCAGATGCCCCCATCAGTGATCTACACCAGGTCAAAGGGCAGCCCCACAAAGAGTTCAGTACAGTAATCCCGCCTCGTGGTACCAATGCATGGCCAGGCTATCGATGATCAGATGTTGCCATTGTTTAGTCGTGTCCGACTCTTTGTGACCCCATGGACCAGAGCACGCCAGGCACTCCTGTCTTCCACTGTCTCCCGCAGTTTGATCAAACTCATGCTGGTAGCTTCGAGAACACCGTCCAACCATCTCGTCTTCTGTCATCCCCTTCTTCTTGTGCCCTCAATCTTTCCCAACATCAGGGTCCTTTCCAGGGAGTCTTCTCTTCTCATGAGGTGGCCAAAGTATTGGAGCCTCAGCTTCATGATCTGTCCTTCCAGGGAGCACTCAGGGCTGATTTCCTTAAGAATGGATGGGTTTGATCTTCTTGCAGCCCATGGGACTCTCAAGAGTCTCCTCCAGCACCATAATTCAAAAGCATAAATTCTTCGGCGATCAGCCTTCTTTATAGTCCAGCTCTCACTTCCATACATCATTACTGGGAAAACCATAGCTTTTACTATACGGACCTTTGTTGGCAAGGTGATGTCTCTGCTTTTTAAGATGCTGTTTAGGTGATCAGATACTGCCCCACAAATGTCACAAGGCTCTGGTGGCCTCTCCTCTCCTGCTATGTGTATGATCAGGGTGAAGGAAGGAGGGTGAGGTGGGGGTGGGCCGCCCTGGCTGTCACCACTGAGGGTGCTCAAGTTGCTTCCTCCACCGCTGACTAAAATTTTAATATATATGTGTGTGTATCGATGTCACGTTGAGAAGAAGTAAAAAGTCAGTGGTTGGGTTTTTCCCCGAGAGCGGGGGCCGGTGGGGCAGAAAGTTAATGATGGTAGCCCTGTGGTTTTCCTAATCATCATCATTTTAATTCCCCTGCCATTTCCCCACTGAGCAAGACTTAGGGTGGTCATGTATCCTCCTTTATAGAGGGCGCTCATGGGATGGAATTGGAAGGGATCACAAGGGTGATCTCGTTGGACCTCTGCAATGCAGGAATCCTTTTGCCCAAGGTGGAGCTCAAATCTACGACCCTGAGATTAAGAGCCCTCTTTTTGTAGGGATTCTCCTGTCCATAAGACACATGAGAACACAAGAAGAGTGTGCAGGAGGTGTTGTTTGCTAAGGGTGGCTGAGAGTTGTGAGGAGACTCCCTCCCCTGCTATTCCACCCTCGGCTCTGCAATTCTCAGAGTGGTTGAACAGCCAATCCCTATTCCTAGGGCGTTCTGAGAAGTCTAGGCTGTGAGAGGGTTTCCTAAGGACTCTCAGCATCCTGAACAAACTACACTTCCCAGGATTCCTTTGGGGGAGGGAAACCATGGCTGCTTAAAGTGGCATTATACCTTTTTAAATAGATAGTGATGATTGGTCTTGTTTGTGTGTCTGGGTGGGTAATAATAATAATAATAATAATAATAATAATATTTATTTGTACCCCACCTATATGGCTGTGCTCTGCCCACTCTGGGCGGCTTCCAACAAAGATTAAAAATACGTCAAAATGTCACACATTAAAAACTTCCCTGAACAGGGCTGCCTTCAGATGTTTTCAAATGTCAGGTAGTGGTTTATCTCTTTGACATCTGATGGGAGGGCGTTCCACAGGGTGGGGGCCACTACCGAGAAGGCCCTCTGCCTGGTTCCCTGTAGCTTTGCTTCTCGCAGTGAGGCAACTGCCAGAAGGCCCTCAGCACTGGACCTCAGCATCCGGGCAGAAAGATGGGGGTGGAGACGCTCCTTCAGGTATATTGGGCCGAGGCTGTTCAGGGCTTTAAAGGTCAACACCAACACTTTGAATTGTGCTCGGAAAAGTACTGGAAGCCAATGTAGGTCTTTCAAGACGGTGTTATGTGGTCTCGGCGGCTGCTCCCAGTCACCAGTCTAGCTGCTGCATTCTGGATTAGTTGTAGTTTCTGGGTCACCTTCAAAGGTAGCCCCATACAGACCGCATTGCAGTAGTCCAAGTGAGAGATAACTAGAGCATGCACCACTCTGGCGAGACAGTCTGCGGGCAGGTAGGGTCTTAGCCTGCGTACCAGGTGGAGCTGGTAGACAGCCTCCCTGGATACAGAACTGACCTGTGCCTCCATGGACAGCTGTGAGTCCAAAATGACTCCCAGACTGCGCACCTGGTCCTTCAGGGGCACAGTTACTCCATTCAGGACCAGGGAGTGCTCCACACCAGCCCTCCCCCTTTCCCCCAAGAACAGTACTTCTGTCTTGTCAGGATTCAACCTCAATCCATTAGCCGCCATGAGAATGGCATGAAGCAGGGCTGAGATACAGCACCCAGCTTTTCAGGTCTGAAGTTTGTTAACTCCATCCCCTCCCCAAGCCTTACTGAAGTGGTGGAGGGGAAGTTGTGGGCCTGGTGGAGAGGCCTCCAGGGGCCACATCTGGATATGGGTTGGCCATTCACACACATGCCTGCCCTGCTTCTAAGCCTGGACTGGATCATCACCTGTTTGTGGTGAGTGGGCTTGCATGTCCCTATGACACTTGTGAGCGAAGCCGTCAGGAGTCTTGTTCTCCCAGCTGGGTCACCCAAGGCGGTAAGGTCAAAGGGGAGGAGCTAGACAAAGAATGACCCCAAAAGTCCTCAACAGCAGAACAGGCGGAAGATAACAAGCGGTATGTTACAACGGGTGTGAAGGCGGATAAAAGCTGCAGCAGATAAGAATCTACTGGTTGTCGTGACTACTCATGCCATCGGAATAGAGCCTTACTGCAAAGAAGTGTGCACTGATCTACACACATAAAATGAATTCACACACAGGCATCTTCCAAAGTTTACCAAAGGTGTCATGAGCCTTGAAGATGCTCAAACTCAGGACGAAAGGGAGAGACGTGCTAAGAGGAAGATATGCTTGGCAAACCCTCACCATGATCAACTCCTGCCCAGAAACCCATGTCCTCACTGTGGAAGGACGTGTGGATCCAGAATTGGCCTCCACAGTCACTTATGGACTCACGGTTAAAACCGTGTTTATGGAAGACGATCTTACTCGGCTATGAGTGATCGCCAAAGAAGAAGTCTGAATTATAACCCGCTTAATGAGGAGACTGTTCTGTCTTGGTTGGAAGCAGCATACTCTTCAACATTTCTCTGATGAAAATAGGGGTGTCCTATTCCATAATAATACTAATAATACTAATAATGATTTTATTATTTATACGCCAGCCCCTCTGAGCAGCTTCCAACATATATAAAAATATTAAATATTAAACATTTTAAAACTTCCCTATACAGGGCTGCCTTCAGATGGCTCCTAAAGGTTGTATAGTTACTTCTCTCCTTGTCTCATTGGTTGGATAACTCCACACCCTCCAACATTTCTCCAATGAACTTAGGGATGTCCTAAGAAACAGGGACTTAGGTGGCGACAGGGATGCGGGTGACACTGTGGGTTAAACCACAGAGCCTAGGGCTTGCCGATCAGAAGGTCGGTGGTTCGAATCCCTGTGATGGGGTGAGCTCTCGTTATTCAGTCCCTGCTCCTGCCAACCTAGCAGTTCGAAAGCATGTCAAAGTGCAAGTAGATAAATAGGTACCGCTCCGGCGGGAAGGTAAACGCCGTTTCCGTGCACTGCTCTGGTTCGCCAGAAGCGGTGTAGTCATGCTGACCACATGACCCGGAAGCTGTACGCTGGCTCCCTCGGCCAATAAAGCAAGATGAGCGCTGCAACCCCAGAGTTGGCCATGACTGGACATAGTGGTCAGGGGTCCCTTTACCTTTACCTTAAGGAAAAGCAGACATTCTGGGTTCAAATCAGGAATGGGGATGCCTTCTGTAAATGCGGGACTGTCCCTGGAAAATAGGGATACAGAGAGTTTGAAGTGGCGCCTGATCTGAATCAGATCATTTAGGACTATCAGGCAAAGGAGAATAAATTAAAAGAGGAAAATACAAAGCCTGGATCTAAAGAGATAATAAAGGTATGCTTTCACGTATTACAGGAACCAAACAGCGAAGGCAATCTCTCTCTTTCCTCCGACACTTGGGAAGTGTAAAGTGCCCAGTCTAACCAAGTAATAACCTCCAGAGGGATGGCAGAGAAAGAAAACCTTTGGGTTAAGATAGTTCATTTTAACTTCCAACCGTAATGGA
Organism: Podarcis vaucheri; assembly: GCF_965113315.1. Lineage (NCBI taxonomy): Eukaryota > Metazoa > Chordata > Lepidosauria > Squamata > Lacertidae > Podarcis > Podarcis vaucheri. The sequence goes on from NC_138761.1 coordinate 10,037,726, forward strand.
GATATTAATGTCCAAATCAAAAAAAGTGATGCCAGAGAGAGGAAGCTCAGACAGGCTCTCTTAACAGCTGCAAAGTGCTAACGGGGCCCCCGGTATAATAAATCACAATCAGTTAGGTAAAATATGAAATTATCATTTTGAGAATCGCTCTCTTTGAATAATTCAATCATTGACTTTCACATCAAACAACCATTCCGGGCCCACCCCCACAACAGTTCAGTCCTGCGCACCCGCTTAAGCTCTCCTTAATTATCGGAATTAACCTATCCGATTATGACTTCGTTCTTAGGGAATCGTGGGGGAGGGTTGGTGATGATGATAAATCGCAAGGAGCAGGAAGTCTTTCAGGTACCCTTCGGGGGAATCCGCTTCCTGCTAGGGCCTCTGGGATGGGGCTTGCAGCTGGGAAACAGAACACAGGCTTGCCTTTGTCCTGAACGACAGCAAGGGCAGATAGGAAGCATCCCATTATTATTATTATTATTATTATTATTATTATTATTATTATTATTATTATTATTATTATTACTACAGTGGTACCTTGGGTTATAGATGCTTCAGGTTACAGACACCACTAACCCAGAAATAGTACCTCGGGTTAAGAACTTTGCTTCAGGATGAGAACAGAAATTGCGTGGCGGCAGCAGGAGGCCCCAATAGCTAAAGTGGTACCTCAGGTTAAGAACAGTTTCAGGTTAAGAACGGACCTCCAGAAGGAATTAAGTTCTTAACCCGAGGTACCCATTGTATTTTTAAAAAATCCAAGCTCAAGTTGTCTGAGTTGTGTGCATTTTAGCAACTGCCAGGAAATTTTATTTGGGCAGATGCCAAGAGAAGAGAAGAGAAGAGAAGAGAAGAGAAGAGAAGAGAAGAGAAGAGAAGAGAAGAGAAGAGAAGAGAAGAGAAGAGAAGAGAAGAGAAGAGAAAATATTGGACATTTTGTCAGGTATTTACTAATACAGGCCCTGTAGGTGCCCTGGTAACACCTCTGGTGCCTGTGAAATGTCTCAGTGAATATCTTCTCAAAAGCCCATCGTTTATGAGAGACTATCTTTCTCCTCCTTTCTTTTTGCTCAGCCTCTCCTCCATTTCTGTTTTTTTTTAAAAAAATATATTTATTAACTTTTCAGAGGTTATAAAAAAACAACAAAAAACAAAAATACAAAAATAAAAACACATATAATTTCATTCACTTATTTTCTTTTAACTTATTTCTCGGACCTCCTCATACCTCCCCTTTTTGTATTCCAATTCAAGTTATTCATTCAGCAAATCCTCACCCTTAATTTTCACTTAATTTTACACCTTTCTTTCTCCCCCCCCCAATTATTTTAATCATTACAGCTGGTAACCACTTAACTTCTTTTTATCCAACATCATTCTAACATTCGCTGATTTTATAATATTTCCCAAGATAGTCCTTAAATTTCTTCCAATCTTCTTCCGCCGTCTCTCTTCCCTGGTCTCGGATTCTGCCAGTCATTTCTGCCAGTTCCATGTAGTCTATCACCTTCATCTGCCACGCCTCTCCTCCATTTCTGAATGGCAGCCATTTTGTGTTATGCTACAGCCCCACCCTAAGCTGGGGCCCACAACATTACCTCAAAATAATAATAATAATAATAATAATAATAATAATAATAATAATAATAATAATAATAATAATAATAATAATTTATTATTTATACCCCGCCCATCTGGCTGGGCCTCCCCAGCCACTCTGGGCGGCTTCCATAAAAACCAAAAATACAATAAAATATCACACGTTAAAAACTTCCCTTAAGATGTCTCCTGAATGTCAGATAGTTGTTTATTGCTTTGACATCTGGTGGGAGGGCGTTCCACAGGGCGGGCACCACTACCGAGAAGGCCCTCTGTCTGGTTCCCTGTAGCTTTGCTTCTCACAATGAGGGAACCGCCATAAGGCTCTTGGTGCTGGACCTCAGTGTCCGGGCAGAACGCTGGGGGTGGAGACACTCCTTCAGATATACTGGACCAAGGCCATTTAGGGCTTTAAAGGTCAGCACCAACACTTTGAATTGTGCTCGGAAACGTACTGGAAGCCAATGCAGGTCTTTCAAGACCGGTGTTATATGGTCTCGGCGGCCGCTCCCAGTCACCAGTCTAGCTGCCGCAAATGTTTGGCGACTCCTGTGTGTATATTGCCATATTTGAATGTGTGCCTGGAGGGAAAGTTCTGCGAAGAACATTTGGAAAAAAAACGAAATCTAATTTGGGACCAACAACACCCAACAACCACCTCACAGCAGCAAAAAACAAACAAACAAGGCCTACTTGAAGCCATTAAATCCATACGATGGATGTGTTGTGTCCCCACTGCTGCAACTAAATAAATTGCACACCTAAACAGAGACACACCTTTTCACCATAATCATAAAGCAAAGTAATCACATTACTGCCTTTCATGTCGCATTAGAGCAAATGGATACGAGCATGATGCATATTAATATAATCGGAAGGGAAATTGCTAATACAATTAGACTTTCACATTTTATTAGACCAGAGTGGCAACATACATGAGAGAGCGGCTCACTTTGGCAGCGCCTGAAGCAAGCGCATATATTTCTATATTAATGAAATGGAAGTTTGTCGGCAGTGCTTCCCGGGGACGACTCAGGGCAACGTCTACGAGGCATGATGCGCAAGAAGCCAGCCAGCCAGCCCCACCTGCCAAAGTGAACGGCCTGCTCCTCCCTTGGCGGGAAAGAGGAAATGGATTGCCCCAAAAAGAGAGGGCACAGGTTTGCACAGCTATTATGCATATAACGAACATTTGGAAAGAAGGACCGTCATTTAAACAGAAATACAATCCACTCCACTGTGCTGAGGAACAAGACTATGATCTGGTAACGTGTGTGCCTGCTCACTTTGCTGTCCAGGTACATTTCTCTGATGAAAATAGGGACATCATCATCAACATTATTATACTATTTATATCTCACCCATTTGACTAGGTTTCACCAGCCACTCTGGGCAGCTTCCAACATATATAAAAAAACATAATAAAACATTAAACATTTTAAAACTTCCCTGTACAGGGCTGCCTTCAGATGTCTTCTAGAGGTTATATAGCTACTTATGTCCTTGGCTCAGGGGTTGGATAACTCCATACCCTCCAACATTCTCTGATGAAACTGGGGACGTCCTAAGGAAAAGCAGGGACGCGGGTGGGTTAAACCACAGAGCCTAGGACTTGCCAATCAGAAGGTCGGCGGTTCGAATCCCCGCAACGGGGTGAGCTCCCATTACTCGGTCCCTGCTCCTGCTAACCTAGCAGTTCAAAAGCACGTCAAAGTGCAAGTAGATAAATAGGTATCGCTCTGGCGGGAAGGTAAATGGCGTTTCCATGCGCTGCTCTGGTTCGTCAGAAGCAGCTTAGCCATGCTGGCCACATGACCCGGAAGCTGTACGCCGGCTCCCTCAGCCAATAAAGCGAGATGAGCGCTGCAACCCCAGAGTCGGCTACGACTGGACCTAATGGTCAGGGGTCCCTTTACCTTTAAGGAAAAGCAGTACATTCTGGGTTCAGATCAGAAATGAGGATGCCTTCTGTAAATGCAGGACTGTCTGTGGAAAATAGGGATATGGAGAATTTGAAGTGGCGCCTTATCCAAATCAGATCATTTAGGCAAAGTTAAAAAAAAGGAAAGAAAACAGCCTGGAATTAAAGAGATAATAAAGGTATAGGGACATCCTGAGGAAAAGCGGGACATTTCAGGATCAAATCAGAAACCGGGGCGGATTCTGTAAATCTGGGACTGTCCCTGGAAAACAGGGATGCTTGGAGGGACTTTTAGTACAGTGGTACCTCGGGTTACAGATGCTTCAGGTTACATACACTTCAGGTTACAGACTCTGCTAACCCAGAAATAGTACCTCGGGTTAAGAACTTTGCTTCAGGATAAGAACAGAAATCATGTTCCAGCTGCGCGGCGGCAGCAGGAGGCCCCATTAGCTAAAGTGGTGCTTCAGGTTAAGAACAGTTTCAGGTTAAGAACGGACCTCCGGAACGAATTAAGTACTTAACCCGAGGTAACACTGTACCTGTTGATGGACAACTTCAATATCCCCACCAACTCTTCTTTCTAATGGTGCATTTTCCGATGGTCCTTAAAATCACAGACCTCTTATAGTGGAGACTAGTCTATTAGGGTGAATGGGGCACAGCTGCGCCAGCCTCATTCGATGCTCAGCCAGTCCCCACCTACCGCTGGCGCTGGGTATAGGGGGTGATAAGGGGTCCAGCCCCCTCAATATTTTGAATCGGGGCCCCCAGAGCCGACCCAATATTGATGGTGCTAACAGACACTGCCAGGCACCCTCTGTGCACCCTAGCCCCCAACTGGGAGCTGGGAGGGGGCTGGGATAAGCGATGGAGAAGATCGCCCTCTGTGCGTCCCACCTCCCAGGCACGTGCTGTGGGGAGGAGGCCCAGTGGTGGAGCCATGTAGGGAGAAGGAAGCTGAGTGCAGCATTGGGGCAGGGAAGGAAGAGGTGGACTACAGCGCTGGGCTCCATGTTCTGCCTCCTTCTCCCCGTGGAATGTTCCACTGGGCAGGACTCATCACGTGATGCGTCAGGTGTTGTGTGTCCCCCCCAATGTGGGCAGAAATTTGATGACCCTGCTTCCTCCCTAGTTACAGGCCAGAGGGAGGCACTGCTTCTTTTTTAAAAATAATAATTTTTATTGAGTTTTCCATATTTATCGTAATCAGATTTTGTTACATACAACAATAACCTTAAGCATTGCTCGACTGAGCACCGACTTCCTTCCCTCCCTCTTTCTGACTTCCAAACGTCTTTTCTAAATTCTTAGCATCTCTGTAACCCCCTTTTTACTTTCTATCTTCCTGTTAACATTTCACCTCATTATATGTAAATCATCTCCTTATATTCACATTACAAAACATTTCAGCTCAAACCTACAAACATTTTCAAATGTTTACAATTTTCTTTCATATAAAATATAAATTTGCTCCAGTCCTTTTGAAACAGTTCGTCGCGCCAATTCCAGATCTTCCCCATCAGCTTTGCCAACTCTGCGTATTCCATCATCTTTATCCGCCATTCTTCCAATGTTGGAAGTTCCTGCTGTTTCCATTTCTGAGCCAAAAGTATCCTTCCAGCCGTTGTGGCATACAGAAACAAATTTACATCTTTTTAAAAAAATTCCTCTCCAATTAGACCTAGCAAGAAAGCCTCTGTGTTTTTTTTTTTTACTGAAATTATATTTAAAAACCTTTTTTAATTCATAGTATATTAAATCCCAGAAGGCTTTCACCTTAATACAAGTCCACCACATATGGAGGAAATTCCCCTGAGGGAGGCACTGCTTCTTAGCTTCCTTATCACTCTTCTCCATGCTGCCCTCGCCAAACTCTGCAGAGGGGAGGTTGGGATGAAACTAGATTTTTAAGCAGAGTTTGCCTGGCCACCTGCCATTTATGCTTCAGCTGTTGCTGCTGCATTGTGGGCGGTTGGACTAGACAACCCTTGGGGTCTTTTCCAACTCTATGATTCTGTGAGTAGGCACTGCCTGCCATTGGCTCTGGCGCCACCTGCTGTTGGGCTCCGGCCCCACCAGTCCCAATGGGGAGTGGCCACGATTGATTCCTAAAAACATGAATGTCCATAGACAGCTTCTCAAGCAGAGGAGTGTAAAGTAGGACACACGGCTATCAAGAGGACAACCCTCTGCAAAATATATGACAAATGCTTTGGAAAAGCAACAAGGTAGTTTAATTAAGTGGTATCTTGTGCCAACCTTTGGTCAAGGCACACCCCACAACAGGGGCATTTACCAGAGAATCATGCAGCTAGGGATGGCTGGCGGATGACATCTTCTTCTGTGAACTTTGTGAAAACTATGGAACTCGGTTCTACAGGAGGCAATGATTTGAAGTCCACCTAGATGGCTTTAAAGAAGGATTAGAGAAGTTCATGGAGGAGAGGGCTATTGAAGGCTACTAACATTGACATCACCATGATAATGATGATGATGATGATGCCCATCTGACTGGGTTGCTTCCAACAAATTAAAAGAATTAAGCACAGTATAAAACATCAAACATTAAAAACGGCGGTTCGAATCCCTGCTATGGGGTGAGCTCCCGTTGCTCGGTCCCTGCTCCTGCCAACCTAGCTGTTTGAAAGCACGTCAAAGTGCAAGTAGATAAATAGGTACCGCTCTGGCGGGAAGGTAAATGGCATTTCCGTGCGCTGCTCTGGTTCACCAGAAGTGGCTTAGTCATGCTGGCCACATGACCTGGAAGCTGAACTCCGGCTCCCTCAGCCAGTAAAGCGAGATGAGCGCCGCAACCCCAGAGTCGGCCATGACTGGACCTAATGGTCAGGGGTCCCTTTACCTTTACCTTATGTAGCTAACAGCACCCCTGGTGTGTGGACTACATTTAAGTGAAATTTCTAGTTTTCTGAATTGATGATGTATTTTCCACCTGGGCTTCACTGCATTTCCCTCTCTATATATCATGCCACCCTTTGCCTGAATTCCTGCATATGCAAATGCCCAGGATTTCCCCCCCCCTTTATAAAATGATATTTCATTAGACTGGTGCTCCCTTATTTACCCGTTTCGAAACTGACAGTGTATTTTTCCTTAGCACACATATTAAAACCACCATGCGGCTAGTTCTCAGGATTACATCTCGAGCCGGCTCTCACTGTTCCAATCCCCTATAACAAACAAGACTGATTATAAACCGGGGATATATTTTGTAATTATAATGTGCCCCAAACTTCGTTTTGACTGACATGCGGCGTATTTAAACAGGGAGGATGGAAAAAATTGTGTTCGAGGCACCGTCCTCGCCTTCATTTCAGTGCCACAAAAAATGGGTAGCAAAGTCAATCCAGCTTGAGAGATGGACAGAGATACAATTCTGCTTCGTCTAAAAAATCCTGCTTTTTGTGTGTGTCTCCCATTCCCCTTTCTTCTTCTTCTTCTTTTTTGTGTGTGGTCAAAATCAAAGATGATTCAGTTTGGAGAAAGATGTACCTTGTGGAAATAAATAACAGAGGGCACAGCGCTCTCCCGTCAGCTGGCCATGCTAAATCAATAACACAAGCAGTCCATCTTGTCTGTCCATTCAACTCCTTATTTATTCTCTTGTACGATGTAAGAACACCTGCCTCGCAGCCCAGTCCCGTAATAAGAGCTCTTGTTGTGAGGTGTCCTGGATAGCAAATAATCTCGCGCCGCTTTACCCACTCTCTCCTGGCAATGCTCTGGCAGTGTGCCTGAGGAAGGTCTGAGGATGTTAATATCCTTTACCTCCAGATCATATCAATTTGCATCCATTATAGTGCCAAGCAGGAACACCTGGGCTGAGTCTTCTGTTGTCTTTCAATGGCCCAGAGCTTATAGAACAAAACCAGCAATGAGCACGGACGGCCGTTTTAGTATTCTTGTGGCGCTCCTAATGGCCGCGGGAGGGGGGTGGGACACGCAGCAGCCATGCAAGTGAACCGAGGCACTGTAAGAACACTCTAGGGAAAAGGAGAAAAAGAGAGGATGCCTTTTCAGAAATCACCGTCTTTGTTTACAAAGTAGGCGCCATTCATTCCAGCATCAGAAATCACCGCCACTTCGCTTTCCGCCTTGACTATCGATGACTTCCCTGAGTCTTACGAAGACGGCAAAAAGATAGAGCTGTGCATGGGGGCAGAGGAAGCTCGCCCCTGCCAAAATGTGGGGAAGGATTTAGGACAGATTCATAGGAATCATGGAATCATAAAATTGCAGAGTTGCAAGGGAGTCTGAGAACCATCTAGTCCAGCCCATAGGATCAGAACTGCAACTGCGGCATTACCAGCACTACGCTCTAAACAGGTGAGCTATCTAGGAGGAGAAATATTCTCTTCCTGTTTTCTTGTCGCCAATGGGCCTGCTGATGTCACTGGCCCATTCAGATGATGGATGCCATTGCTCTCTTGCAACCGAGGAAGGAATGCCATTGCCATATCAAGCAACCACAAGCTCTCTCGAATTTTGCAACCCAGCCACCGAGACACAATTCACATAGCGGAAGAGGAGGGTGGTTTCTTTGTGGTCTAGTCAACTGCTGCCATCTGTGGCTGGGGAGATAGTTTAGCACCAGCACCTGCCCTGGCCTTTGGGAAGAAAAGGGGAGCACATGGCCGCCTTTGGACGTCTGCACGTTGATGTGAATGTCTGGAACAGTGAGGTCTACATGCATAGGCTTCCCTGCAATTGGCACACCTGCATGATTGGTGGTCCCAATCATTTTGCAGGTGACTGTTGAATAACTGCTCAGGTGTAGGGTTCTCCGGTGCAGAAGTCTGCTCCGACATGGGGATGCCCTAACGAGGCCAGCACGCATGGCTCTGCTTCCTGGTAGTTGCGTGGATGAACACTTGACAGGGGATTTACGCTGCTGAAGACCTCTGATGTTTCCTGGCATTGTCTGATTTCTGTGCATTCCATGCCAGCCACTGCCAAGATGTAACTGAGCAAGATTTATCTGGGCCAATGTGGGGAGAGGCGGAATCAGTCCAAAACCTGCCACAGTCAATTTTTGTTTGGCACTCGGAGTCATTACAAAAGAGTACTGTTTTTGGAAAGGAAAGGAAAGTTGTAGACAGGGCATTTTTGCCGACAAGGCCTCAAGTGGCATTTGCTTAATTTGGGTTTGTAATGCAAATGTCAAAAGTACACTGGCCAAAATGCTAATCCGCCTTCACTCATAAGCATCTGCTTCACATTAGTGATGATAAACACTTCCATGTAAATAGTTCAAGCCTCCTTGTGACCCCAGACTTCATCCACATGTCAGAGAGGGGAAAAGAAGTAATGTGGTGTAATGGTTGGAGCAGCCCTTTCTCAACCTTGAGTCACCACTTGTTCTTGAACTACAACTCCCATCATTCCTAGCCAGCATGGCCCATGGCCCAGGATGATGGGAGTTCCAGTTCAAGAACAAGTGGGGATGCAAGGCTGAGAAAGCCTGGGCTAGAGTGTTGGATTAGGACCCGGGATACGTGAGTTTGAATCCCCACTTAGCCATGAAGCTCTAAGGCTGACCTTGGGACACTGACTGCCTCTTGGCCTAACCTACTTCCCAGAGTCATAGCGAAGATAACATTCCCCTCAACTGCCCCAAGAGTCCCATGGACTGCAAGAAGAACAAACCTATCCATTCTTAAGGAAATCAGCCCTGAGTGCTCACTGGAAAGACAGATCCTGAAGCTGAGGCTCCAATACTTTGGCCACCTTATGAGAAGAGAAGAATCCCTGGAAAAGACCCTGATGTTGGGAAAGATGGAGGGCACAACGAGAAGGGGACGACAGAGGATGAGATGGTTGGACAGTGTTCTCGAAGGTACCAGCATGAGTTTGACCAAACTGCAGGAGGCAGTGGAAGACAGGAGTGCCTGGCGTGCTCTGGTCCATGGGGTCACGAAGAGTCGGACACGACTAAATGACTAAACAACAACATCTCATTTTTGTGGGCCGTGGTCTCAAGGTCACAGCATCCATCCAAAAATGTGTGTTTCTTGGGTGCCTTGATCTCACACAGGTCATGCAACTCACAAGGGAGCGTATCCTGAAAGATGCACCTCCTGGTTTTCTGCGGCGACATGTTTGGAAGGAATGAGATAAAATGGGGAGATGGGGAACCATGCAAACCACCTTGAACTCCTTGGAGGAAAAGGTGGCATATAAATGGGATTAAATAAATAAAATAAATAAATGTCACTCATGAGACTACGTGAAGAAAATGGCCAGAGGCAATAACGCTGGGTTGTATCTAACAAAGAAAGTGGCCTTAAGTCATCATAGCAATCTACTAGAATCTAGAACGGATGGAGGGGGCGGAGGGGAGAGGGAAGAAAAAGAAAAGTTCCTTTGTGCTGGCGGAAGTCCTTGTGCCAAGGGAAAACTTTGCCAGATACCATCCACAGCATCCAGGTTGGCAAAAACTCTGAGGGGTAATAATAATAATAATAATAATAATAATAATAATAATAATAATAATAAGTAGTAGTAGTAGTAGTGTTTGGATTTGATATCCCACTTTATCACTACCCTAAGGAGTCTCAAAGCAGCTAACAATCTCCTTTTCCTTTCCTCCCCCACAACAAACACTCTGTGAGGTGAGTGAGGCTGAGAGACTTCAGAGAAGTGTGAGTAGCCCAAGGTCACCCAGCAGCTGCATGTGGAGGAGCGGAGACGCGAACCCAGTTCCCCAGATTACAAGTCTACCGCTCTCAACCACTAAACCAGGCTGGCCTTTACAGTTATACCCACTCAGCGTAAAACCAGAGGTGGGGATGTGAAAGGAGAGCTGAGTTTGTAATCCCTCCAACGACATCTTTCTGAGAAAATGTCACAGACCTTCTTTCTTTTTTCTCTCACCTGGCTGCTAGAAAAAGAAGGCCGCGTTGCAGAATTTTCTCAGAATATTCACCACCATTTTTTTAAATTTAGAAAAGGCTTCTGCATTTTCCTCCCCACAGTATCCAGGAATGGCATTAATTGCGTGGATGCAAAATGGATGTCAATCTGCTGACATGCAGGATTGCGTGAGGAACGTCTCAGGTTCAATCCCCCAAGGGTAAGGCTCCAGGTAAGGCTGTGGGTGTCCCTTGCCTGAAAAACCCTGGAAATCTTCTGCCAGGAGTGAACTACATGGACAAATGGTCTGGCTCAGGATAAGGCAGCTTCTGATATTCCTTCCTAACACAGTTGCTGCTGCCGCTGAGTCAGCAAACAAGCAACAGGGCCTTCTGGCGGTTCCCTCATTGTGAGAAATGAGGTTACAGGGAACCAGACAGAGGGCCTTCTCTGTAGTGGCGCCCGCCCTGTGGAACGCCCTCCCTTCAGATGTGAAGGAAATAAGCAGCTATCTTCTTTTTAAAAGACATCTGAAGGCAGCCCTGTTTAGGGAAGTTTTTAATATTTAATGCTGTATTGTTTTTAACACCTGATTGGAAGCCACCCAGAGTGGCTGGGGAAACTCAGCCAGATGGGCGGGGTATAAATAATAAATAATAATAATAATAATAATAATAATAATAATAATAATAATTATATAACCACCCCGCTACCACTAAGAAAAACCCCTTAAGAAAAAGAACGAACCAATGAATGAGTGAGTAAGTGAAAGAAGGTGTTCAAGCAAACTCCTGAAAAAATATTAATTGATTGATGGATTGATGGATTGATGGATTGATTGATTGATGGCATCTATATCCCCACCGTTCTTCCAAGGCACTAAATGTGGCCTGAGTGACTCTCTTCCTCTCCTTACTTCACCACACATCTCTTGGCTCCTTGTTTACTCCAGACTTCTGCTCTCAGCCTGGTCCAGACAGGCTCAGAGCCCCTGGCTATACCCCCCAATGTTACCTGAAGCACCTGGGACACAGGAATCCCTTGCTTTGGGGCCCTCTCTCCTCCCGCCCCCTACACCAGCCCCCTCTGCAGTCCTCCCCCCCCATTCTGTTTGCTAAACAGTAATTGCACCCCCCTTTCCTGCCACTTTAATACTCCCGGCTAATTATCCTGAAATAAATCTCTTTCAAGTCTGCATGCCAGCAGTTGTGGGATATGAGCTGCTCTTTCAGCTCCCGGCTGCCTGTCAGTCAAATGGGTCTCAGCTGCAGTTCCGAATGATGAGTATTAGCCCCCCGCTGGGATGATTCTCCCAATCTCCCCACTTCCAACAGCATTTCCCAAGGCTTCACCACGCTTCTACCTGTTAGCCTAATCTGGGATTTTCTCTTGCTAACGCCGTTATTTTGAAAAGAGGAAGAGGATTCCTAGGAGAAAGACACTCTGTTAACCTTTTCCTAATTGCCATTCAAGTCTGAAAGAAGAGGGAAAGGAAGAAAAAACATGGCGGATGGATGTCACCAGAAAAGAATACTCGGGCCTCAAATTCAATCCCAGGCCTATTCTGAAGCGAGACAAAGCAAACATCACACACCTTCCCATATTCCTGCTCAGTTTGGTCCCTTTTCCAACATTTGGGAATCTGCAGGGGAAAAAATTGCACTTTCTAATATATTATCACTCTACTTTGCTTTTAACACCAAGAAGTCTACGTTTGGACATCCAAAGGAGAAAGCTATATTAGCTCTATCACCTGATTTTTGCATCCTCGCTCGGTCTCCAGAATCAAGGAAACTTGGATGCACATAGTACAAGTGGTACCTCAGGTTACATACGCTTCAGGTTACATACGCTTTAGATTACAGACTCCGCTAACCCAGAAATAGTGCTTCAGGTTAAGAACTTTGCTTCAGGATGAGAACAGAAATTGTGCTCCGGCAGCGCAGCGGCAGCAGGAGGCCCCATTAGCTAAAGTGGTGCTTCAGGTTAAGAACAGTTTCAGGTTAAGAACAGACCTCCGGAACGAATTAAGTACGTAACCAAAGGTACCACTGTAATAGCTCCCAGTTAAGCTCCCAGTTTTCCCAGTTGAGAATTTCTAAGGCATTGTTGGCAAAAACACTGGGTAATTCGGAATGCTAAAATCCAAGGAGACGTTCGTATGATAAAAAAATTGGGAATCATCCTTACTGATGCTTGCCAAACAGTTGCCAATCCATTTGGTGGCATGATACATGGTGAGAGAAGTGTTAATTGAGGTCTGCCGAGAAGAGAGGTGTGGATACTATTAAGTGGCCACAATGCCTTTCTATCTCTCCATTCTGCAATTTGCCTTGTAATCTTTTAAATATTTTTTTTTCCATGGGTGATGCCGGTGGATGGCGTGTGACAACCTGGGTCAATGTAGTCTCATGTGTACGACTATGCACAAGAAATCCGAGAGCATGCACAATAGCAAGATGCGATGTGGCACTGTGGGTTAAACCACAGAGCCTAGGACTTGCCAATCAGAAGGTCGGTGGTTCGAATCCCCGCGACGGGGTGAGCTCCCATTGCTCTGTCCCAGCTCCTACCAACCTAGCAGTTTGAAAGCACGTCAAAGTGCAAGTAGATGAATAGGTACCGCTCCGGCGGGAAGGTAAACGGTGTTTCCGTGCGCTGCTCTAGTTCGCCAGAAGCGGCTTAGTCATGCTGGCCACATGACCCGGAAGCTGTACGCCGGCTCCCTCGGCCAATAAAGCGAGATGAGCACCGCAACCCCAGAGTCAGTCACAACTGGACCTAAAGGTCAGGGGTCTCTTTACGTTTACCTTATGTTGAACAAACGGACGTGGGGGAAAGTAGGGTTTCCCTGGCTCATAAGATTCACCACATTGCTCTGCTTTATTCTTTATCCATATTTAATTAAATGTTTTATTGATGGGGGTCTGTGCTTTAATTTATGTATTTTGTTGTGACTTGGGTTATAAAGCTGAATATAGTTTTTCTTTTCTTTTAAATTTTTTTATTCATTTTTATTAGTTATTAAATTTGTATACTGCTCTATACCTGCAGGTTTCAGATTGGTTATCCCAATATAAAATTACAATATAAAAACACAAAAAACCATAATAAAAACAAAAACAAGTTACAAACCCAAAACCACACATTAAGCATTATGTAAATATTGACAACACAGCATTGGTCCTAAGCAGGGATGGATCTGTCGATTTTAGTTCTCTCTCCCATTTTTCCAACCTTAGATTCAGATCTACACATTTTGCAGCAATTGATGACTGTCCTTTAAAAAAACCCCACATGGAAATTCATCCATATTTTAGTGTGATTTTCTCCTTGTAAACACATTTTATATGCAGTTTTGACTAGCGTACACATATCATCATGCCAAAAGTAACATGAGAAGCAGATCTTTCAGGACAAGCCAATGATGACGACAAGAACGAAACCACGTTCCTCTCTGATTAGCATTATTCTGACCAGGAAAAGCACTTTGCAACCTTGTTCATTTTTGCAAGAACCCTGTATGTGCTGCTTGTCTTTTGCAGTCAGGAAACAAACAAAAAGAGAGAGGTTGCCCAGGGCTTCTAGTGCACCACTGGCCGAAAAGGGATTTGAAAATGGGGCTTTTCAGTCATGGGATGGTAGACAGGGTTGTTTGGGTAGTAGTAGTACTAATAATAATAATAATAATAATAATAATAATAATAATAATAATAATAATTCATTATAATAAATAAGTAAAATTATATATGCCCCACCCATCTGGCTGGGTCACCACAGCCACTCTGGGTGGCTTCCAACCAAATATTAAAAACAATACAGCGTCAGACATTAAAATTTCCCCCAAACAGGGCCACCTTCAGTTGTCTTTTAAAAGTAAAATAGTTGTTTATTGCCTTGATGTTTATTGCAATGTTAGCCACATTGAGACTCTTTCAGGTAGTGATAAAGTGGGATATCAAATCCAATCTCCTTCTTCTTCTTGACATCTGCTGGAAGGGCGTTCCACAGGGCAGGTGCCACTACCGAGAAGGCCCTCTGCCTGGTTCCCTGTAACCTCACTTCTCGCAGTAAGGGAACCGCCGGAAGGCCCTTGGACATCAGTAGTGGATGATGGGGGTGGAGATGCTCCTTCAGGTATACAGGACCGAGGCCATTTAGGGCTTTAAAGTTCAGCACCAACACTTTGAATTGTCCTCAGAAACGTACTGGGAGCCAATGAAGAGCTTTCATGTCTCGGCGACCACTCCCTGTCACCAGTCTAGCTGCTGCATTCTGGATTAATTGCAGTTTCCGTGTCACCTTCAAAGGTAACCCCACCTAGAGCACATTGCAGTAGTCCAAGCGGGAGATAACCAGAGCATGCACCACTCTGGTGAGGCAGTCCGCGGGCAGGGAGGGTCTCAGCCTGCGTACCAGATGGAGCTGATAAACAGCTGCCTCGGACACAGAATTAACCTGTGCTTCCATGGACAGCTGTGAGTCCAAAATGACTCCCAGGCTGCGCACCTGGTCCTTCAGGGGCACATTTACCCCATTCAGGTCCAGGGAATCCTCCACACCCGCCCGCCTCCTGTCCCCCCAAGACAGTACTTCTGTCTTGTCAGGATTCAACCTCAATCTGTTAGCCACCATCCATCCTCCAACCGCCTCCAGACACTCACACAGGACCTTCACTGCCTTCACTGGTTCTGATTTGAAAGAGAGGTAGGGTATCATCTGCATATTGATGAACACCCAGCCCAACCCCCCTGATGATCTCTTCCAGTGGCTGCATGTAGATGTTGAAAAGGGTAAGCTGCTGAAACTCTTTGAAATGGGGAGGGGCTGCACCTCAATGGTAAAGTTTTGCATGCAGAGGTTCCCAGGTTCAACCCCCACCATCTCCAGGTAGGGCTGGGAATGTCCTCAGTCTGAGAACTTGGGGAGCTGCTGAGCTAGATGCTCCAATGGTGGTGGAAGGACCATAGCTCAATGGTAGAGCAACTGCTTTGCATGCAGAAGGTCCCAGGGTCAATCCCAGGCATTTCCAGGCAGCTTAGAGATACCGCTATCTAATGGCAGATGAAGGTGATTGACTACATGGAATTGGCAGAAATGACTGGCAGAATCCGAGATCAGGGAGAAGAGTCGGTGAAAGAAGACTGGAAGAAATTCAAAGACTACTTACAGAAACATTGTAAAATTAATGAATGTTAGAAGGATGTTGGAAAGAAACTAAGTGGTTTCCAGCTGTAATGCTTTAAGAGTTATGAAAAAAAAAAGTTCTACAAATGGGTAAAAGTTTAATGGTAAGGATTTGCTGAACTAACAAATTGAACTGGAATACAAAGAAGGGAGGTATGAGGAGGTCTGGGGAAATAAGTGTAAGGAAGCTATGTTATGGAAAATTAATGTGTTTTTAACTGTTTTTATTTTGTATGCCCCCCCCACTTTTTTTTTGTTATACCTTAAAAACCCTTAATAAATATCTTCTTAAAAAAGGGGGGGGGGGAGAGATACCTCTGTCTGAAATCCCAAAGAGCTGCTGTTGGTTAGTGCAGACAATACTAAGCTATATGGACCAGTGGTCTGACTCTGTATAAGTCAGCTCCCTAATGGTCTGACTTCAGCATAAGGCAGCTTCTAATAATCAACATCCTATGTGCTTTCTGTGCTCTCAAAGCCATACAGTATTTACGCACTGTACGTACACTTGGAATTTGGAAGGGAAAGGCGGTGGCTCAGAGTCAGTGTAGACAACACTGAAGCAGATGGACCGAGTAAGGGAGCTTCCCAGGTGGGCGAAGCTAGGCTGATCTCCATCCCTCCAAATGCTGGACTCTGGAAATGAAGGTGGCAGTTCTCAAAGCTGTTTGGGAAACCGTACAGGGCTGTACACCCCCATCGTTCAGCCCGGATATGGAGGTCCAGCTCCGAGGGCCTTTTGGTGGTTCCCTCACTGTGAGGAGTGAGGTTACAGGGAACCAGGCAGGCGTCTGCCCTGTGGAACACCCTCCCATCAGATGTCAAGGAAATAAACAACGATCTGACTTTTAGAAGACATCTGAAAGCAGCCCTGTTTAGGGAATTTTTAATGTTTGATATTTTATTGTGTTTTTAATATTCTGTTGGGAGCCACCCAAAGTGGCTGGGGAAACCCAGCCAGATTGGTGGAGTATACATTATTATTATTATTATTATTATTATTATTATTATTATTATTACAGTGGTACCTCGCAAGATGAATGCCTTGCAAGATGAAAAACGCGCAAGACGGAAGAGTTTTCCGTTTTTTGAGTCGTTCCGCAAGACGAATTTCCCTATGGGCTTGCTTCGCAAGTCTTGCGAGTTCTTGCGAGTTTGTTTCCTTTTTCTTAAAGCCGCTAAGCCGTTAATAGCCGCTAAGCCGCTAATAGCCGTGCTTCGCAAGACGAAAAAACCGCAAGATGAAGAGACTCGCGGAACGGATTAATTTCGTCTTGCGAGGCACCACTGTAATTAGATCTATTGTAACCTCACTTCTCGCAGGAAGGGAACTGCCAAAAGACCGCTGGACCTCAGTGTCCGGACTGAATGATCGGGATGGAGATGTTCCTTCAGGTATACTGGGCCGAGGCCATTTAGGGCTTTAAAGGTCAGCACCAACACTTTGAATTGTGCTTGGAAACATACTGGGAGCCAATGTAGGTCTCGGCGGCCGCTCCCAGTCACCAGTCTAGCTGCCACATTCTGGATTAGTTGTAGTTTCCGGGTCACCTTCAAAGGTAGCCCCACGTAGAGTGCATTGCAGTGGTCCAAGCAAGAAATAACTAGAGCAGAACTGTAGAGCTCGAAGGGATCCCGAGAATCATCTAGTTCAAGCCCCCCTGCAGTGCAGAAATGTGCAGCTGTCCAATATGGGGATCGAACCTGCAACCTTGCTGCTATCAGCACCACGCTCTAACCCACTGACCTGAAGTTCCTTCTGATGGACCTGCTGTTATGTTGATGCTTCCTTGGAGCCGGCAGAAGCACCCTAAGGGCGACGGGGAGCCGTAATTTCAATTTCTCAACATGCCCAGCAGAGTGTCAATGCAGGACACTGGAGATGTGGAAATGTCGTTCTCGAAGCCAGCTGCCTGATGAGCAAGGCCCACGACAGGTATCAACAATGCTGGGCCCTGCTGGGATATAAAGTACTGGGCAGCTGTCCTGGGATGCTTGGTGCTGACTGTGGGATGTGAAACACAAGGGCAGTCAAGTACAACATTCCTAGAGTGAACATGTTTACACATGGGGAGGAATGTTTGTCCAGCCAGCAGGTAAACTTCCTGTTTCCTTTTGGGCTGGGACAGACTTCCTCTGCATGTGACTAGAGATGGGCATGGCCTCACCTGTGCAGGTAATGACAAAGGCACGGGGCAGGGAAGCCAACTCTCTCTTTTTGACTACGTGTATCAAAGAAGCAACATCTGCTTAGCCAAAGATGCTTCCAGCCAAGAGAGGACAATAGGACTGTCTCCTTATGAGATAGTTTCCAGGTGTATGTTACTTTTCTAAGCTAAGTCTGCCTTCTGGGATCCCATTGTGAACAGAATGTGAGTAAACTCTTTTTATACTTTTATAGAAGACTGTGTCGTGTCTTATCTTTTATGAGGGAATAAGGGGAAAATACCAGAACAGTTATTATGGTGGCTTTAGCGAGCCTGAGCAAACACAAGTTAAAAAAGGGGAACGTTACTCTGCTAAATTGTGAACTTGTTAACACAAGTTGGAAAGGCTATAACGAAACAATATATCCTTTCCTGCATCCCTGAACATTCCCACACTGACTCCAGGCCTGCCACTGTACTTCCAACAACTGGATCACGGCGGCAGATGGGATTTCTGTTGGTTAGAAAGAGTTGGGGAGCAGGTTCTATCTATCGCCTGCTTCTCCAGGAACGGCCTGGGAGTTCCTGCCAGAAATCCTAGAAAGAGCTGTTGCTCATCAGCTCAGACAAGGCTCAGCTGGTTGGACAAATAATGCAACTCAGAGCAAGGCTGGTTTTTATGCCTATGTTCTTGGAGGTGCACAGAATTCCTCTCCGCTGCTAAATCTAGTAACAATAATGTTATTATTAGGGCAGTTTCAACACTCAGCCAGCAAAGGGGACCCTGCGGACAGCGTGTGTATCCTGTGTAATTCCAAAATAAATTTCTCTGGCTGCATAATAGGTTTGGCGGCTGCCGGAGTGAGGTTTCGGATTAAGATTCCATCCCTGAAGCAAAGTGTTTCTGGTTAGCAGTTAAATGTTCACTCATCAAGCAACCGTGCGCTGCCCCTGGTTCTTTTCTAAGAGTTGGGAGTTTTCCCCTTTCCCCCCCTCCCTACCCCTGTCTTTCTTTCATGTTCAGTCCTGAGTTGTTGTTTTTTTATTATAAAAAAAAAATCCTGGGATGTGATGTGCTGAATTAATTCCATTAACCGTTGAAGGAATTTTCGTCCCTGCCAAATTATATTTCCTGCATCTGTAAATCATTTTACCGCCTCCGCCTGCAACAGTTTGGCAAGTGACCTTTCAGGGGTTTGATGGCAGTTTGTTTGTTTGCTGATGACCCCCCCCCCACACTTAACCCCTCCAGAAAAAGGGCACCATAGGAAGATGGTGGCTGTGTGCAAATGACCAGCCCTGGTGTTTTCCCTCCACAGGTGTTTGAAGCCAAGTTCACAGAATGCCAGCCACCACCCTTATGGCTTCTGGAGAAATGCGGCTGTTTGATGCCTTCCCCTCAATCCAGCTTCCATCTGATTTGGAAAAACAACAACAACATAACAAGCCACAGCTTGAAGCAGCCATTGCACATGCTCAGATGATAGCATGTGAGTAGATGACAGCTTTATCAAGTGGAAGTTAGAAAGAGGGGGAGTTGCAGGTAAAGGAAAACAAATCAAGTTGTCTACATTGGGCAAAAACATCCCTATTCCTTCTCTGGTGCAAGTGACTTGAAATGGCAGTGGGGGAAGGGGAAGGATCTGATTGCATTAGGAGCCACAAATGTGAACATGTTGTTGTTGTTTAGTCGTTTAGTCGTGTCTGACTCTTCGTGACCCTATGGACCAGAGCATTCCCAGCACTCCTGTCTTCCACTGCTTCCCGCAGTTTGGTCAAACTCATGTTAATAGCTTTGAGAACACTGTCCAACTATCTCGTCCTCTGTCGTCCCCTTCTCCTCGTGCCCTCCATCTTTCCCAACATCAGGGTTTTTTCCAGTGAGTCGTCTCTTCTCTTGAGGTGTCCAAAGTGTACATAGGCTGTGAAATCACCGTGGAGCGAGGTGCAGGGGGATGAAAGAGATGAACATCAATAAAAACAATACAGGGAGAGAAAGAGAAGAAGAAGAAGAGGAGGAGGAGTTTGGATTTGATATCACACTTTATCACTACCCTAAGGAGTCTCAAAGTGGCTAACAATCTCCTTTCCCTTCCTCCCTCACAGCAAACACTCTGTAAGGTGAGTGAGGCTGAGAGACTTCAGAGAAGTGTGACTAGCCCAAGGTCACCCAGCAGCTGCGTGTGGAGGAGCGGGGAAGCAAACCTGGTTCACCAGATTACGAGTCCACTGCTCTTAACCACTACACCACACTGGCTCTCAGAGAGAGAGAAAGACAGAGAGAGACAGAGAGAGACAGAGAAAGACACACACAGAGAGAACTGGCAGGTGTGCACACTTATTTCTGGAAAGTTTTAGTGTAGCCGAGCAGAGACGTCTTAAATTACCCATTCCCAGCTCAAATTTGAGGATGGGGGTGATGGCAAAAGTTTCTGGACAGGCTGCTGGCCAGTAATTTCTGATTCATGTTATTTTAACGTTTTCTTGAAATCTGGCTTGATATGGTTGCATTGTGGTTTTTGCATTGCTATAAAAATATATATATTTTGTCACACACTGCCCTGGGCAAAAATTCAGACTGAAAGTATTGTGATGAGGTGGCATAAAAAAAAAATTGCAGTAGTGAAAGGATTAGCACTAGCAAATTTCCCATCCCCTGATGGGCATGTGTCCTGCACCATCCCCATATCTGCTCTGGAGAGTTGGAGGAGCTTTGGAACAGATTTAGGGGCATGGAGGGTAGGGAAGGAGAGGTAGGAGAATGTTTTGTCATCCAAGGAGGAATCCTTGCGGTGATAGAAGGTTCTCCTTCAGTCTATGTTGAATACTGACAACAAGAGCAAGAAGATGATGGAGGGTGAATATGATGCTCTTCTGAGCCTCACAAAAATGACTTGTTGATTTACCTTCTCTCCAGAGCTCCAGCCTGATAAAGAAGAGGAGGAGGAGAGTTTTAATGTACTCCCTGTAACAGAGGTCCAGGATATGTGGCCCTCAATGTGCTATTGGACTTCACCTTCCATGATCCAGGGGTGGTCATCAGTCACGGATGATGGGAGTTGTAGTCCATAGAATTATAGAGTTGGAAAGGATCATCTGGTCCAAGCCCTTGCATTGCAACATCTCCCTTCCACACACACACATGTGAAGGGGAAAAATTGCGCCCCAAACCAGCAAAGTAGCAAATCTTAGTTAAGGGACTTTAAAAAAAAGTTCTAGAGAAGATAAACTGTGAAGTGGGAATATCTCTTTGTTAGTAGTCACCCAGCCTAGACAGTTCTCCACCTTGAGAAAGCTGCGGCCCACAGGTTAACCACTGAATGCCATAAATTGAGGGGTGTTTTTGTGTGCGTGCAAAACATCTGTTGGATGCAGAGCTTATCTTCCTCCGCAAGAGAGTGTGTGTGGTGGGAGAGAAAGCGAGAGGGCAAGAGGGGAAGGAAACAGCACATTAGCTGCTCTCGTTCAGCCCTGTCATTAATAAAGGTGTCTATTTATATGGATGTAAGTTCTCAGTAATGACTCACGAGTCCAAGGACTATTCATGCAAAAGTCCAGGCAGGTTACTGATGGAGCGGGATGCAGGAGAGCCTTAAGTAAACACAACTTCAGTCAACATGCATGCAAAACCTTTGTGCATGTATGTGCTATGTATGTTGAGCTGCTTTTTCCTATATCTACCAAATCGGGCCCTGCGTCCTGTGGGGGAAGCCTTTCTTGGGTTCCCACTGATGAGATTTGCCTGGGGTTGGGAGAGAAGCTTGGTTTGGAAACTCCCTCACTCTCACTTCCTGAAACTACATGAACTGAAAATAGCTCTTCTTTGAAATCCGGACTTCTGAAACGCAGTTCTCCGACCAAACCATGTGAATGTTAGGAGACAGTGTGCATGAAAATGCCTAGGTCAGTGAAGGTGACATACAAAATGCATTAAATTAGGGAACTCTGCTTGCAATATATATATATATGTGACTATCTGGATAAATTCATACTGAAAGATGGAATTTTAGGAGGACTTCAAAACAAAAACAAAATTCACATAACCGTATCCAATACATAATAATTACAGTTGTTTCTTCTTCTTCTTCTTCTTCTTCTTCTTCTTCTTCTTCTTCTTCTTCTTCTTCTTCTTCTTCTTCTTCTTCCTCCTCCTCCTCCTCCTCCTCCTCCTCCTCCTCCTCCTCCTCTTCTTCTTCTTCTTCTTCTTCTTCTTCTTCTTCTTCTTCTTCTTCTTCTCTATTCCTCTCCCAGAGCTGCAGTTCTCAGAACTAGCCCCTCTTTCCATGGAACTCTGGGGATTATAGGTTTATGACGGGAACAGGGCTCCCATATTGTTTGTGGCCATGGTTGGTGGTTGGTGGAGTGGCACAGACAGGCTTCCTGACACTGAGCATTGCTGCTGCTTATTGAACTGGAGAGGGTCTGGGATGAGGCAGGGAGAGCTTGGTGTCATGCAGGCACAGTGGTAGAGCCAATCTAGTGTTCCTGTTTCTATGCCCACACTGCACTGAGCTCTTGTTCCTCATTCCAATCCCTTTCAGTAAGCAATGCTTGGCGTTAGAAAGCCAAGTGTTCAGTGCCACCCTTCCTTTGCCACCTCAGCTGTAGCACCCCACTGCAGATAGATGTACCTATAGTAGCAATTGGGACGTGGGTGCGCTGTGGTCTAAACCACTGAACCTCTTGAGCTTGCTGATCAGAAGGTCAGCGGTTCGAATCCCTGTGATGGTATGAGCTACTGTTGCTCTGTCCCAGCTCCTGCCAACCTAGGAGTTCGAAAGCATGCCAGTGCAAGTAGATAAATAGGTACCACTGCAGCGGGAAAGTAAACAGTGTTTCCATGTGCTCTGGTTTATGTCATAGTGTCCTGTTGTACCAGAAGTGGTTTAGTCCTGCTGGCCACATGACCCAGAAAGCTGTCTGTGGACAAACGCCGGCTCCCTCGGCTTGAAAGTGAGATGAGCGCTGCAACCTCATAGTCACCTTTGAGTGGACTTAACCTTCCGGGGGTCCTTTACCTTTACTTTACCTTTTTACCTATAGTACCATGTCTTTATTATTTGCTTTACTCTGCTTTGGGGGTCCTTTATGGCAAATAAGCAACCGATACACTTGAAAGGGAAACACCCGGAGGTAACTGGGCCTTGAGTAGCCTTTACAGCAGGGGTAGCGAACTAGTGGACCTGCAAATGTTACTCAGCTACAACTCTGACCCTTTCTAACTGGCTGGGACTGGCAGGAGCTGGAGTCCAAGAACTACTAGAAGGCCACAGGCTCCCCATCTCTGCATTAGAGGATTAGTGCCTCCGAGGCGAATCCTTTTTTTATAGCATTTATTATTAATTTTTAATAAATTTATTAAATGTTTTAATTTTAATAAATTTTATCACATGTTTTATTAAATGTTTTAGCATATTAAAGAATAAAATTCATTTTAAGTGTTTTCAATTAAATCAAATTTTATTAAATGTTTTATTGAATGTTTTTAACGTATTAAGCAAGAAAATCCAAACTCATTTATAAAAGCTAAACATGTCAAAAGAATCAGAATAAAGAAAAAGAAAGCAAAAAGACAGAAGAAATAGAAGTAAAAGAAAGATACTTCCACAATGGTTTTGGACAATTGTTGGCACTGCCATTATTATATTATATTATATTATATTATATTATATTATATTATATTATATTATATTATATTATATTATATTATATTATATTATATTATATTATATTATATTGAAAAATTCTGGCTGTAATTAAAATTAGTGTTTTCGTGGTATTTTTTCACATTTCCTTTGCAGGCTCAGCCTTCCTCTTTTGCCACTCAAAAAGTCCGCAATGGCTTTTCATCAATTAGCTTGACGTGTCTCCAGATTTTATTGCTCCTGATCTTGTGACGAGCTTCTCTGCTTTATAGGATTTGCACCTCTGAGGTAAATCCTGACAGGATTAAGATTCTGGGGAAACCAAGGTGGGAACAAGGCTGAAATGCCCTGGGACCTGAAGGGCTGCCCACTTTTGTATGTATGGTTCTGGATTCTTCCGAGGCCCTGATCAGAGGGCTTCCACCTTCGGATGTGAGATGGGCAGCCACAACCGACAGGGCCTTTTTAGTTGTAGCCCTTCGATTCTGGACCACCATCTGACTCTCAGTTTGCTCTGCTCCCTTCCAATTGGTTTTTAAATATCCGTTGAAAACACTGCTATCTAAGCAAGCTTTTAACAGCATTTAGGATCCTTTAAACACATTTTCCTCCCTGCTTCCAAAAACAAACTTCAAATGTTGTTGATTGCCAGCCTCTTTACCGTCAGTGCTTTTATTGTTTTTGCTGTCGTTAATGGTGTTTACTTCTTGTTTTACCGCTGGCTGTTAGTGTCATTGGCCAATTTGTTTGTTTGTTGCTGTTGTGTTTTTTTTGCAGGGAGTTTGCTGGCTTTAATTATGCTGTACCCTGCTTAGAAAACCTTAGTTAGGAGTTGGGATAAAATGTTTCCAACTAACACACTTGGTTGGGACGCGGGTGGCGCTGTGGGTTAAACCCAGTGGCGTAGCGTGGGGGGTGCAGGGGGGGCTGGCCGCACCGGGCGCAACATCTGGGGGTTAGGGTTAGGGGGCGCAAATCCACGGGTTAGGGGGCCCAAATTACTTGCCTTGCCCCGGGTGCTGACAACCCACGCTATGCCACTGGTTAAACCACAGAGCCTAGGACTTGCCAATCAGAAGGTCAGAAGGCTCTCCTAATATCTCAGCATGGCGGTTCGAATCCCCGCGATGGGGTGAGCTCCCGTTGCTCGGTCCCTGATCCTGCCAACCTAGCAGTTCGAAAGCATGTCAAAGTGCAAGTAGATAAATAGGTACCACTCTGGCGGGAAGGTAAACGGCGTTTCTGTGTGCTGCTCTGGTTCGCCAGAAGCAACTTAGTCATGCTGGCCACATGACCCGGAAGCTATACACCGGCTCCCTTGGCCAGTAAAGTGAGATGAGCGCCGCAACCCCAGAGTCGGCCACGACTAGACCTAATGGTCAGGGGTACCTTTACCTTTAACACACTTGGTAATCAGGTTGATAGGGTGCAAAGGGAGAAAAGAGGGCAATGTATATTGGCTCCCACCCAAGCACCTTCAAATATTCACTTGATGCGGTAGTTATCTCACCCGGACAGTGTAAGTATGGACTCCTCCAAAGTTAGCTTCTCTGATGACTAGAATCTTGAAGCAGATAGATAAGGTTGTCTACCCCGATGGTCAGTGACTCTCCTGGGTTTTAGGCAGGGGACAATCCCCCATACCAGGAGATGCCGGGATTGAACCTGGGCTTCCTGCATGCAAAGCACATTTGCTATCACTCAGCCATGACTCTTCCCAGCCCAACTTCTCAATCCGTCAGGCTTTCATTGGAAACCCCACCCTGCGTAAACCAAAATGAAACTTTGCATGCCATTGTGTGCGCACCTGGGTCAGTGCCTCTCCATCTTGGGTCTCCAGTATTGTTGGACTACAACTCTCAGAGAGATTAGGCTGGCCTCGACCAGAGCCAGGGCCTTTTCAGACTTGGCCCCGGCCTGCCGCAAGAGATCAGGGCCCTGCGGGATTTGACATCTTTCCACAGGGCCTGCAAGACGGAGTTGTTCCGCCAGGCCTTTGGTCGGGGCTCAGCCTGACTCCCCTTTTCTTTTTGTATAAGAACTAATATGAAGGAGGCCTCTCAGCATTCTCACAGGCCCATATAAGATCAGCGTAAACAGTTGGGCCGATGAGCACTTACTGTTCCCAACCCTAACCCTGCGGAAAGCCATCTAATTAGACTTTAATATGATTCTGACCTGTTTTTAGGAGGTAATTTAATTATTTGATTTTGTACTAATGCTATATATTTGATGTTAGCTGCCGTGAAACCGACTTCGGCCACGGCGGGCGACATATAAATAAAAGTTTATTATTATTATTATTATTATTATTATTATTATTATTATTATTCACCATCCCTGACCACTGGTCCTGCTAGCTATGGATGATGGGTGTTGTAGTCCAACAACAGCTGGAGACCCAGGTTTGAGAAACACTGACTTGCAGTCTCTTGCACATAGGACACCTTGGTCCTGCTCATAGGTGGCAACTCCCTGGGACCCTGGGTGCCCCAGAACCCACAAACCTCCCCATGAAGGGACTGGGCACCCACAAATTTTGGTGCCAGGGCAATGCACGGCACCCATGGCCCCAGGCACCCACAGTTGCGGGGCCACATTGGCACTCCTGGCCCTGTTGTGTTGGGCAAATGGCAACATGACTATTGGGAGCTGCCTTATCCTGAAATAGACCACTGGTTCATTTAGCTCCATATTGTCTGCACCGATTGGCAGTAGGGTTTCAGGCAGGGGGCATTCGAGGAGATGAACCTGGGACCTTCTGAATGCAAAACAAACTCTCTACCACTGGGCTATGACCAGCCATAATAATAATAATAATAATAATAATAATAATAATAATAATAATAATTTATTTATACCCTGCCCATGTGGCTGAGTTTCCCCAGCCACTCTGGACGGCTCCCAATTGAGTGTTAAAAACAATACAGCATTAAATATTAAAAGCTTCCCTAAACAGGGCTGCCTTCAGAGGTCTTTTAAAGATAGGATTGCTGCTTATTTCCTTCACATCTGAAGGGAGGGCGTTCCACAGGGCGGACGCCACTATCGAGAAGGCCCTTTCCCTGGTTCCCTGTAACCTCACTTCTCGCAATGAGGGAACTGCCAGAAGGCCCTCGGAGCTGGACCTCAATGTCTGGGCTGAACGATGGGGGTGGAGACACTCCTTCATATATACTGGGCCAAGGCCATTTGGGGCTTTCAAAGTCAGCACCAACACTTTGAATTGTGCTTGGAAACGTACTGGGAGCCAATGCAGATCTCTCAGGACCGGTGTTATGTGGTCCTGGCGGCCGCTCCCAGTCACCAGTCTAGCTACCGCATTCTGGATTAATTGCAGCTTCCGGGTCACCTTCAAAGGTAGCCCCACGTAGAGCGCATTGCAGTAGTCCAAGCGGGAGATAACCAGAGCATCCACCACTCTGGCGAGACAGCCTGCGGGCAGGTAGGGTCTCAGTCTGCGTACCAGGTGGAGCTGGTAGACAGCCGCCCTGGACACAGAATTAACCTTCCGCCTTCCACCAGCCTTGACAGATATGCCCGTTGAAGCAGTGGGCTGCTTTGCCAAGCAACGAAAAAGAAGACGCAAAGCATGAGAAATTAAGGATGCTAGGAGCAGGTGTGGGAAAGCAGGGCAGGGAGCTGGGGAAGGAACCAAGAGGTGTGCCTCTATATGCCTTTAAGGCCAGTGAGTAGGAAACTAAAGTCATCAACTCTGAAAGTAACAAATGGAAGCCCAGAGCTGTACAGCTAATGTGCAAACTTGTATCTGTCCTCTATGGCTCTATCATTTATTCAGGAGGTAGAAGCAGAAGACGGGGACTCGCATTTGCTTGATACTCAATTATACATTAGTGTACATCACTTGGCAATCTGTTCATATCAATTTAATTGGATTTTAATATTGCCTCTGATCTTGTTGTCCAATTAACAGCACTGGCTGGCAATAAAGCAGAACCACACACTATGTAACACCTTTGATCCCTGCCATATGGAGCTCTTCCATTGATTACCACATTTTCAAAAAAAACCTCAACAACCAAAAAAAGAGAATCCGCTCTCTCAATATGGACTGTGATAAATGGGAGAAAAGGCACATCCCCAATGTGATAAAAATTTCACTTCCACTCGCAACTTCATTTATTTTGTTGACATTCGGCTCTGATTAAGAACAATAAAAAAATCATGCCCTGAATATCATATGCAAATACAACCCCGGGTATGCATCTAATTATGCCAAGGGAGCATTACGGTGACTTGCTTGGCATCGCCACGGTCTTTTCCTTCCCCTCCCCCCTCCTCTCTCTCTTTTTTAAAGCGACAGCGTACACTTCTGGGCTTGACGTGTGAGGAAGAGTCACTGCGGCGACTGTCATTTAATAAACAGTGAATGTGGCGCTTGCCACCGAGGCATGAAAAATTAGCTGCTGTTCTGCTTGTTATTTTGCTACCGTTGGACCCAGGTGATGCTTTTGGCAATGGAACCCGTTCTCTTCCCCCCTGGCCCTTCGCTGCACATTGCCTTCCACGTACGCAGGAAACAGAGAAATTGGATGGGAAATATTTTGCGAGTGCCAAGGCTGGCATCGAAGTTGGGGTGTTTTTCTGATGTTCTTGCAGACCGGGGGGAAACGAGAGTGTGCAGGGCAGGTCAATCTACTTGTTATGACCTCTGAGTAGCTTGTTGGTACCCAGGTAGTACAAAGGGCATTGCTCAGCGGCAGAATATCTGCTTTGCATGCAAAAATTCCCAGGTTCAGTTCCCATTATCTCCAGATAGGGATAGGAGTGTTTCTCTATCTGAGACATTGAAGAGCCATTGCCAGTCAGTGTAGACCAGGGGTCAGCAACCTTTTTCAGTTGTGGGCCGGTCCACTGTCCCTCAGACCATGTGGTGGGCTGGACTATATTGGGGGGCAGGGAGGGAAATGAACGAATTCCTATGCCCCACAAATAACCCAAAGATGCATTTTAAATAAAAGCACATACTCTTGTTGTGGTTTAGTCATTTAGTAGGGGTCCGACTCTTCGTGACTCCATGGACCAGAGCACGCCAGGCACTCCTGTCTTTCACTGCCACCCGCAGTTTGATCAAACTTATGCTGGTAGCTTCGAGAATACTGTCCAACCATCTCGTCCTCTGTTGTCCCGTTCTCCTTGTGCCCTCCATCTTTCCCAACATCAGGGTCTTTTCCAGGGAGTCTTCTCTTCTCATGAGGTGGCCAAAGTATTGGAGTCTCAGCTTCATGATCTGTCCTTCCAGTGAGCACTCAGGGCTGATTTCCTTCAGAATGGAGAGGTTTGATCTTCTTGCAGTCCATGGGACTCTCAAGAGTCTCCTCCAGCACCATAATTCAAAAGCATCAATTATTTGGCGATCAGACTTCTTTATTGACCAGCTCTCACTTATTTAAAATTTCCCAATACAGGGCTGCCTTCAGATGTCTTCTAAAAGTTTTATAGTTATTTATCTCCTTGACATCTAATGGGAAGGTGCTCCACAGGGCAGGCACCACTACCAAGAAGGCCTTCTCCCTGGTTCCCTGTAACTTCAATTCTTGCAGCCCTGAGTGCTCACTGGAAGGATAGATAGTGAAGCTGAGGCTCCAATACTTTGGCCACCTCATGAGAAGAGAAGACTCCCTGGAAAAGAGGCAGTGGAAGACAGTGGAAGAGGCAGTGGAAGACAGGAGTGCCTGGCGTGCTTTGGTCCATGGGGTCACGAAGAGTCGGACATGACTAAACGACTGAACAACAGCAACAACATTATTATTATTATTATTATTATTATTATTATTATTATTATTATTATTGGGTGAATCATGCATTTTGTATATGATTTTCGTGAATATATGCACACTTTGGCCTAGCAAATGCATTTTTGTACACATTGCTTGGCTGGGGAAACTGCATCTAACAATTCAGAGTGCCTGAATTGTGCCATCTTGTCCTTCAATTCAGGTCATCAAATTGCCTCGGACCATTCCTGAGTTCCTGAACTGTCCATTATGCTGCATCGTCTCAAACCTATGATGGCTGTGTGAATGTTCGGACACCCAGGAGACAATGGGAGCCAAACCTCCAAATACCACAATGAGCAGCAAAGAAGGATTCAAGGGCAATATTCAAGGCTGGAGAGTGACGTGGCCATCTCAGGCAGCTGATTTTGGGTGCCATAAAAAGTCAGCAAATTCTTAATTATATAATGAGTTCTTGTGTTTAGCACCAGGGAGGAGAATAGGGATTTTCTGCCACAACTGGCAAAGTAACTTTGGCTGGCATTGGGTGCCATCCACTTTGACTTGTGGGTGGGGAAACACCATTTCTTGTTTTGCCCAAATGTCTTCAGCTGGCTGTGGAAGCCAGCTGGGAGACACACCATGTATTGATGGCATTCATAGCCCAACAAGCTCAAAGCAGCACATATAGTTTTCTCCCTCCCCTATCGCTGGGTGATAGTGACTGTCCCAAGTAGCTGGTCAGAGTGTCACGAAAATGCAGCCAATGTTTAGTTATTGAAATTATTATTGTTGTGTTTTTACTGCTGGGGTGGTAGAGAAGGACTTGTGGGATTTTCCAACTCAGATTAGGGCACGTTGAATTTTTCAGCTTTCAAATTCCCCAAATGGGAGGTGCAAAAAAGCTGTAGCATGACTTGGGAATTCAAAAGATATTTTGGTTAAATTAACATAATTTCGTTTTGCTGGGTAAATAAGATGTGTTTCAAATTGCGCAGAACTCATTCAAAATGATTGCTGAGTGCTTGCAGTTATATTATTATTATTATTATTATTATTATTATTATTATTAATTATTCAGCATCATAGCTGTCAACTTTGAAAATAAGGGACCAGCAGCCAAAATAAGGGACCTGCAGCCTCACCTGTTCCAGGCACTCCAGTCTTCCAGTCTTCCTGTCCTCCTGCAGTCTGGTCAAACTCATGCTGGTAGCTTCGAGAACACTGGCCAACCAACTTTGTAACCAGAGGTTCAACTGAATAGAATCTGAATCACATGCACCACAAGGCCTATGCAGCCTCAACTTAAGATGGCTCCCCGGCCTGGCTTTGCACTGCAAAGTTTTCAGCAGCACGTGCAACAAAATGGCGTCCAGCATTCAAAAACTCCCTCAGCTTGCATTAACTAGCCACACACAAGGCATGCAAGCTCCACCCCCCAATCATTCTTAGACTTCTTATTGGGTGAGCAACACAGCCAAGCAACACAGTTGGAGCCTCCCTCCTCCCTGGCTGGCAGGGAGGGAGGAAGAGGAGCTGCTTCCTTTGAAATTTAAGGGACATCATTTAAGGGACATCCATCAATAAGGGACAGCAGCGGGACATGGCACTGGAATAAGGGACTGTCCCTTCAAATAAGGGACACTTGACAGCTATGTTCAGCATTACCTGACATTTTCCAAAGGTAAAATTAAAATTCCTTGGTTTTCCAAAAGCAGTGTATGTGCTTCTTCATCAAATGTAGACTTACCGAGCTAAGTGTTGTCCAATTAAAACAAAAATAGCAGATTGAACTCCTCACACCAAAAGCATATTTTAAGACCTATCACTGAAGAAAATTACAAAAAATATGTTTCGCTCCCTAAGATGACACGTCCTACTCTCAGGTGCCAAAAGGGGAACATAGGAAACAGACTTATACCAAGTCAGACCAAGTATTCATCTTGTTCAGCGTTGTCTAAGTGACTGGTAGTGTCTCTGACTGAGACATGCACATGTCCTAGTTTGGAAGGGGACCCCAAGGGCAAAAGATGTGGCCCTCAGCTAATCTGAAGCCTGGGCAGAAGCCAGTCAGGATTTGAGAAACTCCAGAAGAGAGGGAATGGTGGAATGCTTCCGGTGAATCCAGTCAAGATTTGATATATCCATGGAGGGAGGGAAAGGTGGAGCATGCTTTGTGGTGCCCCAGCCTACGTTGTCATCTGCCCCCAAGACTCCTAGACCCAAAAGACTCGGGGAGATGAGGCAGCTGGCTTCCGACGACAGCCAGCAAATGTAGGTCACGGCATATCGGCAAGAAAGTTTCCAAGAAACAAAATGAGCATCTGTTGTTTGACCAAACTCCTTGTGGTTTTTTGTGTGTGGGTTTTTTTTGGTATGCGCAAGGCAGCCGGGCCTATCCGTTACACATGTCATAAATTATTTCTTGACCATTAGCAGTTTTCCTGCATCATAACTGTTCTTCAGGCATATTAAATCAGCGAGAGGGAAGAACACGCCAGGACATCTGGGGCTGCCAGATAATTCAGTTAATTTCTATTCCCTTGAACCTGGAGGTGTTAATTTGGAAGCGCAACAGCCAAGTCTGAAGAATGCTAATACGTCATTTGAATGATTAATGCAATCAAGGGAATCGGGGGACCTTTGTTTACTCTTTAATTTTTGACATGGCGAAGCAAGGATGAGTTGGGCTAATTTCCTCCCTCTCGCTCTCCTCCCCAAAAGTTAAGGCCAAGTTTTTGCTTTTGGGGGGGTGTCACATGGCTTTACCACGGTGTTTTGGGCTGGGGAAGGAGGGGGAAGGCAACATCCTGGCACATTTCCCCCTCCCAAGATCATGGTTACAGCAAGGGGGGCGGGGAACGCACAACACAGGCGAATTTGTGATCTGCTGAGCAGTACCCTCTTGGGTGAAAGTTTTCGGAAGCTAGTGTGGCAAACAGAGAAAAATGGATTAAAAGATTCCGCTGGTGATGGAATTTTCCACCTGAAAACAAACAATCAATTCGGAGAGATCATCTAACTATATATATTTTTTTCTCATTTTAATAATGGGAGGAGGGGAAGCCCCCCCGGCTATTTAAAGAATCCATTTACGTTTCCCTTTGACCTGCTTTTACAAAAGAAATTCTGGCAGACATACGCATTACCAGACTTTTCTAAAGGGTCCTTTCTCCTCTCCTCCAACAGCGTGCTAGGTTAGTTCCCTTTGTAAAACAAAGAAGGCTTTGTGTGAAATATTATTATTACTGTTGTTATTATTTTTTAAAAAGGTGAGGGGGATTTGGCCCCAGGCGCTAAACAAATCGGGGAGTGCAGCCGCGACCCAGCAATTAGGCAAATGGTAAATGAACATTTATCCCAATTGCCTCTGAATAGGTGCTGATGAAACATCTACTTGTGAATCTTTGTGGGGGCCCCAGCAAAGGAGTTTAAGGCAGGTGTTGAAGTTTGCAGTGTTCTTCTTAACAACAGCGGGTCCCCCCCCCCCCGGGATGGCTTAAAAAGATGGGTAGACAAATTCAAGGAGGATAAAGGTATCACCAGCTGCCAGTCATCACTGTTGTGTTGCAACTTCATAACGCCCTGGGATCTTTTGATGGCTGGCCTTCTCCACCATGAATTCATCTCATCCTCTTTTAAAGTCGTCCAAGTTTGTAGCTGTCAGTCTTTTGGGGGAATGAATTTTTTTGCTGGCCAAAGGTGTCCACATCAAAAGGTTTCTATAAATCAAGTTTTGGTAGTGTGGTGGTGGATTTAAAATGAATGGGTTAATCAATAATGTAAGGTCAGGTGGACTGGTAAACCAAAAATTGTGAATAGGTGATCTCCACTGGAGAGCTTTGTAACTGGGTTCGGAAAACCAAACTATCCCTCCCTCCCACCCACCCCCAACTCAATTTATTCTGAGCCCAACTACAAGCTAACATGGACCCATTGCACTACTGACGGTGTCAGTGTTGAGGGATGCTGATATTAGTAGCCCTGGGAAAATTACATTTCCCAGGGCTCCTGCTACCTAACTTGAAGGAACAGCATGCCAGGTGCCAGAAGGAGGAGGAGAAGAAAATATCTTCTCCTTTTCCTATATTCTGCAGACTCTGGAGCAGTAAGGAGGGTAAATAGGACAGACTAGGAGGATTAGATTTCTTATCTAGCTCACTTTAAAATATGAGAAGGAGAGGACTTTGGGACACAGTTCTCCTCTCACATTGGACATGAGTGTTACGTATTGGCAAGATTCGCATTTCTAAACCAGGAAATATGAAACTAGGCAACGTCATTGCTAAATAATCCCGTTATTGGCTAAGAGCCCCAGATTATACTAAACAAGTCATAATCTTAGTTTACAAAACATAGGGAGGAGGAAAAACTGTATTTTTGCCCAGATCTGGACTGGAAACAATGTCTTTATTGTAACAACTAGTTATGAGCTGTATTAAAAAAAGAAAGGAAGAAATGTTCTCTCACTGGCATATGTGTACAATTAGCAATGACTTCCCATAATAATAGTGTGAGCTTTTCAGAGGCCCGTTGTATTTACAGAGCCTTGTAGATAAAAGAAGCAATATTCCCATTGCTCTTATTATTCAATTAAGATACAAATCAAGAGACTAATAGTAATAATACTACTCATACAAAAAAAGGAAAAAGATAACCAGCATATTTTCTGGTAACTTAAACCTGCAAGTCTGGATACAGTCATGAATTTAAACCTGCTTGAAATGAGAGGAAGTTGTGCTCCGAGAGGGTCTGTGGCTGAAAAAAGTTCCAGTCAGGGAAATGAAATGAAGTGGAGGTCATGCAACGGGTCAGACCAAATCTGCACAAATTCTGACCCACCAAGCCCAATGCATTGTGGTCTGCCAGTTTCTTGACAGCTGCCCTGGTTTTGCTGCCCCAGTCATACATCACAAGGAGGAGTTTTATCAAGCCACTGGAAAACCGAAATAAGTGGCTTCGGTTGGCTTGATCAGTCAGGCCACAAATTAAAAGACTTTGCCAGGCATGTTCACGCATTGCCTTCAATGAGTACACACGATGTGTATACCAACCTATGAGCTGTGTCCTTGTACAGTTATTCATGGAATCATAAAATTGTACAGGGAACCATGCAGAGGGCCTTCTCGGTAGTGGCGCCCGCCCTGTGGAACGCCCTCCCATCAGATGTCAAAGAGATAAACAGCTACCTGACATTCAGAAGACATCTTAAGGCAGCCCTGTTCAGGGAAGTTTTTAATGTGTGACATTTTAATGTATCTTTAATCTTTGTTGGAAGCCACCCAGAGTGGCTGGGGAGACCCAGCCAGATGGGCGGGGTACAAATAAGAATTTATATTATATATTATAGAGCTGAAATGGGTCCCACGGGTCATCTAGTCCAACCCCCTGAGATGCAGGGATCTCAGCTAAAGCATCCATGACAGATGGCCACCCAACCTCTGCTTAAAAACCTCCAAGGAAGTAGAGTACCACCACCTTTCGTGAGAGGTGTCTTATTCTCATGCATTACAGTGCCCGCCCCCCCACCTGCAAAACAGCCACTTATATGGCTGGGGAGCATGTGATCCTGATGAAGAGAATGGGTTAACCCTCTACACTATGTGGGGCTACCTTTGAAGGTGACCCGGAAACCACAACTAATCCAGGCAGCTAGACTGGTGACTGGGAGAGGCCGCCGAGACCAGTGTATGTCTTGAAATACCTACACTGGCTCCCAGTACGTTTCCAATCACAATTCAAAGTGTTGGTGCTTACCTTTTAAGCCCTAAACGGCCTCGGCCCAGTAGACCGGAAGGAGTGTCTCCACCCCCATTGTTCTGCCAGGACACAGAGGTCCAGCACTGAGGGCCTTCTGGCGGTTCCCTCACTGCGAGAAGCCAAGTTACAGGGAACCAGGCAGAGGGCCTTCTCGGTGGTGGGACCCACCCTGTGGAATGCCCTCCCACCAGATGTCAAAGAGGAAAACAAGTACCAGACTTTTAGAATACATCTGAAGGCAGCCCTGTTTAGTGAAGCTTTTAATGTTTAATGGGTTATTGTATTTTAATATTCTATTGGAAGCCACCCAGAGTGGCTGGAGAAACCCAGCCAGATGGACAGGGTATAAATAATAAATTATTATTATTATTATTATTATTATTATTATTATTATTCTCTTATTACTTTGTTGGCAAGGTGATGTCTCCAAAGCAGAGATATCAACTTGCTAACAAAGGTCTGTATAGTTAAAGCTGTGGTTTTCCCAGTAGTGATGTATGGAAGTGAGAGCTGATCAGTAAAGACGTCTGATCGCCAAAGAATTGATGCTTTTGAATTATGGTGCTGGAGGAGACTCTTGAGAGTCCCATGGACTGCAAGAAGATCAAACCTATCCATTCTGAAGGAAATCAGCCCTGAGTGCTCTCTGGAAGGACAGATCCTGAAGCTGAGGCTCCAATACTTTGGTCACCTCATGAGAAGAGAAGACTCCCTGGAAAAGACCCTGATGTTGGGAAGGATGGAGGGCACAAGGAGAAGGGGACGGCAGAGGACGAGATGGTTGCACAGTGTTCTTGAAGCTACCAGCATGAGTTTGACCAAACTGCGGGAGGCAGTGGAAGACAGGAGTGCCTGGCATGCTCTGGTTCAAGGGGGTCACGAAGAGTCGGACACGACTAAATGACTAAACAACAACAACAGCCATGCACATCCCCATGACCTGCACATGTACCACCTACCACTAGCCCATGCCCTGCCTTTGTGCCCCTCCGCAGCTCTCCGCTGGCCCTCCAGAGCACAGCGGCTTCCCACCCTCGCTTTGCAGGGCCAGAAAGGGATGCTCAGCTCCCGAACGTGGGCTGCCGAGGCCGGGCCCTCTCCTTTTATGCTCTGAGCTTTGTTTATGAGGCTAGCTTTGCTCCTCGCAGCCCGGGGTCCATTCTAATGCCACGCACACTCTGCACTGCGAGGGAATTTGCAGAGCAGATGTTTATGTTTATTTCACCTCCCGGGAGGATGTTACATTTATATGGTTTCCTGCCCGTGGTAAAATGGGGCAAGCAAAACTGATTCAAATGGATGAGGTGAGGTGTGGGAAGATGGGGGGGGGGAGGGAAGCATGCAACCAAGGGAGGAGGAGGGGGGGAAACCCAAATAAGTGGAGGGTTCGGTGTGGGGAGGGGAGAGGAAAGGAAGGGCGAATGGAAATGGGCAACGAGAATGCATTTCACGTAGCTGCTCCTTAGAACAATATTGCCAGATGAAGAGATGAAGTTGAATGTTGGATGAAAAATGGATAGAGGGGTGGTTTTCTTTCTTTTTCCTGACATCTAGTGGAGATGAATATCTGGAAATTCAGGGGAGATGAAGGAAAGTACAGTGGTACCTCAGGTTACATACGCTTCAGGTTACATACGCGTCAGGTTACAGACTCCGCTAACCCAGAAATAGTGCTTCAGGTTAAGAACTTTGCTTCAGGATGTGAACAGAAATCACATGCTCCGGCGGCACGGCAGCTGCAGGAGGCACCATTAGCTAAAGTGGTGCTTCAGGTTAAGAACAGTTTCAGCTTAAGTACGGACCTCCGGAACGAATTAAGTACTTAACCCGAGGTACCACTGCACTTCACACAGCAGATAATTTAATAATAATAATAATAATAATAATAATAATAATAATAATAATAATTTATTTATACCCCGCCCATCTGGTAGATTTCCCCAGCCACTCTGGGTGGCTCCCAACAGAATTAATAACACAATAAAACACCAAACATTGAAAACTTCCCTAAACAGGGCTGCCTTCAGATGTCTTCTAAAAGTCAGGCACAGTGGTACCTCTGGATGTGAACGGGATCCGTTCCGGAGCCCTGTTCGCATCCAGAAGTGAACGCAACCCACGTCTGTGGGTCAAAATTCGCTGCTTCCGCGCATGAGCGCGACGTCATTTTGACCTTCTGCGCATGCGTGAGCGGCAAAACCTGGAAGTAATGCACTCCATTACTTCAGGGTCTCCGCAGCGTGCAACCCGAAAATACTTATCCTGAAGCTACTTCAACCCGAGGTATGACTGTAGTTCTTTATTGCCTTGGCATCTGATGCGAGGATGTTCCACAGGGTGGGCACCACTACCAAGAAGACCCTTTGCCTAGTTCCCTGTAACCTCACTTCTCGCAGGAAGGGAACTGCCAGAAGACCGCTGGACCTTAGTGTCCGGACTAAATGATCGGGATGGAGATGTTCCTTCAGGTATACTGGGCCGAGGCCGTTTATGGCTTTAAAGGTCAGCACCAACACTTTGAATTGTGCTTGTAAACATACTGTGAGTCTATGCAGGTCTCGGTGGCCACTCCCAGTCACCAGTCTAGCTGCCGCATTCTGGGTTAGTTGCAGTTTCCAGGTCACCTTCAAAGGTAGCCCCATGTAGAGCGCATTGCAGTAGTCCAAGCAAGAGATAACCAAAGCATGCACCACTCTGGTGAGACAGTCAGTGGGCAGATAGGGTCTCAGCTTGCGTACCAGGTTAAACTTTTAAATTCGCTCTCATGGGATTTAAGGATAGCTGCCAACCTAGATTTAAAGTTTAAAGGCAAATTAATGGAGGAGATCAATTCTTAAGGAAATCAGCCCTGAGTGCTCACTGGAAGGACAGATCCTGAAGCTGAGACTCCAATATTTTGGCCACCTCATGAGAAGAGAAGACTCCCTGGGAAAGACACTGATGTTGGGAAAGATGGAAGGCACAAGGAGAAGGGGACGGCAGAGGACAAGATGGTCGGATAGTGTTCTTGAAGCTACCAGCATGAGTTTGACCAAACTGCGGGAGGCAGTGGAAGACAGGAGTGCCTGGCGTGCTCTGGTCCATGGGGTCATGAAGAGTCAGACACGACTAAATGACTAAACAAAAACAACAACAATGGAGGAGAAAGCGAGCAGACGTTATGGCTGTGCTCCCTCCCCCCAGCGTTGGAGGAA
The DNA here is from genome assembly GCF_965113315.1 of Podarcis vaucheri. Classification (NCBI taxonomy): domain Eukaryota; kingdom Metazoa; phylum Chordata; class Lepidosauria; order Squamata; family Lacertidae; genus Podarcis; species Podarcis vaucheri. The sequence continues at coordinate 10,075,793 of NC_138761.1, forward strand.
ATATGCCTTGGTCAGACCACACCTGGAAAACTGTGTCCAATTCTGGGTGCCACAATTTAAGAAGGATGTCGACCAAACTGGAACATGTACAGTGGAGGGTGACCAAGAAGATCAAGGGTTTGGAAACCAAGCCTTATGAAGGAGCTGGAAAAGAGGAGATTGAGAGGAGATATGATAGCCATTTTCAAATATCTCAAGGGTTGGAAGAGGGAACAAGCTTGTTTTCTTCTGCTCTGGAGGGTAGGACTCAAACCAATGGATTCAAGTTACAAGAAAGGAGTTTCCCACAAAACACCAGGGAAACCTTTCAGACAGTAAGAGCTGTTTGGCAGTGGAATGGTCTCGCACTCCTTCCTTTTAAAGCAGAGGTTGAATGGCCCTTTGTCACATATGCTTTAGTTGAGATTCCTGCACTGCGGGGGGTTGGACTAGATGACCCTTGGTGTCCCTTCCAACTCTATGATTCTGTGTGGTTGCTCAAGCAAATTTCTGACACAGGAGGTGTCCGAGGGCAGAGTGCAGGGTCCCTGCCAGTTGCCAGGATTCTTCCGGTGCTGAAAGGCCGAAGGAGCACCAGTCCACCTCCCTCCTTCTGAAATTTCATTTCCCCCCCAATTTTTAAAATCATTTTATAACACAAATAAATAACACAGACAGAAAAGACAAACAATACAAACAAATTCTTGTCATATCCTTATTTTTCTAAACATTGTTAAGCTGGCTTCCCCAAGTCCCCCCCTATCTGATTTTCATTTTACTTCATCTTTAGCAGTTTACATATATCATAATTTCTAACCATCTTTTTTTAATCATACTTAAGATAACTTTACATTTTATCACTTACAAATAATACTATTTTAAAATACCCTATCTTCTACTTCTAACCCTACAGCCTATATCTACTTCCAAAGCTATTCTAAGGTTTAAATATTGACATATTTTTCCAAATTTTCCTTAAACTTCTTTCACTGTCTCTTCTCTCTGGTCTCGGAGTCTCCCGGTCAGTTCGGCAAGTTCCATATAGTCCATCATCTTTGTCTGCCATTCTTCGATAGTTGGTAAATCTTGTTTCTTCCAATTCTTCGCTAACAATGTCCTCGCAGCTGTTGTGGCGTACAGAAAAAAAGTAACATCCTTTTTAGGGGATTTCACCCCTCCTTCTGAAATTTCAAGCTGGCAGTGGTTTCTGAGCGCAGAGGAAACGGGATCTAAACGTTGCCATTCAAGCTCTGAGTGGAGCTGTGGGAAAACCTCGAGCACGAGAACCCAAATGCAGGTGAAAGTCATTACAGCTGCAAGCCATCTATAGCTGGTCCCTCCCTCGCCCGGCGAGTTTGCTGAGGCTTGCAAAAAGTTTGAAGGAGCTGGACAATGTCTGCAGGCAGCCCTGTGGTGTGTTATTGGGAGCGTTGGGTGGGAATGCTTTGGGTTTCGCTGGACTGAACTTGGTTTGTGGTCACTCCCTGTCGGAGATGAAATTAAGACCGTCTTGCTCACATTCCAGGTTCTCAATTACTTCTGTTGTTGCCGGAGGAAAAAGCTTTGAGGCACACAAAGCTTTTTTGACATTCGGAATCAAATTTGTATTAAACTTTAAAAAGGTAAAGGTACCCCTGCCCGTACGGGCCAGTCTTGCCAGACTCTAGGGTTGTGCGCCCATCTCACTCAAGAGGCCGGGGGCCAGCGCTGTCTGAAGACACTTCCGGGTCACGTGGCCAGCGTGACATCGCTGCTCTGGCGAACCAGAGCCGCACACGGAAACGCCGTTTACCTTCCCGCTTGTAAGCGGTCCCTATTTATCTACTTGCACCCGGGGGTGCTTTTGAACTGCTAGGTTGGCAGGCGCTGGGACCGAACGACGGGAGCGCACCCCGCCGCAGGGATTCGAACCGCCGACCTTTCGATCGGCAAGCCCTAGGCGCTGAGGCTTTTACCCACAGCGCCACCTGCGTCCCGGCGTATTAAACTTTACATATATATATATCCCAGATTCCAAATTTGTTATACATTTCTCTTTAAACTTTGACTTCCAGCCATTCCCTTCACACTGTTCTTAATCCCAGCCCATGTACAAACATTTGCTTTTGAGGGCAGAGGGCCTTCTTGGCACTGGTGCCCTCCCTGTGGAACGTCCTCCCATCAGATATCAGGGAGATAAAGAATTTCACAACTTTTGGGAAACATCTGAAGACAGCCCTGTTTAATATCTGACATTTTATTATTTTTTATACTTTGCCGGAAGCCCCCCAGAGTGGCTGGGGAAACCCAGCCAGATGGGCGGGGTACAAATAATAAAATTATTATTAATATTATAGATTGAGATGAGGAGCAGCATTCTCCTTAGCAGAGAGACTGGAAATAAAACTGAACAGTTTTAACAGAAACAGAGAAGCATAGAATTGGAGAGCTGGAAGGGACCTCAAGGGGAATCTAGTCCACCCCCCTGCAGGAATCCAAGACTGCACCCAACCTCTGTTTAATAACCTCTAGGGAAATAGAATCCACTACCTTCTGAGGTATTCCATGGCCAAACAGCTCTTACTGTCAGAAAGTTCCTCCTAATGCTGTTATTCAAGTCTATGGGGCAACCACACTTGAAATACTCATTGTTAGAAACTCAGATATATAAGCTAGCTGCCAAATGTCACCTTAAACTCAGTTGCGGTCGCCACAATGGAATGCCTATTTGCTGGGGGTCGACCCAGATGACCCTTGAGATACCGTCCAGCGCTACAATTCTACAGTTCTTTGATCTGAACAACATTGCTCGACTGTAGCTTACACTTACAACAATTCACTTGTCCCAGTATGCAAGTAGAAGAAACATACCGTATTTTTTGCACCATAACACTCACTTTTTTCCTCCTAAAAAGTAAGGGGAAATGTCTGTGCGTGTTATGGAGGGAATGCCTACGGGTGGCATGCCTACGGATTTTCCTCCTCTAAAAACTACGTGCATGTTATGGTCGGGTGCGTGTTATAGAGCGAAAAATACGGTACATAGTGGAAATGGAAATGGTATTAACTCTGGACTAAGGCGGAGGTTTGTTAAACTGTGGTCACCCACCTGGTGCCCAGAAATTTCCACGTAGTTGCAGTTGGACCCATGTCAGTAACGAAATGCACCTGGGGAATTTTGAACACTGGGAATACAGTGGTACCTCTGATTGCGAACGGGATCCGTCCCGGAGGCCCATTCACAACATGAAAGGTACGCAACCCACAGCGGCGAGTCTTGCAATTTGCCGCTTCTGGGCATGCGCGTGACATCATTTTGCATGTCTGCGCATGCGCGAGTGGCAAAACCTGGAAGTGACCCTTTCCGGTACTTCCGGGTCGCTGCGGGACGTATCCTGAAAGAACGTAACATGAAGCACACGTAACATGAGGTATGACTGTACTGTGTACAGTACTGGTTGCCTCACTAAAAAAAAATGATAAATTAAAAAATTTTCCAGTAGCACCTTAGAGACCTATCCTACTTAAAAAATGATGTTGCAGAGCTGGAAGAGTGTCAGAAAAGGGCAACCAAAATGATGAAATGGGTGGAAGAACTTTGGTGAGATGCATGGTGGAAATGTTGGATTGGCTCCACCGCCATGTGTTACACCAGACCAAGGTCCATGCATCTCACATCTCCTGGTGAGTTGAGAAGCCTGGAGAGCAATGCTGCTCCACCTGCCCCACCTTGCTGACCATGAATGATCTCAGTCTGGTTGGCTGTGAGTGGAATCTCAGTTTGGCAACTCTCTGAAGGACCTTCCCAGTCCTGCTCTTTGAAAGACCAGCAATCTCCTTCCTTGGAGGCTTTTAATCAGAGGTTGGAGGGCCATCTGGCATGGATGCTTCAGCTGAGATTCCTGCATTGTGGGTGGTTGGACTAGATGACCCTTGGGGTCCCTTCCAGCTCTACAATCCTACAGTTCCATGAACTGGACCTAGATCTTTCTGCATAGAATGAATTGGCTTTGCCACCAAATTCCTGGTCCTCTCAGTATGCAGCTGCCTTCACTGAATCATAGAATCATAGAGTTGGAATAGACCACAAGGGCCATCGAGTCCAACCCCCTGCCAAGCAGGAAACACCATCAGAGTACTCCTGACATATGGTTGTCAAGCCTCTGCTTAAAGACCTCCAAAGAAGGAGACTCCACCACACTCCTTGGCAGCAAATTCCACTGTCAAACAGCTCTTACTGTCAGGAGGTTCTTCCTAATGTTTAGGTGGAATCTTCTTTTTGAAGATTGTCCAAACAGAGGTTGGAAGGGCATCTGTCAGGGATTCTTGAACAGTTGTTGTTGTTGTTGTTGTTGTTGTTGTTGTTGTTGTTAATTGAATTTCTATACTGCCCTATACCCAGAGGTCTCAGAGTGGTTCACAGAACAAAATCAAAATGTAAAACCACAAAATTCCAATTCTGTGTTTCTATCTCAGCGTGAAGGCCTGCTCCTCATCTCTTTTTTATAATTCTTTAACTTTAAAACCAGGAGAGGACGAAATATCCCTTCAAATCGAGGACCCCTTCAAATGAAATACTGTCCTCTGAAAAGTAGAACACATGGACCTTACAGGCCTCTCACTCACCAAGCTTCCTCCATTGCCCCAACCAATCACACTCCACGAAGGTTGGATTATAGCGGTGCAATTGGAGCAATCTCCCCAAGCATGGTCCCGCCCTCACCTGCTTGCTTACATTTCACCCACGGCACACCTCGCCTTCTCCCTCTACATGTGTGGTATACAAAACAAACAAAAGAGGTTCAAAAACTCTCTCCAGGCAAATCTTTAAAAATGTGGTATAAACACCGACAACTGGGAAACACTTGCCTGCAATCACTCCAGTTGGAGAACAGCCTTTATCAAAAGTGTCATGGGCTTTGAAGATGCTCAAACTCAGGACGAAAGGGAGAAATGAGCTAAGAGGAAGGCACGCTTGGCAAACTGTCACCGTGATCAACTCCCCTCCCAGAATCTATGTCCCCACTCAACGGCGGAGCAAGCCGATTGGGCGCCTGGGGCGGCGCGCATGCCCTGCGCCCAGAGGCAGGATGCTCCGTGGGGCCTCTGAGGAGTCTTCCTGCCTCCTCCCACTCAGCCGGCCTAGAGCTGAGGGGGAGACGGCGGGCGGACCGTTTGGGGCAGCAGTGGGCCCGCAGGCGCCCAAGATGTTAGATTTCTGTTATGCCACTGTGCAGTTTTTGGAGTCACAAGACTCTGTTGACATTCCAGACTGTTGGAAGTCTCACGGAAGATGGATGTTGATGTTACTGGTTTCCTGTTTCTTGTTTCTGTTGTTCACTGTCTCTCACAGAGAGCAAACGCTTATTCTTTCTGTCCTGAGTAGTTAGAAATAAACGTAGCAATGTAGCACATATTTCGACTCCTTCTGCTGCTGTTTGGATACTTTGTGCAATGGGGAGCATGCCTGAAGCCTCACTGAAGGCTTAGGTCATTAATCACTGTCGGAGTAGAGGTCTATGGATTCTGAAGATACGATGAGGAGGAGCCATTACAGCTCGGTTGTACGGAAGCTCTGACACTAGCCACTGCGTCACTCCCAGGAGAGACGCGTGGCTTGGGTGCGCTGCAAGCCCCACAGGGAGTGCCACCCGGCATTTTGTCACCCCGTCAGTGGTGACACCCGGGGCGCCCACCCTCACCGCATCCCCCTTCCTCTGCCCCTGTCCCCACTGTGGAAGGACGTGTGGTTCCAGAATTGGCCTTCACAGTCACTTACGGACTCACTTTTAAAACCATGTTTATGGAAGACAATCTTATTTGGCTACAAGTGATCGCCAAAGAAGAAGACGACAAAACAAAAAGACAAACAAGAATGCATGTGCTCCTTTTGAAGGGATCGGGACCCCTTTTGACCCTCCAGGGCTAGTTGGCTTTTCATTCATCTCTAGAGCTGGTTTCTATCCATCTCTATTCAACTTAACTCTCTCTCTCTCTCCCCCCCCTCCATATCAAATTATTTAGGCAATTGCTTCATCCCAGAACATCCCTTTCGCTCCCTGAAAAGTTGAGAAGGAAATGAGAGATGGTTCAAACACAATGTTTTGTGAAAATAAGTGGCTGTCAGTTCTGGGAGTTATTAACAAAGCAGGATTTGGCAGCGAGAGGGTAACCTAAGCCCTCACGTAATGTGCGCCACATGGGCCAACACAGATGCGTGAGATAAGGCTGCCTCTGCGATAAGAAGCGGGTCTAAAAAAATAGACAGGGTGGTGGTGGGGGGGGGGAGAAAGCCCACTGGTCATTTGCACATATCAGTTTGCGAATATGCCTAACAGGGCCAAGTAGTGAGAGGGGGGGATATTACTATTATAATTATATTTATTAATGGCCCACCCTTTCCCTAGTCCAGGACTTGCAGCGGCTTACACAAATTAAAACAACACAGATAAATAGCAGTAGGCTATCATTATTACAAGTGATACATTAATTGCCTTCTAAACTGCCGTCTCAAGGCAATTTACATGTAAAATGGTCAAAAACAGGTAAATATGCAAAAACCAACCAACCAACCAACAGTAGCGTTTCCATACGTCTGGGGAAACCTGGACATGTCCTCTTTATGGGGGCCAACATGCCCATTTTAAAGGGAATGTTCAGGTTTCTGGACAGCTCCATGAGGACTGATCCTGCTCAGTGTTTGTGGACTGTGGTGTTGGGGCAGAAAGCCAGGGAAGGGAGAGTGGCTGAAATCCTGACTGGCAACACTCCATGCTGCAACATTTTGTTGCTGGCTGCTCTTCTTGCTGTTGTTGCTATTCTATTGGGCTTTAAATACAGGTGACGACCATTTTGTGCATTTTTTGTACTGTTCCCAACCCCTGCACATAAGTGTGACCCACCCTGTTATTCCCCTGTTCCACTCTGCCCCTGTTCCTCCCCCTTTTGCCCCCTGTTCTTCCTTCTCCTGGGTCCAAAAGGACCCACGCATTGGTCATTGCGCATCATTTGGATGCGGCTAAAATGGTCGGTGCCTGTATACATAAAAATTGATGCAGCCAGTTGTCTCTGCCCTTGTGGCCCATTATGGGTAGCTGCTCTCATATTTTGATGCTCCAACACAAAAAAACCTGCTGCAAGATTCTTGGGGTGGGGGCTTCTGAGTTCTTTGGAACTTGTAGACCGCAGTGATCTACTGAGTGTAAAATGGAATTGGCAATCTCTCAAGTAACTTGGTCCTGAGTTGTAAAGGGATCACCTCCTGGTAATGGGAAAGGGAAGAAATGGAGGCAGTGAGAGATTTTACTTTCTTGGGCTCCATGATCGCTGCAGATGGTGACAGCAGTCACAAAATTAAAAGACGCCTGCTTCTTGGGAGAAAAGCAATGACAAACCTAGACAGCATCTTAAAAAGCAGAGACATCACCTTGCCAACAAAGGTCCGTATAGTAAAAGCTATGGTTTTCCCAGTAGTGATGTATGGAAACGAGAGCTGCACCATAAAGAAGGCTGATCGCTGAAGAATTGATGCTTTTGAATTCTGGTGCAGGAGGAGATTCTTGAGAGTCCCATGGACTGCAAGAAGATCAAACCTATCCATTCTGAAGGAAATCAACCCTGAGTGCTCACTGGAAGGACAGATCCTGGAGCTGAGGCTCCAATACTTTGGCCACCTCATGAGAAGAGAAGACTCCTTTGAAAAGACCCCGATGTTGGGAAAGATCAAGGACAAGGGGACGACAGAGGACGAGATGGTTGGACAGTGTTCTCAAAGCTACGAACATGAGTTTGACCAAACTGCGGGAGGCAGTGGAAGACAGGAGTGCCTGGCGTGCTCTGGTCCATGGGGTCATGAAGAGTCGGACATGACTAAACGACTAAACAACAACAACAATGAACACCTTGAATTTGGCTTGGTAGCAAATTGGCAGCCAGTTGAAATCCTACAAGCAGGGTGTTCTATGCTGGTGCTAATTTGTCTCCGCAAGCAGCCTCCAGATCAACTCCAAGGGTAGCCCCACAAAGAACACATAGCAGTAATCAACCCGCAATGCATGGACCACTGTGGTCAAGCTATCATGATCATAGGAGCCATCTCCCAGGGGCTGAGGGGTCTTCAGCCCCCCAGTAAAATATATGAGGGGGCTGCCCTCCCCAAAGTTGATAGGCATTGTATATGAAACTTAATAAAAAGAATTTTTTAAAAAACAAAACAAAGTTGATAGGCATTGCATGCACTGTGTCATGTGATCGATTATGCTTATCTGCCCTCCCCAATATTTTATTTAAGTTGGCACCCCTGATCCTGATCCAGGAATACCCATAGCTGTCTCGCCAATCGAATGTCCTCCAAGATGTGAAACTCTGCACCAGTTGAATTTCTTCCTGTCTTGTATGTTATCTCTGTTTGTAGCAGGCTTAGCTGCCCAGAAAACACCTGCCAGAAAATGATGGCGATTTTTCTATGGCCGCCTTTGACAACGTGTCAAAATCTGTTCTCTCGTCAATACAGCGTTGCTCTTTCGTCTTCTGAGTATGATTTTGAATATTTGACGATTTAGGAAAATCATTGCCAGTGAATGAATCGCTTCACTTCAGGGTGATATGTTGTGACTTGCGAACATTTGAAATACCTGTTATAGTTCAGCTCCCACTTAGCAAGCCTTTATATTTATCACCTGGTGACTGAGCTTGTAACTGAATGGTTTCTGGTCCGGAATTTCACCCAGGAATGCAGAGACCTGCGAGTTTAGGTGGGGGGGGGAGTGGAAAGATGAAACTCCATTGCTTTCAAGAATAAAAAATAAAATGAACTAAGAAGAGAGATGGAACAAATCTAACAGCCAAATTTGGAGTTGCATGGTCTGCATTTCTTCCCCCAAGTCCTTCAAATTTTCTGAACACTGTAATTTCTTACCGGTTTGGCATTGCTATCCTCAATGAACTTGTACTCTGTTAGTTCTGTTGTCTAGTGAATATCTAGTGGACCAAGAGAATGTTTCAGGCACCTGAGTTTAAAAATAATGGGTGGGATCCAGACTTGGGCTGCACTTACAGATCAGGGAGAAATTCAAATCAGTTCACATTTAAAGCAAATCTATCAAATTCACAAGGGACACGGGTGGCGCTGTGGGTTAAACCACAGAGCCTAGGACTTGCCGATCAGAAGGTCGGCAGTTCGAATACCCGCAACGGGGTGAGCTCCCATTGCTTGGTCCCTGCTCCTGCCAACCTAGCAGTTCGAAAGCACATCAAAGTGCAAGTAGATAAATAGGTACCGCTTCGGTGGGAAGGTAAACGGTGTTTCCGTGTGCTGCTCTGGTTCGCCAGAAGCGGCTTAGTTATGCTGGCCACATGACCCAGAAGCTGTCCCCCGGCTCCCTCGGCCAATAAAGCGAGATGAGCGCCCCAACCCCAAAGTTGGCCATGACTGAACCTAATGGTCAGGGGTCCCTTTACTTTACCTTATCAAATTCACACTTCCTGAAACAATCTGAAAACCGAAACACAGCCATCTGTCAAAATTTGCACGTATCTGAATTTTGGTGTGTAGTTCTCCAACCAAATGCAAAAATTGTGCACGTCAGTCAACACTGCACGCAAAAGTGTGGTTATTGGGAGGAAATCATACTAAAATGCTGACGTATTTCAAAAACTGTGCCGTGGAAGAACTGAATTTAGTACTGGGAAAGTGAGAAACTGAGATAACACAAGGTGACAGATCTTTCCATCCCTAGCTCCAATCCAGAGTTCCCTTATGGTAGGCTGAGGGCAGTTTGGATTCAGCATAGAAATCCATCTGCCCGCTTAAACTGACTCTGCCAGCCTCCTGCCATGTGCCAGTGATGGACTGGTACTTCGTTTTACTCTGCCAGTTTATTTTTTTTTTTAATGATATTTATTAAGGGTTTTAAAATTACAGAAAAAAACAAAAAAGGAAAGGAAAGAAAGAAAACAAAATAAAAACAAACCACAATCAAACAATACAAATTGGTAAAAATCAAAATCAAAAAATAACACAACACAATCAAAAGGCAAAAATAAGCCACAAACATTTAAAAACAAATCCAATATTCTCAAATCCTTAACTGTCATTACCTTCTTTCTTTGACCTCCTCACTCCTCCCTTTTTTTGTATCCTAGTTGTTAATTGTCACAGCAAATCCTTTCCATTTTTCATAATATTCTGTCATTACATTACCTTAGTCTATTTTAACCTTATCTTACTATAAAAGACCCTAAAACTTGAAACTTAGATCTTATTTATACCAATTTCTCATAACCATTATATTCTTACATAATTCTTTTAACATTTTTGCTAAAGCCAAATAATTTCGTTCCAACATTTTTCTAACATTCATCAATTTTATAAAACAATCCTAATAATTTTTTTTTCTTCCAATCTTCTCCAGCGTCTCTTCTTCCTGGTCCCGGGTTTTGTCAGTCCTTTCTATCCCATCAATCTAGCGCATTAACCTGGTAATCTTATATCCGAGGCCCTTAAGTCTCTTCCATGTCCCTTCCGCGGCTCTTCTTCTGTTTTACTCTGCCAGTTTATACCTCCCCCATCTGCCTGCAAAGCATATCGGTAGGCAGAAGGCCCACTGGTGATGTCCCCATTGGCAGAGACCGGCACTTGTATAAAGGAACAGTCTTAGGGGAAATGAAGAGCTGTGGATCAGGCCAGTGACTTATATGGCCCTGCACCATGTTCTCACTGTGGCCAAAGACGTTCCTGTCTATGCCCACTCTGAGCTGCAGAACTGGCACTCTTCCACATATTGCCCGTTCCACAGTTGTAAGAAATCGATTGCTTACACCATGGGTAGGCAAACCAAAGCCTGGGGGCCGGATTTGGCCCAATCGCCTTCTGAATCCGGCCCACATATGGTCCGGGAATCAGCGTGTTTTACATGAGTAGAATGTGTCCTTTTATTTAAAATGCATCTCTGGGTTATTTGTAGGACCTGCCTGGTGTTTATCCCCCCTAAAGTTTTTGATTGAGTTTCCACCGAAATGAGGCTGCATTTTAATGTTTTAATGTTGTATTTTAATCTTGTTTTTTAAGCTGTATTTCAATCAATTGTTTTTATATTTGGGGTTAGCCGCCCTGAGCCCAGTCTTGGCTGGGGAGGGCGGGGTATAAATCAATTTATTATTATTATTATTATTATTATTATTATTATTATTATTATTACATGAGTAGAATGTGTCCTTTTATTTAAAACGCATCTCTGGGTTATTTGTGGGGCATAGGAATTCGTTCACCCCCTCAAAAAAAATAGTCCGGCCGGCCACAAGGTCTGAGGGACAGTGGCCTGGCCCCCTGCTGAAAAAGTTTGCTGACCCCTTTGGAACACAGGCACCTTTGCGGTATTCTTTTTGGTGCCTTCTTAAAAATAATGACAAACCTAGAGCTATGACAAAAGCAATGACAAACCTAGACAGCATCTTAAAAAGCAGAGACATCACCTTGCCAACAAAGGTCCGTATAATTAAAGCCATGGTTTTCCCAGTAGTGATGTATGGAAGTGAGAGCTGGACCATAAAGAAAGCTGTTCGCTGAAGAATTGATGCTTTTGAATTCTGGTGCTGGAGGAGACTCTTGAGAGTCCCATGGACTGCAAGACGATCAAACCTCTCCATTCTGAAGGAAATCAGCCCCGAGTGCTCACTGGAAGGACAGATCCTGAAGCTGAGGCTCCAATACTTCGGCCACCTCATGAGAAGAGAAGACTCCCTGGAAAAGACCCTGATGTTGGGAAAGATGGAGGGCACAAGGAGAAGGGGACGATGGAGGATGAGATGATTGGACAGTGTTCTCGAAGCTACCAGCATGAGTATGACCAAACTGCGGGAGGAAGTGGAAGACAGGAGTGCCTGGCGTGCTCTGGTCCAGGGGGTCACGAAGAGTTGGACACGACTAAACGACTAAACAACAACAAAAAAATCTTTGTTTAGGCAAGCCAAGCAATGTATGTAGTATGCTGATGGGCAATTTAATCTGCTTTTGGTGTATTGATTATTTTAATTTTTTTAAAAATGGTTTGTTTTTAAATTAAATATACTGTATTTTTCGCTCTATAACACGCACCCGACCATAACACGCACGTAGTTTTTAGAGGAGGAAAATCTGTAGGCATGCCACCCGTAGGCATTTCCTCCATAACACGCACAGACATTTCCCCTTACTTTCTAGGAGGAAAAAAAGTGAGTGTTATGGTGCAAAAAATACGGTAATTTTTATTAGATTTTCTGTTTTACAATTTAGAATATTCATCTGAACCATCTTAAAATATCAAAAACTTCCCTTCTTCTCTTTCCATGGTTGATTTTGCACAACATAAATCCCTGCATATTTCACAGAAACCATACCATTTGGTATTCCATTATTACATCCATCATAACTTATTTACACTGTTGAATTTATCTTAATGCTGCCACCGTTTTCAGCTGCACACAGTTGTTTCCTTCCCATATATTCAATTAACGTTTTCCAATCTTCTCTAAACGTATGTTCTTCTTGTTCTCTTATTCTGTATGTTAAGTCTGCAAGCTGCGCATATTCCACCAGTTTAACTTGCCATTCTTCTTTGGTTGGGACCTCGTTCGTTGTCCATTGTTGGGCTAACAAAACACAGGCCGCAGTAGTGGCATGAATAAATAACCTTTTAAAATAATTATTTTTAACTGTGTTCTTTTTATTGATAATGTTATTTTTTTTAAATTAATCTTTGAGGTTTGGGGTTTTTCTTTTAGAAAATAATCAAGCGGTGTATAAATGTTATGAAATTATTATTATTATTATTATTATTATTATTATTATTATTAATAGAAGGCAGCAAGCAGGATGCAATCATGAGAGCAGTTTTCCCTCCTGTGTCCCATCAGCAGGATTCCCAACTTGGCTTCCTCTGCTCAAGGAATTAGCAGGTTGATTCTCCCTCACTCCCCTTTGCTACATGAATCAATAAGGCATAGTTTGGCATACGTTCTCCCCTGTATATTTCATCCCCAGCCAATGTCTGTGCAGTGCCCTTTTCTAATTAAAAACTGGACACCTTCCTTGCGCCTATTAATATTACCCTGCATAAATCTGTCCTCTGTCCACACAGCTGCCGTGCGAGATCTGCACTCTGCCTTGCAAATGGGTTTTTGGCTTCCACTGGAAATCAACAGCCATGTGGAGCAAAATTGTTTTCCTCGACGTATGGCAAAGATTCTGCGTTTGGAACGTATATATGTCGAAAAAGCGAGAGGAGGAACGAATATGGGCTTAAGCTTCTTCTTTTTTTTCCAAATGGAGAAGAAGAAACAAAGATGAGAGTTGGATTTTATTTCATTTCTATTGAGGAGTTTTCCTTTCCTTTTAAAAAAAGGAATATTGATTTATTTGAACTGAGTCCTAATATTGATTTATTTGAACCGAGTCCTAAAATAGCACCTTCCATTATTTTATTATTATTATTTTAAAAAGAAAAACATCTAGAAAAGAGAGGGATTTTGTATAGCCAAATGGACTTCACAGATCTTTGGAAGCAATTCTTGGCTTCAGCTGTGAAGTTTCTGGTAAATGCGAAAGCCCAGGTTTGCCAAAAGCCTTTCAATTGTTGGTTAGTGTATCAGGGATACTTGATGTTAATTTAAGCTATTTTGCTGTTTTTTGTTGCACCCCCACTTTATTAATGCAACCAAAGTTGGGGGGGGGATAAGAAAGATGTTGAAGGGAGAACAGATATTTTCAGAGGAAAATACTCTTTTGAGCTACATAGCTGCTATATGGAATCTGACAACTGGGCAGCATAAATGACTTCTTTGTGCCCTTACTATGGCTAAAAGACTAATACTGATTTACTGGAAAGATAAGTGTATGGCTCCATTGAATCAATGGATTGAAGATATGACTACACTTACGAACGGATTTCTTATAGATGTAGACTTTCCATGGATAAGTACAGTGACATTTGCGATGCATTTTTTACAAAATATAGTAGGTAAAAAAATAAACATATATGTATTTGGACAATAATAACACATGCATATTAGTTAAACCACTGAGCCTCTTGGGCTTGCCAATCAGAATTTCGGCGGTTCAAATCCCAGCGATGGCGTGAGCTCCCGTTGCTCTGTCCCAGCTCCTGCCAACCTAACAGTTTGAAAGCACACCAGTGCAAGGAGATAGACAGGTACTGCTGTGGCGGGAAGGTAAAGAGTGTTTCCGTGAGCTCTGGCTTCCGTCACAGTGTTCTGTTGCGCCAGAAGTGGTTTAGTCATGCTGGCCACATGACCCGGAAAGCTGTCTGTGGACAAATGTCGGCTCCCTTGGCCTGAAAGCTAGATAAGCTCCACAACCCCATCGTCACCTTTGACTGCACTTAACTGTCCAGGGGTCCTTTAGGTAAAGGTAAAGGGACCCCTGACCATTAGGTCCAGTCGCAGATGACTCAGGGGTTGCAGCGCTCATCTCGCTTCATTAGCTGAGGGAGCCGGTGTACAGCTTCTGGTTCATGTGGCCAGCATGACTAAGCTGCTTCTGGCGAACCAGAGCAGCGCATGGAAACGCCGTTTACCTTCCCGCCAGAGCGGTACCTATTTATCTACTTGCACTTTGACGTGCTTTCGAACTGCTAGGTTGGCAGGAGCAGGGGCCGAGCAATGGGAGCTCACCCCGTCGCAGGGATTCGAACCGCCGACCTTCTGATCGGCAAGCCCTAGGCTCTGTGGTTTAACCCACAGTGCCATCTGCGTCCTTTACCTTTACCTTTTTTTACCTACTGTAGATTGTGTCCTGCCAGCAGAGAAAGAGTACTGTCCGTTTCCTACCCGAGTGCATGGCAGAGGTTTTGGACTACAATTCCCATCAGCCCTCATCTCGTATGGTCAACGGTCAGGGACAATGGGCGTTGTGGTCCAAACCAGATGGAGAGAAACATCAGGCTGGGAAAGCCCTGTCTATAATGTCGCTGCTATGCTGACCTATCAAGTCTTGACTTCCCAATCAGCATGGCTGACTCCCGCCCGGCGCAAGTAAGCTGACGCAGGTGTGCCAGGACTTCCTCCTTAAAATGCTAGCTGAGATAACACCAAAGGAACAAATAAACACAGGTCTTGTTGTTGTAGATGGTAAAGCCAACATGTTAAAGACTGACCGGGGTCCTGGTGGGATGTGGACTGGGCTGCGCCTTGTTTGAAGGATGCCACTGCAACTTTGATGCAAGCACCCCCTTTGTAATCTTAATCTCTCCCTTGCTTTTATGTTACACAGGCCCCCCAAGGTTAAAGAAAGAGATTTAGACCTTAAACACAAAACCAACCCTTCAGGCTTGGGAATTATCTTTGCCTTTAAATGTGACTGATCAATGTCCATTTTCTTTTGAAAATAAAACCCTTTTGAACCTTGAAAGCCTTCCACTGTCGAGCGATGTCTAAGTGCCACATGGGGGAATGGGCTGAAAACAGCCCATTTTCCCCCTTAGCGCTTACATTAGAGGTCTTGAAGTTCAGTCCAACGCAATCAATTTAATTGGCGGTAGCTCCGGTGACGGATTATGCCGGTTTACACTCAAGTATAGCACAGATTTAAACGCTGGGAAAGAAAGTGAAAGATACACTCGTTGGTCTCTACTTAAAGAGGGCAGCGGTATTGGAAAAAGAGCACATTTAATTTATCACTGTCAGAGCAGGTGCAAAGTTTAATTCTAACTAAAAGCATTAAACAATTAACCCAGACAGTCAGACCCTTCTAAAAATGCTCGGTTGCAAGGAACACATGGTCCAGCTTGCCAACGGAATTAATAATAAAAAGTCAGGGTTTTGCTTTGATACAAAAGACTATCTTCCATCATTTTTATTTTTTTTAAAAGAAATATCAAGTTGGCCAGAAAAGATATGGAACAAAGTTCTCAGCTCTTCGATCACCACTGAAATAAATTCCCACATGGCAAAGTCCACCCAACTGTCAACTAAATAACAGGATTGATACTCAACAAATTAGGGAATCTGTACTTCATATTGCCATGCGCTCTCTACTTTTGAGAGGCGAGAAGTTCCAAGGGCATTAGAACACAGGGGACTTTAGAATTAGAACACAGGAAACTTTAGAATGTGCATAATATTTTTCAGCTTTCTTTTTTTTTTAAAAAAACACTATACTGGTAGAGAATTGTGAAGGCAAATCAGCTCCTCTATAAGCGGACTGCACAACTGTGAACCCAGCCATAGATTTGAGGGAGAGAGCTCCTTCACCCAAAGGTTTATCTTGTCCCACTGTTTTCCACCAAGGAAAAATGATCTTTGGCACTCAATCAGAGCAAACAGCAATTGAGTTGTCCCCAGATCACCATTTGTTCCGATCTATCGCTAAAGAGTGGGTTTTTCCCCTGGAAAGGGCAAACAGAAAACTACCCAGACCTGTGCTTAGAAAGTGCTGGGCCATTGTCTTGCCTCGATAATGGGCTGGAGGAGAAGCCACAAAATGAAGACCAATCCAGATGTTAGTGGGTGGTTCCCTAGAATGGATGGATGGGAGGTTGCCTGCTCTTGACAGGGTTACACTCCCACTGAAGGAACAGGTACAAAGCTTGGGGGGTATTTGGGGATCCATTGCTGTTGCTTGAGGCTCAGGTGGTCTCGGTGTGGGATGTGAAACACAGAGCAGTCAAGTACAACATTCCTAGAATGGACATACTAGTGGATGCTTTGTACCAGCCAGGAGTCTAACTTCCTGTTTCTTCCTGAGCTGGGACAAACTTCCTCTGCAGGTGACTAGAGGCGTGTGTGTGTGCGTGTGTGTGTGTGTGTGTGTGTGTGTGTGTGGCCTAATCTGGGGAAGAAGAGCACACCATCTTCTTCTGTTCCTCTCTTCTCCATTTTGTTTTTCTCCATGTGTGAGCAGAAGTTATTGCCTGTCCACAGTCACTTAGGAACTAACTCCCTTATGGGATAGTTCCACACGTGTATATAGCTTTGTAACCTAGGTCTGCCTTCAGGGATCCAACTGTGAACTGAATGAATGTGAGTAGACTACTTTTATACAGTGGTACCTTGGTTTGCAACCATTTTGGATTACAACCATTTTGGATTACAACCACATCAAACCCTGAAGCGTGTGTCCCTTTTTTGGGGATTACAACCCATTTTTTTGGGGGGAGGCCCCATTGGCGAAAGTTTGCCTTGGGTTACAACCTGTTTAGGTTTACAACTGGACCTCCAGAACGGATTATGGTTGTAAACCAAGGTATCACTGTATGGACTTTAATAAGACTGCCGTGTCTATTCTTTTTAAGAGGGACAAGAAGGGATCCTACCAGGAATCCTATATTTAGAGGCTAAAACTAGCCTGCAACAAACAAACCGCTGTGTGTTTAAGGGGAATGTTTAAACTCTGCTAAGATATAGAACTTGCTAACGCAAGTTAGGAAGGATATAATTAAACAGGATATATCCTCTCCTGCATCCCTGAACATTCCCACACTTGGTGGCGTGGAGTGGAGTGCCTTTCATCAGCTTTGGCTGGTAGCCCAGCTATACCCCTATCTGGGCAGGGATGGCCTAACTGCTTCTGTCTATACTCTGGTAACCTCTAGGTCAGATTACTGCAATGAGTTATACAACAGGCTGCCTCTGAAGACCATTTGGAAACTTCAGCTGGTGCAGAATTCGGCAACCAGGTTACTCACCAGGGCAAGACAGTTTGAGCATATCACACCGATCCTGGTCTCACTGGACTGGCTGACGATTAGTTTCTTGGCCCTATTCAAAGTGCTGGTTTTGACCTATAAAGCCCTAAATGGCTCAGGACCGCAATACCTCAAGGGCTGCCTCTCCTCATATGAACCAACCCAGACTGCGACCATCATCTGAGGCCTTTCTTCATGCATATATATATATATATATATATATGGGACTATCCCATAATAGAAAATGTGTATAATTAAAATCAGTGATAGGATTTCCCTGGTGCTCATTTATCATTCCCAGTTGCAAAGGTATACCTGATCTCCCCTCTTCCCTGTATATATTTTTGTGCCTTGCTCTAGATTTATTTGCTATTTCACACTCGTCTCCATGAAATCTGTTTAAATTGGTGACATTAGCCAGGAGCCCAGTTGTGTGATTGAACGTAATGATACTAACAAGACCTGCCCTGCACATTGGCTACCCTGCTAATAGCCCTGGTCTTCCCTGAATTCTTGGCACACCACGAAGCTCTTGTTTTGCTTTCTTTTATTTATTCGTCGTACTTGAAGGCTCTAGGTGGTTCACGCGGCGTGTTAAGAACTTCGTGCTAAGTTTACTAATAAAACCTTCATTAAAAATAGGAATGCCAGCACTACAAAAAGGTATAAAACCACACACTCTTCCACACTGTAGATGCCACTTGTGTTATTTATTGCAAGATACAGAAGAGACGCAGTGGCCACCTTTTCCTGGGCAAACTTTTATTGGTGTAGGTGATTTGGCAGCCCTCTGGTGTTTTGTAGATGTTTCATCAGCCAGAACGCAGCGTAAACTCAAATTAAAGACATGTTATACAATTGGGTGGATAGACTCCAAGTACCAGAGATCCGATTCAGGGTTCCCATGGCAGAAGGTTGCTCAAGTGATGTTCCTGCTAGATGAAGAGTGGGTGGGTGAATTTTGCTGATTCTTCCTTCCCTCCCCAGCCCCTAGTATACCCCTGAAAAGGTGCTTCAGATGGTGGTGGGCCTACAGAGCAGTGCAAGGGGTGGCCTGAGGCACAGAAAGTAGAATTGGCAAAAATCACTTTTTGTTGGAAGAGTTACAGTGGGTGGAATTCAACATCAGAGAGCCAGTGTGGTCTGATGGTTAAGAGCGGTGGCCTTGTAATCTGGTGAACCGGGTTCGCTTCCCCGCTCCTCCACATGCAGCTGCTGGGTGACCTTGGGCCAGTCACACTTCTCTGAAGTCTCTCAGCCCCACTCACCTCACAGAGTGTTTGTTGTGGGGAGGAAGGGAAAAGAGAATGTTAGCCGCTTTGAGACTCCTTCGGGTAGTGATAAAGCAGGATATCAAATCCAAACTCTCCTCCTCCTCCTCCTCCTCCTCCTCCTCCTCCTCCTCCTTCTTCATGCTATTATGAAGGCTCTGTCTGCTCAAACATATCAGCTTGCCAGATTAAATGACCTTCCTCCCTCTGTGTGCTGTTATGGGGGTTCTCCTAACCCTTTGAGTCAATTGTGGGGAGTACCCGGCTGGAGGAGAAGGGGAAAGGACCCACTGGACAAGTGGAAGCCAGAGGTGCCAAGTATGGGGGCTCTGGGTGCCTGAGCACCCACAACAAAAATTGTGAGTGCTCGGCACCCATACCACAGGGCTCCCACACAACTTCTGAGGTCTCACAAGGTGGCACTGGAAGTCGGGTTCAGAGGTCTCGGAAGGCCTCAGACACCATCTCTGAGGTCTTGTGAGGTCTCTGGCAATGTGATATCATGACGTCACACATGCTGGGCACCCATAACCTGGGGCCCAAGTTGGCTCCTGTGGTGGAAGCCCTTGCAGAGAGTTTCCATTGATGGGGTTTATTAAGTGAATCCCACCCTCTGGATCCAACCCCTCTAGATGCAATTGGACCCATGAGGCAAATAGCAGATGGTGGTGGTGGTAGAATTCAGGTTGTGTAAATGCCACTGTGTGAAAGGGTTAAATCACCAATAGGAGTTGACCTCCCCTCTCCCTCACCGAGGCTGCTATTATTGTTTTTTTTTTTTTATAACGTGGTGGTTGATTTCTGAGGAGGTCGAATTCTGGCCTGTCCCACTTTTCAGTACTCTCAATGGCAGTACTTCCTCTCTCCTGCCGGTAGCAAACTCGCTTTATTAAGCCTCCCTCCATTGCATTTCTCACATGCAAGGAGCTTTTGATGTGTGGGAGCATTCAAAAACATTGCAGGTCTCACAGTATTCAAACTTTTGACTTGCTTCCATGTAGCTTGCACAAGCGTTAGAACTTGTCCGCTCCTGACTGAGCATTTGTTGTGATTTATTTGTGTGGAGGTTCAACAACAATAAGCATTCACCCTGATATATTTTTTTGGTGGGGTGTTGACATGCCTTCCCACAAACCATCCATCTATCTCACACTTTCCCCTGTCACTTTCCTCACAGCAAAAAACCCACTGCTGTTCTCCAAAGTGTTGCACCAGATCTGCTTCAATTGCACAAACTGCAGTTGCTGGTATGATATTGAACCCCTCTTTCAAAATACTGGCAGCGTAAAGGTGACCTGCCATTTCCATGAATCGCTTCCCATTACGTTTGCTTCTGTGATGAAAGATTTGCCCCAGGCCGTCTCGCACACCTCCAAATGAACCACCGGCCGGGGTGTTGTTCTGTGAACCTCACAATAAAGCAGAAGGAGCGAAATAAGCAGACCAGGATCAGGAGACTAAAGGACTGGTGTCTGGAGAAGATGGTGAGGGTTGGAACTCCCAGCCCAGATCTCTTCCTATCCTTGACTAATGGAGCAAGAGGTCTTCTTCCATGCATGCCTTCAGTGTTGATATGGAATTACACCTGGATCCCAATGGATTAACAGAACTGGCTGGATGCATCACTTGATGAGGATGTTAAGACCCACCGAGGACCTATTACAGTTGAATGTCTAAGATCCATATTAAAGCCTTGCCTGCGGACTGCAAAACAGCCATGCACACACATAAGGGGCAATTCCTGGCCACTTCCCTTCCATTCCAAAGCATCCAGGTATCCCTTACTTCTCATCTCTCCTCCCTTAATGGGCTCTTTTCCTCACTTACTAGCTCTACTTGTGTGTTATGGAGTCCACAGTCCGGACAGTGTCCATAACACTTAATGAAACAACTGACAATTTGCTACTTTTTAATGGAGTACCAAATTGCTTGTCCGAAGGAGCCCAGCTTTACATTGCCTAATGGTTGGGCATTTCCTTAAATCTTTTGTATTTTGCTTGCTGCATCTTTTCAGCACAGGATTTAGGCTTCTTTTCTCCTTACGTTTCTTGTTTCGAAGAGGGTCAGGTGGCTGAGGTGTGTGTGTGTGTGTGTGTGTGTGTGAGAGAGAGAGAGAGAGAGAGAGAGAGAGAGAGAGAGGGAGAAGGCACCTATTCGATCCCCTGGAATACAAATGGGCTAATTTGTGGGGTGGATTAGACACTGGGTGCAATATAAGTTTAGTTTGCATTAGCATAATGGTGTTATAAAAATGTAGATTTGGAAGTGAGAATTCTGGGTGACATGGCTAATACTGTGCTGCTGTCTTCTTCTTCTTCTTTGGCGATTACCCGTAGCTGTGTAAGATTGTCTTCCATAAACATGGTTTTAACAATGAGTCCGTAAGTGACTGTGGAGGCTAATTCTGGACCCACACATCCTTCCACAGTGGGGACATTGGTTCCCGGGTGGGAGTTGATCATGATGTGGATTTGCCAAGCGTGCCTTCCTCTTAGCACGTTTTCCCCTTGCGTTCTGAGTTCGAGTGTCTTCAAAGCCCATGACTACTTTGGTACAGGCTGTTCTACAGTGGAGTGCTTGCAGGCCAGTGTTTCCCAGTTGTCATTGTTTATACTACATTTTTAAATATTTGCCTTGAGACAGTCTTTAAACCGTTTTTGTTGACCACCAGCATTACACTTTCCATATTTAAGTTGGGAATAGAGTAGTCGCTTTGGAAGATGATAATCAGGCATCTGCAGAACATGACCAGTCCAAGTTGATGTTGAAGAATCATTGCTTCAACACTGGTGATCTTTGCTTCTTCCAGTACACTGATATTAGTTCGCCTGTCTTCCCAAGTGATGTGTAAGATTTTTCGGAGCCACTGTTGATGGAATCTTTTGAGGAGTTGGAGATGGCGTTTATAAGTGGTCCATGTTTCACAAGCATACAGTAAGGTTGGTAGTACAATAGCTTTGTAAACAAGCATTTTGGTTTCCCTGCGAATTTCCCGGTCCTCAAACACTCTGCACTCTGCTGTAGCAGGAGTGGGGCACAATATTTACACTGCATTTGACCTAAACCATGTCACCCACAAACACATTTTTTCATTGCACATAAAAGAGAGAGAACTGGGAGGATCTACCTTGCCTGCAAGTGTGATCCATTTATCACAGCTGAGGAACGACACAAATAATAATAATAATAATAATGGTGACTTTTTGGGGGCCGGGTTTAAAAAGACAACCCTATTGTTACAGCCTAGTTGATATTTCACATCCTAACACTGCTGCCTCGAGGTAACAGGTTGAGTTGATTACTATTTGTTTGCGATGGTGGAGGAACCTGCAATCACAGAGAACATAAAAGGATTGCAATTAGATCTATTGGCTGAGAGCTGCACTTCCGTGACCCACTGTAAAGTTCTTAGCACTATCAAAGAGATAATGCACAGCTTCAGTGAGCACATCTGGACATAATAATATGGACTAAACTGACGCAGCCACAAAAGGCTACCTCTACCGTCTCTCTAATTGAAAGCAGAAAACAGACCAGGGTTTTATCAGAGTTTATCAACAGAAACAACACATACGTGCTCACGGGAGCATATAAACACACACAGAGAAGTCTTAACATATACATCTTTCCAGAAAACCTTTCCAAGCTTCTGCTTATGGAACATACAAGTGGCATAGTGTGGGTTGCTAGTGCCCGGGGCCATGCAGAGGAGGGAAAAGGGAGGAAAACAGTGTATGCAAGGACCTAACAGCGTCCAAGTCACCCAGGAGATCGCAGCTGCACAGATAAGATGAGTTGTTCCATTGTCTGGAGAGGTCACTTCCTGGTTCGCATGGAGAAGCTCTTTTCAATGGAGTCCAGAAATGGAAGCACACAGCTGTATCGAGGCAGCACCAGGTGTTGAAATTTTGCACCCCAGGGCAACCGCCCCTGTGTCCCCACCGCACGCCATGCCATTGGGCTCATACACTCTTGCTCTGCTTTTAGGGATCTGTTTGGCCACTGTTGGAACACAATGCTGGGCTAGACAAGTCATTTGCCTCACCCAACGAGGCTCTTCTTGATCACCAAGGTTTGCAAAACTCCTCACACAGCACTTTGCAAGTCCCGACAATGGGAATGTGGGAAATACAGGTCGCCTGATGCTATCACGATGTCAGGAGACAGGCAGGTGGATGGCTCTGCACATGAGATAAAGCTCTGTCCCCCCGACAGATCCCCAAGTAGCTACCAGGTAGGTTCAAGGTGCTGGTTTTGCTGAATAAAGCTCTATGTAGGTTGGGGCCAGGATACCCGAAATAACGTCTCAGTCCTGTCAATCACTGGGCTTTGTGGGTTGGGGTCTCATGCAGACACAGTCTTCCTTTCTGTATAAGATAGGGATTGGGTCCTTAGTGTGGGGGCACCTCCGCTGTGGAACTCCCTCCTGTGGCATATCAGACAGGCTCTGCCTCTGTTTTCTCTTTGATGTGTGTTGAAAACCTTCCTGTTATGTACTGAGTGAATAGGATCCAAAATGCAGCAGTCTGATTGGTCCTAGAACAATAGGATCCAAAATGCAGCAGTCTGATTGGTCCTAGAACAATAGGATTCAGAATGCAGCAGTCTGATTGGTCCTAGAACAATGAAGCAGTATGGTTGGTTTGCAGGAGCCACCCAATCCAGCTCCAGGTGGAAGTGAATCCGTAACCTGATTGGCCTACAGGAGAATCCCAGAATTAGCCAATCCCATGCAGCCCATTGTGTAAATAATCTATATAAAGCAGATATTGTGGGGGAACTTTCATTCCTCGCTACTATGAGCTGAATAAAGAGCATGAAATCCACACTCGACTCCGAGTATATTTCACTTCCTCTTCCAAGAAGGCTGTTAAGTAGAGATCTTTTGCAGCCTTCATCTTCATGGAATTGTTTTTAAGGTGCTTTAATTGTTTCATCGCTTGTTCAGTGCCTTGGGCTCCTTAATAACAAACAAACAAACTGTTACAGAAATTACAGGGGTGGGGGCACATCTTTAAAGTTAAATGTTACAAATATTATGCCTCAATGTATCCTTTCAACTTGACAGCTCAGGGAAGTTACCTAGCTTTAAAGACAAGATGAAATCAACTCCTTTGCCAGTTTCCTCCATTCCAAAGCTATTTTCCCCTTGAAAAAGGACTCCAGGAAGTTCCCAGAGGTGACAATTGCTGAGCTGATTTTTGGCCAAGGAAAGCCTAATTCCATCACCAAACTTGCCAAGGGGTCCAGACGTGCAAAGGAAGTTCTATTGTACTTTGGGTGGTGGGACTTCAGAGGTGTTTGCCTATGCTAATCTTATACCTGAGTCTTGCCCTGACTTGTCTGCTTATGCTAATCTTGTACCAAGGACTTGTCTGGACATGTTTGCCAAGGTTAAACTAGTGTAACCCCTGTCTACCCCTCCCCTTTTGTGACATGTCAGTGATGTAGCAATGAAGTAGCAATGATGCTGTACGAACTGTATTCTGGGATATGGTGGGAAAGTTTTAAAAGTCTCGGGGTTCAAATTTCCTCTTTGAACTTATTGCAGAATAAACTTTGGTCTACAGCTATTTGCTCCAGGGATGTTGTGGGGATTACCGTAAATTAGGGGGCGGGGAGAACATGAGCTCCTTAGAGAGAAAGGTGGGCTATAAATGCAGGAAATAAATTCTGGACTATTTATTTCATTTCATACAATTTATATGCCTCTCGATTGTAGAAAAAGTGCCCTCAAAGCAGTTTACCAAAAGCATAGAACAATGACATCACCGCTAAAAATTTACAAGCGTAATTTAAAATGTACAGAAGCTTAGAACCACAATAGAAATGAAAACTCATCCAAAATTTCCAAAGGTCTGGGTTACCTTGTCTAATTAAGAATGTCTCGTGGTTGATAAGTTGATCCTGGAATTTGGGTTGAAAGCCACTACACAAACTGACTTGACGGATTGGTCGTAATAGCGCCATTTCTGCACTCTCTGCCCCCTTCTTGTTTTGGGAGGGTGAGCACCAGCCAGAGGCTGATAATTGAAATTTCTTTTAAACAAAAAAAGAGAGCGCTTTTGTCATCAGCCAGCTGGAGACGGGATAAAGGACCGAGCTCAAAAGATGCAATCAAAATTTGACACTGTTTTATTAAACATGTAATAATATCACCAGCCAGGATCCCTTTGGTGGCCAGCAATAACAATGCGATACAATTATTGTTATTATTCATAGCATCATTTCTGCAAAATCATCGCTGAGGACTCGGGGGCTTGCTACAGGATTTCCATAGAAAGAGCCGGCTGAGGCTGGAGGTTATAAGCTGCCATGTGCCTCTGCCAGAAGATAGAAAGGCTGCAGCTCAGAGGCAGAATCCCAGAAACATAGAGTAGTAGAATTGTAGAGTTGGAAGGGACCCCGGGGGGTCATCTAGCCCAACCCCCTGCAATGCATGCGCAGAAGGTCCCATAGGGCTGGGAGAGAACGCTTTAGGGGATCCTTGGGAGCTGTTGCCAATCAATGTAAACAAAACTGAGGTGGACGGACCTATGTTTTGACTCAGTATATGGCACCCTTCCTAACTTTCAAGAGAGAATCATGAAAAGCTTTGTTAAGTGGGTGCCATGGGAGCGTGGTCAATAATAATAATAATAATAATAATAATAATAATAATAATAATAATAATATTTATTTATATCCCACCCTCCCCAGCCAAAGCTGGGCTCAGAGTGGCTAACAACAACAAAAGCAACACAGCATTCTAGAACCAATTCACTCTAAAATCAATTCAAATCCAATTAGTGGCAACCATTGGGCTAGAGTTCTGTGAAGGTTGCCAAAAGAGGGGGTCAGACTGTGCCCTGGCCAAAGGCTTGGTGAAACAGCTCTGCCCTGGCTCTGGTGAGGCCAGCCTAACCTCCCTGTGGCCCGGGATCTCCAAGATGATTTTGTTTGAAGACCGTAAGGTCCTCCGTGGGACATACCGGGAGAGGTGGTCCTGTAGGTACGAGGGTCCTAGGCCGTATAGGGCTTTAAAGGTTAAAACCAGCACCTTAAACCTGATCCTGTACTCCACTGGGAACCAGTGCAGCTGGTATAGCACCAGGTGAGTGTGATCCCGTGGCGAGGATCCCGTAAGGAGTCTTGCTGCTGCATTCTGCACCCGCTGGAGTTTCTGGGTCAGTCTCAAGGGCAGCCCCACGTACAGTGCACATTTCACACTTGCATAAGAGCATTAGAACATCTTGGCTATGCGTTCCAGAAGACCTGATCCCTGCCTTTTATGTTCTCCATATTTCCATAAAACTCAGCTCTTACCATAGTTCTTGTTACATTGCAAGTTGTAGTAAGAACCTCCCACCCCAATCATTCAGTTTGTACAAACTTCACACACTCACACTCACACACTACATATGCCACACTTCTGTTATAAATTCATAGAAAAATCAACCATACATCGGATTTGCACTGTTCCATTTTTATTTTACTCCATATGACAAGGACTATCAAAGGGGGGTGGCTTGGTTCTGGTCAGCCATAATCCCTTCACCATCCCAGCACATCCACAGGAGCCCTGCCCAGTTGCTATG
This sequence comes from Podarcis vaucheri, assembly GCF_965113315.1. NCBI lineage: Eukaryota > Metazoa > Chordata > Lepidosauria > Squamata > Lacertidae > Podarcis > Podarcis vaucheri. Next base: position 10,102,277 of record NC_138761.1, read on the forward strand.
CCAACCCTGATGGTCCTAGACAGAAGACCATCAAGATCACAAAGAACTTGCATATGGGAGTGGATTCAGCATGGACTGAAACAAAGGACAATGATCAGATTTTCCCCCTGGGGGCAGGAAACTGCCAACTCCCCTTTGTCTCCTGGAAGTGACTCATGGGCAGGGGGAAAGGAGGAACCAGCCAGGTGACAGGACACTCAGGTTACCACCACAACTCCTCCCTCAACCCCTCCTTTCTGTAATGTATGCATGATGTTTCTGGGGGTGGGCTTGACCTAGAGGATGGGAATTTCAAAAGTTTTTATAAGGGCTTGCACACCATCTTTCTGGGTCTTTCCTCTCTCCTGCGAGTGAGGGGAACACCCTGTTGCAACAGTTCAATAAAGGCCAAGCCTACAGGCTGCTGTTTTGCTCCAAGTTATCTTGGTTGGTGTCTTTATTTTGTCCAAGGGAGTCCTCGGATTTTTCCGGTAACAAAGTGTAACCCTGCCAATGTTTTTAATTGTTTACAGTATTCTTCTAAGTAATTTATAAATTTCCCCCATTCTTTATTAAATTTATTATCTTCTTGGTTTCTGATCTTCCTGGTCATTTTTGCCATTTCGGCATAGTCCATCATCTTTATTAACCATTCTTCTCTGGTAGGGACTTTGTCTTCCTTTCATCTCTGGCCAGAAGTATCTGCGCATTACACCAGTAAAACTGGCAAAAATGTATAGAACAGAACAAAATAATTGTTGGAGGTGTAAAGAAGGGGAAGGTAAATTTTATCATATGTGGTGGGAGTGCAAGATTATTTTTAAAATTTGGGAAATTATATACAATGAATTAAAAAAAATGGTTTAAAATAACATTTGCCAAAAAACCAGAAGCTTTTTTCTTAGGAATTTTAGGACAAGAGTTGTTGAAAGAAAAAAAGGACATTATTCATGTATGCTACAACAGCGGCAAGAATCTTAATAGCTCAAAATTGGAAGACAGGAGAAGTACCATCAAAAGCACAATGGTAAGAAAAGTTGATGAACTACACAGAGTTAGCAAAGTCAATGGACAAACTGCGTGAAAAGGACAATAGTGACTTTGAAAAACAATGGGAACCCTTTACAATATATTTGCAGAAACAACAGAAAGAAATGGTCTCGCTGGCAGGATTTAAATAAACATTTACAATTTTATTTACAGAGAACAAGAAGTATAACAATGTGATAACATAATATCGTATATAAACAGCAGAATGAATCATCTGAAGTAATAAATTAGAAATGGTAGTTGAGGGAAGTCAACAGGGAGGGGGGAAATTGGAACATGTATGTTTAACAATAATATTGGATATTTGTTTTGAGAAAAGAAAATTTTTATTTATTTATTTTAAAAGAAGTATCCGCGCAGCTGTCGTTGCGTACACAAACAGTCTTTTCCGCTTCTTTCGTATTTCTGGACCTAAATTCCGCCCCCCCCAAGTTATTCTAAACATTTTTTTCAACTCATTATAAATCATTTCCCAATATGCTTTTGTTATCTTGCACATCCACCACATATGGTAGAATGGTAGAATCTTGGCTTCCACAGCCGCCATCAGCTCTGAACCCCCTTTGGCAGGGTTGGCAGCAACAGATACATTCTGTGCTTATGATAATATTTTAATCTCTCGTTGATTATGCTGTTGTAACATGCATTCTATATTTGACCTTTTTTCAGTAACGCTTTCTTTCAAAACGTTTAAGATTTTTGTGCGTTAACTTTGTTTTGTTAAATGCGCATTCTGTAGCTGACCTTCTTTGTAGTGTTTTATTTTGAAGCTTTACGATTACCATTTTATTTCCCTGTTAATGATTTTGCTTTGAACGTTTACATTAGATCTGACTTTCTTCAGTAATGTTTTACTCCAGATTGTTTTATTTGATGTTTCCCTGTGTTGTGAACTGCTTTGAGATTTCTTCTTAAAAATACAAGGCAGTAGAGAAATGAAATGGAAAAATAAATAAATTAGGAGAATAAGACACGCTGACCACCATCCAGACCTAAGTAGGTACAACATATTGGGTGTGACAGTTGTGGTTGTTGTTGTTTAGTTGTTTAGTCATGTCCGACTCTTTGTGACCCTATGGACCAGAGCATGCCAGGCACTCTTGTCCTCCACTGCCTCCCCTAGTTTGGTCAAACTCATGCTTTTAGCTTTGAGAACACTATCCAACCATCTCGTCCTCTGTTGTCCCCTTCTCCTTGTGCCCTCCATCTTTCCCAACATCAGGGTCTTTTCCAGGGAGTCTTCTCTTCTCATGAGGTGGCCAAAGTATTGGAGTCTCAGCTTCAGGATCTGTCCTTCCAGTAAGCACTCAGGACTGATTTCCTTCCGAATGGAGAGGTTTGATCTTCTTGCAGTCCATGGGACTCTCAAGAGTCTCCTCCAGCACCATAATTCAAAAGCATCAATTCTTCGGTGATCAGCCTTCTTGATGGTCCAGCTCTCACTTCCATACATCACTACTGGGAAAACCTTAGCTTTAACTATACGGACCTTTGCCAGTAATGCTTCTGAATATCACTTGCTGGAAACCTTAGGAGGTGAGTGTGTTCCTGCGTTCGAATCCTGCTTGCTGGATTCTCACAGGCATCTGGGCGGTGCTGTGAGAACAGGGTGATGGACTAGATAGGCCATTGGCCTGATCCAGCAGGACTCTTATTTTGTTATTATGTGTGCATAAAGATGACCCGCCTGACTGTGAGGCAGGCTGAGGTAGCTGCCTCAGGTGGCAGAACCTCAAGAGATGGCAGCTGGCCACCAATTCTGCTGTCTCTGCTGTTGGTAGAGAAGCAGCAGCAGTGGCAGTTCCCATGAGATCTTGTGCGCTCTGCGAGATCTCATTAAATCTCACGAGATCTCACCGGAACATGTCACTGTCGCATGACCACTCTATTCTGCCTCAGTCAGACCACACTTGGAATACTGTGTCCAGTTCTGGGCACCACAATTTAAGAAGGATGTTGACAAGTTGGAACGGGTGCAGAGGAGAGCAACCAAGATGATCAAGGGTCTGGAAACCAAGCCTGATGAGGAGCAGTTGAAGGAGCTAGGTATGTTTAGCCTGGAAAAGTGGAGACTGAGAAGAGATGTGATAGCCATCTTCACATATCTCAAGCACTGTCACATGGAAGAGGTGTTAGAATTCCTGCTCCATGATTGCAGTCATGGGATTTTTGTCTATCACATGACAGTACATGTTTTGACTCCACAAAGTGGGAAGTGATGGAGACAGGAGGTTTGTGTTACTGTGTTCCGTGAAGTGGGATTATTGTCCTTTGTTCTTTTTCTCTTTGCTGTCTGATGCTAGAGAGAGGGGGAGCCATGTTGCAGTGCTCCGTGTGTGCTTATCTGTAAATAAAGTAGATTAGCCAAAATGCTGAGTTGCTGAGGTTTGTCTCACGCAAGTTGCGCAAACTCTGCAGATCCCTAAGTGTGCCGGTGTCGGTTGGCATCAGTCGCTGTGATGTTTGGGCTGAAGAAAGCTTATGAAGCTCCCGAAAGATCAACCAGGAGGGAGAGAACATGCCAGTTGGGTATGTGTCTCTACCAGGGTCCTACTCGAGTGTAGGCTGAACTCCTAACAAGAGGGAGCAAGCTTGTTTTCTCCTGCTCTGGAGGGCAGGACTCGAACCAATGGCTTCAGGTTACGAGAAAGGAGATTCCGACTAAACATACGGAAAAACTTTATGACAGTGAGAGTTGTTTGACAGTAGAAGAGTCTCCCTCAGGAGGTTGTGGACTCTCCTTCCTTGGAGGTCTTTAAGCAAAGGTTGGGTGGCCATCTCTCAGGGATGCTTTACCTGTAATTCATGCATTGCAAGGGGTTGTACTAGATGAGCTTTGGGGTCCCTTCCAACTCTACATTTCTATGATTCTATGACCCACGTAAGGGAGTCTTCGGCCACAGGGTGGCCCCTTCCTATATCACCCCAGGTGGCGAAATGGGACAGGCCACCCATGTGTCTAGACATCTGAATTTGTGTAGTCTCCTGTCCAAAGTCACATGTTTTGCCTGTGGATGTTGCTTAGAAGGGAATGTGGCTCTCAAGTGGAAGAAGGTTCCCTGCTCCTGAGTGAAACTAAAGGTTTTGGGAAAGTGGGAGGGAGGTTGTCCCCATTTAGGTCATCTGAGAAGCAGTTGCAGGCTTGAGGGGTAGCTAGGGAGAGTGATTGGTGATTTCTGAGGGAACAGGAGTCCCTCGGGACAGAGATAGGAGGAACGGCATTCACCAAAAGGGGAAGTGGGAGCATGAATTGTCCTCCCCTCTGCAACTTTCTGAGGGACTAGAAACTTGAGAGATGTGGTCCTTAGGAAAGTGCTGAATTCTCCTTGCTGTGGTCTATTCACCTCTCCCGCAGCTTTGCTGTGGACCTCAGAGAATGACACAGGGTCCGGGCGAAGAAAGGGAAATCACTACCAAGTCCTAACCTCGTAACAGAGAGTTTTTGCTAAAAATATACATTCATAATAATATTATTGAGCGGGCATAGATGAAGAAGGCCAGGGAAAATGTAAGCAATAAGAGAGTGAGCAAGGTCAGTGTACTTTGCCCGGGGCTGAGCAATCAATAAGAGCTGGTCAATAACTGCTTTATTACTACACTACCACTTGGAGCAAAATCATTTTTTAAATTAAGAATATATTTTGCAAAACTGAATTAACAATATTGAATATTTTGCTCTTTGATATGACTTGCGTTCTGAATCAAATTATTAAATATGGGAAGGTCCTGCTGATTTAGGTAAGGCATGCATATATAAACACACACACACACAAACACTTTGTTACAAGGATTTCTTTGAAACTGGTTAAAAAGGGAAAACACACACAAAGGAAATGGCATTTACTTTGGGACTGCAGAAACTGAAGTGTGGAAACGGCCTTTGTTGCATATAATATGGCCACCGGCAGTGGCGTCGCAAGGGGGGGATGGTGTGCCCCGGATGCCATGTCTGGAGGGGGTGACAAGAAGGCACCCTGCGGAATGCTCGCCCTGTCTCCCCTGGGCGCAGGGGTGCGAGCAGCCATTGCGCTGCTGCAGCTGCCTATACAGGATCCTCCATTTGTGGCTGCAGCCGTGAGCAGAGGATCCACCACCATCCGTATGGTATTCAAGCGGTGCTGGCGGCAAACTCCTATGTACAATGCATGCATGGTGTTGCATGCATATGGTGTATGTGGCGACGCCGTACATGTGTATATCAGTATATCTGAAGGAGCGTCTCCACCCCTATCGTTCTACCTGGAAACTGAGGTTCAGCACCGAGGGCCTTCTGGCGGTTCCCTCACTGCGAGAAGCCAAGTCACAGGGAACCAGGCAGAGGGCCTTCTCGGTAGTGGCACCCGCCCTGTGGAATGCCCTCCCACCAGATGTCAAAGAGAACAATAACTACCAGTCTTTTAGACAACATCTGAAGGCATCCCTCTTCAGGGAAGCTTTTAATGTTTGGTGCATTACTGTATTTTAATATTGTGTTGGAAGCCGCCCAGAGTGGCTGGGGAAACCCACCCAGATGGGTGGGGTATAAATAATAAATTATTATTATTATTTGTGCCCTACATAGTGACACCACACATGTGTCGTACGTAGCGGCGCAACGCGTGTGTAGCCGGTGCTTTGCCCTGCCCCAGGTATCAGTTAGCCTTCATTTGCCCCTGGTCACCAGAATATTTATGGGTATTAGCCAAGTGGCTTATTTCTTATACTTCATCAATACTACTGACTCTCGGTTAGTTTTTGGGCACCCCCCCCGGGTCAAAATGTTGCTTTTTGCCTTTTAAAGCCCTAAATCATCTGGGACCAGGATATCTGAAGCATTACCTGATTCCACAGGAGGCCTAGAGGTCACTGTCATGGCCTTGCTTCATGCTTCTTGTCATACAAAGACTAAGAGATCTGCTTGCCAGAAAGAGCAAACTGAAGCTTAATCCACACCAAAGAGAAAGACATACGATGGGTGGATGGAACTGTCAATCGACAATTAGGTTGTGATGTGCAGCTGAAACTTCGCCTTAAGTTGCAAGTTTGCAGCTTGGGGAGGCGGGACGAGGACAGGAGAGGCGGTGTCCCTTCTATACGCCCAGGAAGCAGCAGTGACTGTTGGAGTCTTTCTGTCTCGAGAGACAGTGGAGTGTGCCTTTGGAGGTGAAGCTAAACTGCTGTGTTAACAGCATTGAAGTGATCTCCTAGGGTGGAAGCCTCGGCAGCATGTCTGGAGGTCCTGGGCTGCCCAGAGACCAAGCTCCCCCTCTCGGCTTCGCTGATGTGGTCCAAAGGAAAGTGGAGCAAGGCGTTTGACAGCAGCTTGGCCGCAGGAGTTGCTGGAAAGAAGCATACAAGGCACCGTCCAACCATCTTAGGGACTCCATTCTGGATTTACTCCTTAACCCTTTCTTCTCCCCAAGATGTCCCACAAGGCAGAGGAGGTTTAGGATGAGAGTTTTCCTTCTCCGAGATGGGCTCCCTTCCCAGGTTCACAAGCCTCATCTGCCCCTCGCTTCCCTCTAAACCCATGCAGAAACCACCTTCTTGATCGTTGGACCCGCTATTGGTCTCATTTGCTCAGTGGGCTGGAGCCTGTCTTCTTAGGCAGGGGGAGTCCCTAACTAGCCAACTGTTTGCAACCCATTGGCTACCCTCACCTGGTTTAGCAGGCCACCCGAAGCCGTTTCCCGGGGTGTGGTCGCTGTCGCATGCTGACACCTTCTAGTACCACTGCTGACACCTTCTAGTGCCGCTGTCGCATGCTGACACCTTATAGTGCCACTGTATTCTGCTCTGGTCAGACCTCACCTGGAGTACTGTGTCCAGTTCTGGGTACCACAATTCAAGAAGGACACTGACAAACTGGAACGTGTCCAGAGGAGGGCAACCAAAATGGTCAAAGGCCTGGAAACGATGCCTTATGAGGAATGGCTAAGGGAGCTGGGCATGTTTAGCCTGGAGAAGAGGAGGTTAAGGGGTGATATGATAGCCATGTTCAAATATATAAAAGGATGTCACATAGAGGAGGGAGAAAGGTTGTTTTCTGCTGCTCCAGAGAAGCGGACACGGAGCAATGGATCCAAACTACAAGAAAGAAGATTCCACCTAAACATTAGGAAGAACTTCCTGACAGTAAGAGCTGTTTGACAGTGGAATTTGCTGGAATTTGCTGTCCCCCACCAGAAGTACCACCCCTCCCCTAATACCCCGTACCCCTTTATCCCTAACACACTAGAAAAAGACTATTAAAATGTGGACAAAATGCAATTCACACACCCCTCATCTCTTCCCTTAAGGAAAGGGTAGGTAAACTGGGGTGCATTTAGATCATCCACTGTGAATGGGCTTCCAAGGAATAATCTGTGGCAATAATAATAATAATAATAATAATAATAATAAATTTTTATTTATATCCCACCCTCCCCAGCCGAAGCCGGGCTCAGAGTGGCTAACAACAATAAAAGTAACACGGTTTACATAAAATCACAATCAATTAATTGAAATACATTCTAAAATCAATTCATTCTAAAATCAATTCAGAATCAAATTCATGGCAACCATTGGGCTAGAGTTCTATGAGGATTACAGAAGGAGGGGGTCAGGCTGTGCCCTGGCCAAAGGCCTGGTGGAACAGCTCTGTCTTGCAGGCCCTGCGGAAAGATGTCAAGTCCCGCAGAGTCCTGGTCTCTTGTGACAGAGCGTTCCACCAGATCGGAGTCACAGCCGAAAAAGCCCTGGCTCTAGTTGAGGCCAGCCTAACCTCCCTGTGGCCCGGGATCTCCAAGATGATTTTGTTTGAAGACCGTAAGGTCCTCTGTGGGACATACCAGGAGAAGCGACCCCATAGGTACAAGGGTCCTAGGCCATATAGGGCTTTAAAGGTTAAAACCAGCACCTTTAGCCTGATCCTGTACTCCACCGGGAGCCAGTGCAGCTGGTATACCACCGGGTGAATTTATAAAGAACTTAACAAATACATTACATTACATTACATTACATTACATTACATTACATTACATACCCTACATACCTACATATCCGACTTATACACCACAGATATTTGACTTCCAAGTCTTCTCTTTATACTTTGTTTCCAAACTTAACTCTATAAGCATTCCCCGTATAATTTTTAAGATATTCTTTGAAGATTGACCATTCTTTATTAACTTTTTGAATAGTATTTCCTCTTATTCTCCTTGCCTCCTCCTTGCTAATGCAACCACCCAACAGGCAGATTTTAGATCCTGGCAAATTTTCAAGCAGAATTCATTGCCGACACATAGATGACTATTTATTATATTAGGTTTTTTATTTTTATTTTGAAAAACCACACTGTTTTCCTTTGAAATTGCACACATTTTTGTTACCTTGTGATTTTTAACGTTTTTTTTTGTTTGCTGCCATGGAAGCCTGTAGGCTGGATAGGTGCGAACAACATATTTTGATAAAAATAGGTTAAGTGTAGACAAGAAAATAGGAAGGGAAACAGTGGCTGGGACCCAGCGAAGGAAGAAGCGCAGTGGGGGAAGTGAGGTAACACGTGGGCAGGATAATCGGAAGGGCTGTAGCTCACAGGCAGCAGAGGTGGATTTCGGTGAGTGGGACCAGTTCGCCTGCACTGGGCGCAGAGCTGGGCGGACACCACAGGGGGCGCCACAACAATGACAAACAATGGAAGGTGGGAGACGGGGGAGCATGCCAAATTTTGGCATTGCACAGGGCGCTGCTGAAATTTCAAAGCCCAAAGTCTGCCACTGCTGCCAGAGCCCAGTAGGGTTGGGAGAACCCTCAGTCTGAAATGCTGGACAGCTGCTGCCAGTCAGAATAGGCGATACTGACCTAAATGGGCCAATGGTCTGCCTGGGTGTAAGACAGCTGCCTATACAGTGATACCTCGGGTTACATACGCTTCAGGTTACAGACGTTTCAGGTTACAGACTCCTCTAACTCAGAAATAGTCCTTCAGGTTAAGAACTTTGCTTCAGGATGAGAACAGAAATCGTGCTCTGGTGGCGCAGCGGCAGCGGGAGGCCCCATTAGCTAAAGTGGTGCTTCAGGTTAAGAACAGTTTCAGGTTAAGAACAGACCTCCAGAACGAATTAAGTACTTAACCCGAGGTACCACTGTATTCCTATGCTTTTGGGAAAGAGTTGTAACCAGTGGCCGGGCGTCTCTTTTGCACGAAGAAGGCCCCATGTTTAATACGAACCTCCCTGAGATATGAACCACCCTGAGGTATTTAGATGAAGGGTGGTATATAAATTTAAAATAGAATTATAGACTTCGAAGGGACCCCGAGGATCATCTAATCCAACACCCTGAAATGTAGGAACCTCAACTAAAGCATCCATGACAGACGGTCATCCAATCTCTGCTTTAAAACCTCCAAGGAAGGAGAGTCCACAACCTCATGAGGGAGACCATTTCCCTGTCGAGCAGCTCCTACTAGCAGAAATTTCTTCCTGATGTTGAGCGGAAATCACCTTTCTTGCAACTTGAAAACATTGGTTCAAGTCCTGCCCTCCATTGGCTGGATGTTTCAGATCCTTTGGACTACAACTCCTATCATCCTTGGCCTTGCTCGCTGGGGACGATGGGAGTTGTAGTCCAACTATACTTGGAGGTTAGTGCCAGGCTGGGGAAATCTGATGTCAACAGTATTGATGATGATGATGATGATGATGATGATGATGATAATAATAATAATAATAATAATAATAATAATAATAATAATTCATTTGTACCCCGCCACTTTGGGTGGCTCCCAACAGAATATTAAAAACATAATAAAATATCAAACATTAAACATTCCCTAAACAGGGCTGCTTTCAGATGTTTTCTAAATGTCAGATAGTTGTTTATCTCTTTGACATCAGATGGAAGGGTGTTCCACAGGGCAGGCGCCACTACCAAGAAGGCCCTCCGCCTGGTTCCCTGTAGCTTGGCTTCTCGCAGTGATGGAACCGCCAGAAGGCCCTTGGCGCTGGACCTCAGCATCCGGGCAGAACGATGGGGGGTGGAGACGCTTCTTCAGGTATACTATTTACCTAGTTGCAGCCATCTGCCTTGGCCTAAGGCAGAGTTCCAGCCTCCTCTTTTAGAATTGCTGGGCCTCAGCACTCATTGCATTTAAGGAATTGGATTCTGCCGTATCGGAAACTCAGCACAGTCGGACTGGAAGCGTCCTGGACAAAGAAAACCCACAGCGGGCTAAGAGCATTCTGGGCAGGGCTGGGAAGGAAAGACAAGAAGGGGAAGGGGGAAAAAATCCCTTTGTTAATTGATCGGCATGTCTGGCGAGGCAGGGCCAGCTGAGACATGTCAGGGGAGACTTGATCTGCAAGCTGAGTAAAATGGAGACACCTGGGAGAGGCTGGAGTGGTGCCTATAGAAAGCCGGCTCTGCATACTTTCCAGTGTGAAAGGGCATGGCTGGGAGCAGGAGGGCGATTCCTCCGCCCCACCGCCTCTCCTGAACTCACCATTGTTAATGTGAGCCAGCTGCTTGCGTGAGCGTCGCTGGCGATCGGGACAGGGTTGCCCTCTGTTGGCTCAGTCAACTCAGAGGATTGGATCTCTGCAATCACCTGGCTGCTAGGCTTTCTCAGCCGGTCAAGAATCTCCACCCATTCACACTGATTCCATGGTTGGAAGAAGCAAATGTTCCAGAATACCAGTTTGTGAGCTGAGGACCCACCACCCGCTTGAGGAGAAGGAAGACAAAAAGACGCAGTATAATGGGCTAAAAAAAAAGGCCACAGCTTTATTGATTACAGCATGTGAGTGGTATTGGCTTAGGCACTGGCTAAAACAACAGAGTGTGACTCCACCTCCTCGTGGAGGGGTGAGTCTATCACGGGTCAACCACCAGTAGGAGGAGCTTGTTGATGCAAATACAGCTGGAAGCTCCCCCTGATGTCGCCGGGGGTCATGCCATGGCCCTAGCCAGCAAGGGCCTTGGACAGGAACCACAACTGCTGGATTCCTTTAATGGAATACCCAAAAGTAGAGGGGTAGGTGATGGCCACACCCTGCCCTCCAATACACAAACATATTCCAATGCCTAACTGCCAATACCCAAAAAGTTGTGACGATTTGATACAAGGTAGGTGAAAAACCAGGATGCAGGTGGCGCTGTGGGTTAAACCACAGTGCCGAGGACTTGCTGATCAGAAGGTCGGCAGTTCAAATCCCCGCAACAGGGTGAGCTCCCGTTGCTTGGTCCCAGCTCCTGCCAACCTAGGAGTTCGAAAGCACGTCAAAGTGCAAGTAGATAAATAGGTACCGCTCCGGCGGGAAGGTAAATGGCGTTTTCATGCGCTGCTCTGGTTCAGCAGAAGCGGCTTAGTCATGCTGGCCACATGACCCGGAAGCTGTACGCCGGCTCCCTTGGCCAATAAAGCTAGGTGAGCGCCCCAACCCCAGAGTCGGCCACGACTGGACCTAATGGTCAGGAGTCCCTTTACCTTTACCTTTAGGCGAAAAATCAAATGGCTGGTGCCAATTTGCCAGTTGGATAAAAATTCCTACCAGGCCCCTTGGACAACCAACCACAGGTCCATAGCAAGGGCAAAAACATAGAAATGCACTAAGGGGAGGGTGGGTGGGTGATCTGATGAAACCCAGTAGCACAATGAGAGGGCAATGCTGCCATGGCCGCATTTGAGCAGCTAAACCCCACCCCCTCAGCTTCCGCCCGATTGGTTGGTTGCCAGGGGGCACGCCACGGAAGCCGGGACAGCAGACGCAGGGGCCAGAACGCCCCCTGCTGACACGGGAAATGGCAGTTGCTGTTGCGGTCAGGTCCTGCTTGCAGGCTTCTCGGGAGCATCTGATTGGCTCCTGCAAGAGCAGGATGTTGGACTAGATAGGACCACTGGCCTGATCTAGGAGGCTCTTCTTCTCATGCCATCAAATGCACCAGGTGAGCAGACTCAACCTACTTGCAGGAGTGCCAGCTTGCTTTCCCAGTCCTCAACAACCTCCACAATATTCCCTAGCATTATACCTTGTCGCAGTGAGTTCCATAAGTTATGTGCTCTAGAAATAAATGCTTCCTCCCCCCCCTGAATGTCCTAAATCTTTCAGCGATCAGCTTCACTGTGCATTCTAGAGTTACCTGCCATACTGGCAGGCTCCATCCCCAAACCCAGGGTTAAGGAACCTCAAGCTGTGGCAGTGTGACTCTCTTGGCCACAACATTCACCTCTCCAGAATTTCCTCAGGTCACACCCCTCTCTCTGGAAAACACCCTTGACTGTCCCTCCCCAAGCACGTTGAATTAACGTTTCTTGCTAGCCTATGCGGACCTCTGACTTTGGTCTGTCTGGAGTGTAAAGGTAAAGGTAAAGGGACCCCTGACCATTAGGTCCAGTCGCGGACGACTCTGGGGTTGCGCCGCTCATCTTGCTTTATTTGCCGAGGAAGCCGGCGTACAGCTTCTGGGTCATGTGGCCAGCATGACTAAGCTGCTTCTGGCTAACCGGAGCAGCGCATGGAAACGCCGTTTACCTTCCCGCCTGAGTGGTACCTATTTATCTACTTGCACTTTGACATGCTTTCGAACTGCTAGGTTGGCAGGAGCAGGGACTGAGCAATGGGAGCTCACCCCGTCGCGGGGATTTGAACCGCCGACCTTCTGATCGGGAAGTCCTAGGCTCTGTGGTTTAACGCCACCCACGTCCCCTCCTGTAAAAACGCAGAAGTAACCACAATTGCCATGCCCAATATTTCTAGTACTGGGCCTTTCCATCACCGGCATGCGACCCCTTCTAGGTTCCCCACTCCTGGTGGAGTGATATCTGAGCCCTGCTATCAGCAAACAGGAACTTCCTCCCCTTTTCCAATGCGCAAGCAGTGCTGGGTTGCCACATCTCAGGTTGTGGTGAAATCAGGCTGTCACTCCCAATTTTAGATGGCCTTAAATCTCCCTCTGCAAGCGGCAGTTAGCACCGCATTATGCAAACTGTTGATCTGCCTCAAACATAACCAGGACTGAGTGGCAGGCAAGACTCGCCGCTTACAGCGGGCGAGACACAGAGGTCAACCGGCGCTTCGCATTGCGACTGGAGGCATCCTCTAAGTGTCTCCAGAAATATTCTGACCTCCCGCGCAACTTAATCAAGTGGAAAGGCAGAGGCAATCGGCCCTTGGCTAATGCTGAAATGGTTAGAGGCCCCACGTTAAAGGCAACATTTGCTAACTAGCAAAATTATGGTGGTTGGTCAGCTCGTTCCAGCTGCTGGTAGGCTTTCCAGAAGCTTCCGTGGGAATCCAGATGCTGGCTAGATGGACCTGGGAAGAACATCCTCATGGACTTACTTTGCCCCCTAGAGATTCTTGAGGCAAAGTGTCAGCAAAAGGAAGTTATAGCCCAAGAGACAGTTCAGTAGCCTCAGCTATTGTAGTTGGAGTCAGTCCAGGTTCAGTGCACTCCCAGGCCAGGTGGGAAAAGACCTGCAAGGCAGGGAGCAGGTCTTCCAGGACTCACTGCCAAGATGGCCTAAATAAATCTGCCTTTTATTGCGTCAAACTATTGGCCCACCTGGCCCTGTGTTGGCAGCAGCTCTCCAGGTTCTCAAGCAAGATAACTTTTCTGCCGTCTGCCAGAGGAGATGCTGGGAGTCACAGGTGGGATCTTCTGCATGCAACGCATGTGCTCTGCCATTGAGCTATGGTCCTCCCTGACTCCAATAATGATGAAGAACACCAACTCAATTCTAAGCAAATCTACCTTTTGAGCCACACAGCCTTAGGCTTTGAAGTCAACAAGCAGTGGAGCCCTGGCAAAAACCAAGAATGGCTAAAACATGGGAGGATAATTAGAATACAATTAAACACTGATAGAATTAAAACTGTATGCATATAAAAAAAACCTGTTTATTTGCAATTCCGGTTTGTAAAATGTTTACACTTTCGCATAAAGTGGGCTGCATTTTCCGGTAACTGTTTAGCTCCTTTGCGCCACGCCATCTCCAGTGAATGCAAGAAGTCTTCATTCATACATTTACCCCTGCGATGCAATTGCCATTTCTGTATCATTTACATTTCACTGATTGCCTTTCTCTCCCACCTTTTATTTCTGAATTCCTGCGTCCACCTGTTCCCAGTTTCGTCTGCTTTCAAATCGCCCCCTGCCACGATTCTGTTTTATTTGCCCATGTTATTTTTGCGTACCTCGCTGGGACTCTCTCTCTCTTAAATTGAAATGCTTTAAAATATCATAACAGATAAACAAACAAACCTGGAACTGATAGCCACATTGGTCTGATAGGGTTACATTTTTCTGGGTCACCGTAAATATCTCCTGGTCAGTTATTCGTCTTGCTGAGAGAAGATGCCATACGTTTAAATGGGGACGTTGCGTGCTCTGAAAACTGTATCCCAAAGAAAATTAACAACTTTTCCATGTGTGTGTGTGCAGCTGAGAGAGAGAGAAGGAACATCTATTGATCTATAGATTATTTCATTCTATTCCTTTGGCCGAAAGGGACACAATGGGAGAGAGAGAAAGACGGGGGGAAAGGAGGCAGAGGAAGAAAAGGGATTGGCTTCTTCTACGAGGACCAACTTCACTTTAGGCATCATTTCCTTGGCTTTCAATTAGTGCCAGAGTGAATGGACACCTGGGATTCTTGAAGGCCCCAATTAGTATTTTCAGAAGTACAATGCTGGGAGGGGGGAGGGGAGGAAACTTGACCTTTGGGGCCTCTTGGAGGCGGGAGGGGGGAGAGCCTCCCTTTCATTTCCTTTCGTTAAAATCGTGAATGAGGTTGCGACTCTCATCGGGTCAAAAAAGCCCTACCTGTTTTGTTGTCCCCGCGAGCAGGTGTTGTGTGAGAACAAGCAGGTGTTTGCAGGCTCCTAACCTTGACGAAGGGCCATTGACCCCGCTCTTTTCCTCGTGACTCATCTTTCCTCGAAAAGGGCTGGGCTGGGCTTTATTTCTTTTTGTGTGTGCATGGAAGAGTCCCAAGACAATTATCCTCAACACGCAAAAGCAACGCTCTTTATGGCCCGCTATTCAGGCTCACTCTGGCAATGGGAGTGTGATTTCTCTCTTTCTCTCTCTCTCTCTTTTTGCTGACAGATGTCTGTCTCATCTCGGCTGAGATGGCCCAGAGTTATTCACGAACATTTTTAGCCTCGTCAAAAAGCAAAACAAAGCCTCGCTGTTTCAGTTTTATTTAGGCACACCTTGCAAACATGTTTGCTTATTCCTTCTCACTTAGGGACGGGGAAGAATTCTCATTCAGTTTGCATCGAAAGGCAAACTTGTCTAATTTGTGCTTTTCCCAAATTGAAGATCCTCCAAAATGTGTACTTCTTTGAATTTTGCAGTGGAGTTCTCCAGCCAAGCAATATGTAGAAAATTGCATATTCCAGGGTAAAGTGTTTATGTAAGTGACACACAAAAATGCACTCTATTAGAGAGAATTGCTTTGCAGAAGTGTTCACAGGGTAATTTGCACGCAAAAAAGTGCATATTTGTAGAAAATTCGCACTAGAACACTGATGAATTTTCAGGAGGACTGAAGAAAAAAGCAAACTGAAGTGGAAATGCGGAGAACATTACTTCCAAGTTCTCAGACGTGCTTTATAATGTTATCACAGTGACTGGTTGCATGGAGTTGCATTTAATGCGATAAGACTCGCTTCTGTGTAAACATCATTAGGACTGTTGTTTCTTACTATTCGCAGTGCAATCCTAACCATGGCTGAATCTACACATATATAAAAAATTACATATAAAAAACGTTTTAAAATGTAAATGGACTTTGCCCATTAGCTCACCAGCGTCATCTAGTGTCACATGTGTATAATGAAGAAGAAGAAGAAGAGTTTGGATTTGATATCCCGCCTTTCACTCCCTTTAAGGAGTCTCAAAGCGGCTAACATTCTCCTTTCCCTTCCTCCCCCACAACAAACACTCTGTGAGGTGAGTGGGGCTGAGAGACTTCAAAGAAGTGTGACTGGCCCAAGGTCACCCAGCAGCTGCATGTGGAGGAGCGGAGACGCGAACCCGGTTTCCCAGATTACGAGACTACTGCTCTTAACCACTACACCACACTGGCACTTAAGACACACGTTATATTTGCAGCTGTATAGCTGAGTCCAATGTCTACTCAGAACAGGGCTAGCCCACCCATGAGGCAGACTGAGACAGCTGCATCGAGTATCATAATCCTGTTGGGCGGTGTCCCTGCTGAAGAAATAAGGGGAAGCAGAAATAAGGGGAAGCAGCTATATTTGGCACAGAACACAGGCAGATTTTGTGTGTGGTGAAGATGGCTGCATGGTGGGGTTCAGTGATGCTGTGCTACTTTACTCATTTGGACTCAAAGGGGCTTAGACATGTTACTATGGGCAGCCAGTGGGATACAGTGGTTATAGTGTTCTACTAAGTAGCAACAGTCTGGGGTTGGGTCTGAAGCTCACTTGGCGATCTTGAGTCAGTCACTGTCTCTCAGCCTTACCTACCCCACAGGGCTGCTTTTGAGACCCACGTTCTCCTTGGGGGACAGCATGATATAAATCAATAGAAATAAATAGAAACCTAAATATAGATATTGAAGGCAGCAGTGGCCGGCATGCTCTGGTCCATGGCGTCATGAAGAGTTGGACACAACTAAATGACTAAACAACAACAAAAAATATAGTACTGTGTCCAGTTCTGGGCACCACAGTCCAAGAAGGACACTGACAAACTGGAACGTGTCCAGAGGAGGGCAACCAAAATGGTCAAAGGCCTGGGAACGATGCCTTATGAGGAACGGCTAAGGGAGCTGGGCATGTTTAGCCTGGAGAAGAGGAGGTTAAGGGGTGATATGATAGCCATGTTCAAATATATAAAAGGATGTCACATAGAGGAGGGAGAAAGGTTGTTTTCTGCTGCTCCAGAGAAGCGGACATGGAGCAATGGATCCAAACTATAAGAAAGAAGATTCCACCTAAACATTAGGAAGCACTTCCTGACAGTAAGAGGTGTTCGACAGTGGAATTTGCTGCCAAGGAGTGTGGCGGAGTCTCCTACTTTGGAGGTCTTTAAGCAGAGGCTTGACAACCATATGTCAGGAGTGCTCTGATGGTGTTTCCTGCTTGGCAGGGGGTTGGACTCGATGGCCCTTGTGGTCTCTTCCAACTCTATGATTCTATGATTCTATTATTATTAGTTGTTTGTTGCATGTTACACAAAGGATTTAACAACACATTTAAAAACACGATGGAAAGAAGACAAAGTCCCTACCAGGGAAGAATGGCAAATCAAGTTGTTGGACTAGGCTAAAATGGCAAAACTGACCAGAAGGCTCAGAAACCAAGAAGACAAAAGTTTCAAGTTTCAAGAAAGAATGGGAAAGGTTTATAATTGTTTTAAGAAACCACTGCAAGCAAATGAAAATATTAACAACACTTGTAGTGCAACAATTACTTTGGACAATATGGATAGGCTTAAAATATGAATTATGAAATAATATGCAGTTGAAAACAATGACAATAGGACCCATGGAGGGGAACATGGAAAGTCTTGAGATTCAGAGAAATGTATTTGATATCGTTATAATTTTACACCTGTAACATCAAATAAAAATTATTTACACACACATACACACACACACACAAAACATGACCATAAACATATTACAATGCTTGCACCTTCATGCAAAAACTATCGTATGAAACCATAATACCATAAAACAAAACAACCATTCGACATAATGAAAAACAGGAACGAGTATTAGCACTCGTTGGTCAGAAGGTGAGAAAAGGTTGGCTTCTCACTGAGCAGATGAATAGAAAAACTGCTTGCACACCAGTCTGATCTGCATCATCTTTCAGCTACAAAGGCTTCTGCTGCTGCTCAGGATGCATAGAGGCTATCAGGATAGAGGTCTTATTTGGGAGTTGTCACTGGAGCAAAGATTTAGCATTAGAGATGCATTAATTTTATAGCTGTCAGGATTAAGTTCCTTTTAAATGGTTCTTAGACCTTATGGATTATCAGTGGGCTGTTTAATTTTATTTTATACAGTGGTACCTCGGTTCTCGAACGTCTCCGTTGACAAACGTTTCGGAACCCAATCGCTGAAAACCCGGAAGTAAATGCTTCATTTTCGAACGCGCCTCCGAAGTCAAACGGCTTCCACTGTGTGTTTTTCAATTTTCTTCATTGAATTTGCAG
This sequence comes from Podarcis vaucheri, assembly GCF_965113315.1. NCBI lineage: Eukaryota > Metazoa > Chordata > Lepidosauria > Squamata > Lacertidae > Podarcis > Podarcis vaucheri. The sequence continues at coordinate 10,120,466 of NC_138761.1, forward strand.
GCAGCCCTTTGAGCCTCAGTTTTCAAATGTTTCAGAACTCAAACGGTCTTCCGGAATGGAACCGAGGTACCACTGTATTTATTAATGTGAGATCCTAGAATAATAGAATTGTAGAGTTCAAAGGGTCATCTAGTCCATGGGTCATCTAGTCCAACCCCCCACAGTGTACTGTATTGAGCACAGCTAAAGTGTCCTGTTTGAAAACCTCCAATGAAGGAGATTTTTCAAATAATAGTCTATTGTTCAAAGCTATTTTGGTTTTGTTACAGCTTGTAATTTATGGTTACCAGATTTTTTCCGATGAATCCGGGAACACTTTTTATTTATTTATTTTTAAACTGAGTAGCAACAGGGAGTCAGTAGTGGGGATGGTGAGGCAAAAGACCCTGGGCCCAAGCACACATGCATATTGTATAAAGGTGCAAAGCCCTTCTTTCACACCCTGTGAAACATAAATGCGCAGAGTTTTTAAAAAACTGGGCAACGGCTCACCGCCCGCCTGTGATTCCTGAGCCTCCCCCAATCTCCTGCCCCTTTCCCGCTTTGTTTTGACTGATTGTGGGAGGCTTGGGAGTCGTGGGCGGGCAGCCGTTTCCCAGTTTTTTTAAAAAACTCAGAGCATTTATGTTTCACAGGGTGCAAAAGAAGGGCTTTCCATCTTGCCTGGCAGAGAAACTGCACGCCTTGCGCCCCTCCTGGGCAACAGCCGCCCGCCTGCGACTCCTGAGCCTCCCCTGATCTGTCAAAACAAAGGGAGAAGGGGCAGGAGATCTGTACCTCCAGACATCCCTGGTTCCCCCTTGGCAGTGGTGGCGGCAGCGAGCAGCTCCTGAAGCCAGCCAGAGCCAACTGCACTACCAGGTTGGCTCCGGGCTGCTGAGGCTGCCGCTGCCATGTTTCCTGGGGACAGATTTGCAAATCTGGGGACATTCCGGGGACGGAATTTGTCTGGGGACAGATTTGCAAATCCAGGGACTGTCCCCAGGAACCGGGGACATCTGGTAACCCTACTGTAATTGCCAGTGAATAATACCAACTTTTTGGTGTGGAATGCCCGGAGCATGGATTACTATGGCAAGATGGTTATGTTGTTGATGTAGTTACTGCTTTTCCTGACATATGGACTCTTCACCTGGTGTCCATGGGGCCTCTGAGCTCCCTGATTCACCCCCCACCCAGGGCCCCCTTGACCATGAGGTGGGGCTGGTTGGGTTGCCTTTATCTTCCTTGGAAAGCACATAGAGCTGAAGGAGGAAGTTAGAAGAGTGCCTTTCTTTCCCACTTCCTCTTTCGCGTCTATGTACCGTATTTTTCGCTCTATAAGACGCACCAGACCACAAGACGCACCTAGTTTTTGGAGGAGGAAAACAAGAAAAAAAATATTCGGAATCTCAGAAGCCAGAACAGCAAGAGGGATCGCTGCGCAGTGAAAGCAGCGGTCCCTCTTGCTGTTCTGGCTCCTGGGATACCTGCGCAGCCTGCATTCACTCCATAAGACGCACACACATTTCCCCTTACTTTTTAGGAGGGAAAAAGTGAGTCTTATAGAGCAAAAAATACGGTACTTCTCAAAGCTCGGATTAATTCTCATGGATAGGACTTTTCTCCAGGTCCCTTGAAAAGGTATGGCATGTGTGACGGCACTTTCTTTTCATCTTTCGATAAGCCTGTCCCTGGGGAGGGAGGACAGAAGTGACTGCAATCTGCTGCAACAGGTGCCATTTTGAAAGATGCCTCAAACAGGAAAGGAGCCGTCATGGTTAGCATCCTTTCCCCACCCAATCAATTTGCATTTCAGGAGCCTTGCCCCAAAACCCTTTCATGAAATGCTACCCCTGATCTCCCACCTTCAAACAGGCATGGCAAATTGGGGCTCCCGTTTCTGGTCATTCCGGAAGGTGAGCCGGCCCTAACGTTTGACCGTAGCATTTGATGCCTGCCGGAATCAAAGAAATTTGAGGGAGACTTTGTAAGGTCGCGTGTCACCTGGGTCACGTGACTTTGGATCCCAAATCCAGAGCTGCACCTCCCAAATGGGAAACGTTCCCTCAGATTTCAAATCTTCCGCAAATATCTTTCTCAGCAGCCAGCACGTGCAAGCAGAACGCACAAGCGCGACGATCCCAGGGCGCGTGGTGTGAACTGAGAATCAGGCTAAACATGAGAGAGGCCAAGTCAACAATGGAAGCCGATATTAGTTATTTCTTTCTTTGTTTATTTTTTCCAAAAGAGAATTGCTATTCCTCTCCTCGTCCCCCCCCCCGCCCAATGCACATCTCTCTCTCCTGGAAGCAAGAGGCTTTGTGTCTGGAATAATTTCCCATGGAAGCAGGTTTTTCAAAGCCAGGTTGCTCCAGCGTAAAGAATCCGAGTTCTATTTCTGAATATATTAGCCTAATATGAAACAATTTGGAGGAGTCGAAAGGCATGCTGTGGAAACCGCTGAGCTTTCTTAAGCAACGCTGCTTGGGAAATTTAAGTGCGCGGTCTGTTTTCTATTAGTGCTAATAAGCTCTTAATCCCGTCAGAGATGCGAGGGCCCATACATATATGTGCGCAACCGTCAAGGTAGGCCCGCACAGATGCATGTGCGACTGAACAATGCCCAGGCCTCCCAGTGGTTGCTCTAATTGTCCTTAATTGGCTGAGCAGTCCCGTGATGTAGACAGGTATTATTATCCCCATTTTACAGCTGAGTGAACTGACACTCAGTCAACGGAGCTGGCCTGCCAAAGGTCAGCGTACAAGGGGAACTGTTCCCCCGAGAGGAGACCCGAGAGGGGGAAGGCGAATGATTTGGGGTGAAAATATCAGTGGACAGCTAAAATGAACACACCTGGTTTGTAGGAAGGTCCATTCACAGAAATGTTTGGTGCTATTATTATCCCAGAATAAACCACCAAACAAAGCACAAGTCAATAATTAAACCCAAACAACAAAACGATAGAAGGCTTGACACTGGAGATGGGAGCAAGGGGAACTTCAAGCTCTGTGAAAAAAAATGAATTTTCTAAACAGATTTTAGGGAATAATAATAATAATAATAATAATAATAATAATAATAATAATTTATACCCCACCCATCTGGCTGGGTTTCCCCAGCCACTCTGGGTGGTTTCTAACAAAATATTAAAATACAATAGTTCTTCAGATATTAAAAGCTTCCCTAAACAGGGCTGCCTTCAGATGTCTTCTAAAAGTCTGGCAGTTGTTTATTCCTTGACATCTGACGGGAGGGCATTCCACAGGATGGGTGCCACTACCGAGAAGGCCCTCTGCCTGGTTCCCTGTAACCTCACTTCTTGCAGGAAGGGAACTGCCAGAGGGCCTTCTTGGTAGTGGCACCCGCCCTGTGGAACGCCCTCCCATCAGATGTCAAAGAGATAAACAACTATCTGACATTTTTATGTATTTTTAATCTTTGTTGGAAGCCGCCCAGAGTGGCTGGGGAGACCCAGCCAGATGGGCGGGTTACAAATAAAATAATAATAATAATAATAATAATAATAATAATAATAATAATAATTATTCTAAGTGACCCTTAGACTAAGTGATCCCAACTCTACAGTTCTATGTTTCTATGAATGAACTTTATAAAATTTGGTCTCTCACGGCGTAAAAACTAATCACAGTCCCATTATGGTACATGGAAGATGGAAGGTGGAGAGGTTGCATATTGTCAACAGGCCACCTGTCATGGATGCTTTAGCTGAGATTCCTGCATTTCAGGGGGTTGGACTAGATGACCCGTGGGGTCCCTTCCGACTCTACAATTATATGAATTAACCGAAACTGATGATGTAAAGGTGTCAGCAAACCTGTTTCATATACTTACACCCATCAGTTCAAGTCAAAGCTTCCATCTTTCGCTTTTCTCTTCGGGTATTTAGGCCCAATTTCACACTCTTGTTGAAAGAGCAATCAGGAGGCAGCCTCCCCCCCTCCCCGCCCTCGCTGCTTAAATTTTAATTACTTGGAGCGCTTTCCGCATCAGGTAGAAAATGGCACAGAGAGAGTGTGTGGGCGCCAACACGAGCGCCATCCCGAAACTTTTATTTTGATTTCTTTTTAATTCTGAAAGTGTGAGTTATTTCCTGCAGGCAGACGGACAGACGCAGCCTCCAGCACCTCATTTGCTGGAGAGAGAACTGTGAGCATTTGGTTTGATCAGCCGCTGGCATGGTAATGAGCCGGTTTCTATTGAAACTGGCTCATGACTATTCATTTTTTGCTGGCTCCCGACTCACTCGTGACCTACTATTTTTGGTCTTCGGGGTGGGTGAGGGCGGGGGAAGAAAGCTATGGGGAGTCAGTCCCAATCCCTGGAAAACCAGATAGGACACAGGCACGGTATGACTGGCGTGTGGGTCTGTGAAAAACGTTTGTGTGCTGAAGCTACGGATTCAATCTTTCGTCTGAATGGAGTCCAGCCATCAGCTCTTACGCTAAGCATCAAGTTTCATCCTTTCTGATTTGAAGTTGGTGGTAATATTGCCTCAGACAGAGAAACAGTGGTAGAACACCTGCTCTGCTTGCAGAAGGTTCCGGATTCAATCCCTGGTATCTTCATCGGTATAAGGCAGCTTCCTGTGTGAGGAGTGTCCCTCTTGTTGGCTAAATGGAGGTGGGCGGATGTTGTCCACATCTTCAAACAGGCCCTTCTTTCACCTCTCAAATTCTGAGCAGAAAGTTCTCAGCTCAGTGCTTTGAGTTCAGCACTGCCTCCAGAAGGCCCCTCTCTTCATTTTTAAGGACTAGAGCACCAGCTATATTTTTAAAAACAAAGCAGGCAATCCATTCAAAAGCCGGATAAATAGTACAACGGAGGCACTTACACAAGGTTCCAACACTGAAGACTTAAAACGAAATTGAAATGGAATCTGAGATTCTTACAGTGTAATGTGTATCTTAAAAAATATATATGAATGTGCTCTGCTCCAAAAACATGCCATCTCTACTTACAGCTTGGGACAACCAACAGCCCAGCACCTTTTAAACGATTTCCAGAGCCTTAAATCCCACATTCCTTGACCTGAGATTGTGGAACAGCTCTTCGGACTCACGGCCTGTCCTAGACGCAGCCATAGACAAGAAGACCTTTTAATGGAATCTTGTAAAACCTTTCATTAGCTTTTATTGGGTCATAATGTAATTAAGGTGACCTGACCTGACCTCTCTGAGGAGTGCCTTGGGTCAAGTGTATTTACTTCTGTCTACGTGGATTTAAGACTTTAAATACTCCGCTGTCTACTCATCCCAATAAAAAATGGCCAGAAGTGAACTGTTATCTTAGACACACGTTGGGCCGTGTCTGCCAGCTGGTTTCCTTTATACGTTAAATCGCTGGGGCTTATTTAAAAGTCGAAGCTATAAAACTCTTGGATTAAGAGCAGAAGACTGTCCAAAACCTCAACCCAACCTCTCCCATGTTTGGTTGACTTTGGACAACCTATCATGTTCTCTTGCCCCTGTAGCTGCACTATTAAATCACTGCCGGAACATAAACAGTCTGACAGTTTGGCTACATCTAGAGAAGGAGGAGGCCAAGCTTTCTACTCAGAGGCAGATTCCACAGGAATCAGAGAACCTTTCTTTTATTACAGTCATCTCACTTGGCTTTGACCAGGTCCCTGAAGATAGATTCTAAAACAACACCACAGCCATAGAATCAGATGATACCAGTGCAAAAGGAGGGTGTGATGAGGACTGGGAATGCGTAGGTTGAGGCTCCTTATGGAAGGAAGCCAAACCAAGGAAGTAATTTGTTGCTTTCGGCTAGTGTCCATGCAAAGGGCTGGATTTGACCTTGGGCTTATGGAATCATCCCAAAGCACATGATGGACCAACTTTACTGAAATTAAGCTCATCTGGGGTTAGTCAGGAGCTGAAGAGGAGTTTGCCTGGGAGCCATATCTACACCACCTTCAGTTCCCTGGAAGGAAGGTGGGATACGACCAGAATGAATGAATGAATGAATGAATGAATGGGGTAGCACCATGGCTCAGTAATAGAGCATCGGCCTTACCTGTTGGTTCAATTCCCAGAACCTCCAGGTAGGGATGAGAGAGACTCCCTGTTGGAAATTATGGAGAGCTGTCGCCAGTCAACGCCAAAGGGAATACAGAGCTAGATGGACCAATGGCAGCTTCCTATGTTCCTATGCTTGAGCAATTTGCATCCCAGGCCCAGTCATCCTGTCAAGGCCCTCAAATTCTTGGCCGATGTCTACCAGGAGCAGGGCCTTTTTAGTTGAGGCACCGACCCTCTGGCATGCCTTCCCCAGTGAGGCCCACCAGGTCCAAATGATATATGAGTCCTGCTTTGCTCTGAGGTAGAACTCAAGTAGGTACACGGCCCTAAAATTCACCACTTTTGCTCCTGTGATTTTCTGGGTCAGTAGATCTGGAGTCGAATAACACGGATACGAGTGCGAAAAAGGCACTCTAGCCCTCTAGATTTCAGGAAGTGACTTTTAGGTTGTGTGCAAGCTCAAATATGACGCAGAAATCAACAGTTAGGGAAATGGAACAAAGTACTGTGTGAATGCACACTCCATGGGCCACTGGCCTGATCCAGTAGACACTTTTTAAGTTCTCAAATTCTTCTTTTGAATCCCACTGTAATCTTTCCTCCCTTGGGAGGCAGCGATAACTCAACCACATGCAGAATGCATAATTAAACAAGACAAAGCAGCAGAATATATATATATATATATATATGCTTTCGTAGATTTTCACGGGTACAGGAATGCAGGTTTTGGTGTCTTCGGGTGTCTTCCCGTGTAAGAGTCGGGGTGTCTGTGCGACGTTTCGACGAGGTCTCACTCGTCATCTTCAGGCTGGTGCTTTCGGCTTCTTGTTACTGGAACAGAGCAGAGTCTGGTGTTTGAGTTCCTATAAATACTGTTGAGGGGTGTGGTGTATAGCCTCCAACGTTCTGGGCAGAGAGGAAGTTCCTAGATTAGTGTGCCTTTTCTTCTTTTGTTCCTTAATTACTTGAGGGATATCTTGGGTGATTTCATGAGTGATATTCTGAATACCACTGGGTGGGTCATTAAGTGTAGATTAGTTGCTAAAGCATGTGTTGGTGCCTTTTCTTCTTTTGTTCCTTAATTACTTGAGGGATATCTTGGGTGATTTCATGAGTGATATTCTGAATACCACTGGGTGGGTCATTAAGTGTAGATTAGTTGCTAAAGCTTTCGTGTCTTGACCTCTTGAGCTTGTGAAGAGTTTTTCTGAGAAGATGGCTGTGCTGCATTTAGTTGTGCTCTGGCTTGGCTTCGTGTATAGGGGCGAGCTGTGGTTTTGTGCCTTGTGCCAGCCAGATCTGTGTAGGGATTGCAGGGGGGGTGCAGCATCCGGAGGTGCCACTATAGTTTGGCTACTGGATGGAGTCTGTAATATGTCTGTGGAGAGGGTCTGGGTTTGGGTCTGGTGTGGTTGATTGGTGACGGCGTTCTGTGTGCCTCTGGTTCTGGTGTCGGTTTTTGTGGGGAGGGCTAATTTCCAGATGTCTGGCAGGCGGGACGTGTCGTCACGCTTGTTCATGTTGTGAGGGTGTTTCTCTATCTCGATGGCTTCCATGATTATTCTCTTGTGGTGATGTTCCATGTTAAAGAGCAATTTGGAATCTGCAAAATTAATTTCGTGTCCTGTTTCTTTCATGTGTTGGAAAAGAGAGGAAGTTTTTTCTTCTTTTTTGACGGCATTCTTGTGTTCTGCGATACGTGCATTTATTCGTCTGTTTGTTTGTCCAATGTACGTGGCTGGGCAGACTTTGCAGGGTATTTCATAGACCCCTTGGTTTTCCAGCTGGATTTTGTCTTTTGGGTTTCTGAGGATATTGGCTATTTTTTTGGTTGGTGCAGAAGGCTGTTTTGATATTGTGTTTATGGAGGATTTTGCTGATTTTGTCTGTAGTGCCCTTGATGTAAGGAAGGAGGGCCATGCCATTGTTTTCTTCTGTGTCTTGGTTTTTGGTGGGTGTTTCTTTTTGGATTAGCTTCGTAACCCTGTTTTTCTGGTATCCATTGGCGACTCTACGGTCTCCCCAAGATACACAAAGAAGGAACACCACTCAGACCAATAGTCAGCTCCATAGGCTCACCTCTACAAAATCTCGCTAAATTTCTCGCTAAGCAACTTCAGCCCTATGCAGAATCCATCGCTTCACACGTTACTAACTCCTTCCAGTTCATAGAAACAATAAAGAAGCAATACCTACATCCCGATGACCTACTTGTGAGCTTCGATGTTGTATCTCTCTTCACTCAAGTGCCCATTAATGAAGCCTTGACAGCCATTCAAAACAAATACAACCCCCCCAAATACATCCTGGACCTGACCAACCACTGCCTAACCAACACGTACTTCATCCACAATGGACAAAGATACAAACAGATAGAAGGAGCACCTATGGGATCACCCCTCTCACCGGTCATCGCAAATTTGTACATGGAACACTTTGAAACCAATGCTTTAGACAAGTCAGAACACAAACCCAAACTTTGGCTCAGATATGTTGACGACACCTTTGTAATTTGGCCACACGGGAAAGAAAAACTAGATAGCTTCCTCACACATCTCAACAGCCTACACCCCAAAATACAATTCACTATGGAAATAGAAGACAACAACCAACTCCCCTTTCTTGACGTCCTAATCTACAAAAAACCTGATGGCTCCCTAGGACACACTATCTACCGGAAAAAAACACACACCAACCGCTACTTACATGCACAATCACACCACCACCCTGCACAAATAAACTCCGTAGCCAAGACTCTCATCTCCAGAACCAAACGCCTGGCTGACAAAGACCACTTGACAACTGAGTTACAGAATCTCTCAAATGTGTTAATCGCCAATGGATACCAGAAAAACAGGGTTACGAAGCTAATCCAAAAAGAAACACCCACCAAAAACCAAGACACAGAAGAAAACAATGGCATGGCCCTCCTTCCTTACATCAAGGGCACTACAGACAAAATCAGCAAACTCCTCCATAAACACAATATCAAAACAGCCTTCTGCACCAACCAAAAAATAGCCAATATCCTCAGAAACCCAAAAGACAAAATCCAGCTGGAAAACCAAGGGGTCTATGAAATACCCTGCAAAGTCTGCCCAGCCACGTACATTGGACAAACAAACAGACGAATAAATGCACGTATCGCAGAACACAAGAATGCCGTCAAAAAAGAAGAAAAAACTTCCTCTCTTTTCCAACACATGAAAGAAACAGGACACGAAATTAATTTTGCAGATTCCAAATTGCTCTTTAACATGGAACATCACCACAAGAGAATAATCATGGAAGCCATCGAGATAGAGAAACACCCTCACAACATGAACAAGCGTGACGACACGTCCCGCCTGCCAGACATCTGGAAATTAGCCCTCCCCACAAAAACCGACACCAGAACCAGAGGCACACAGAACGCCGTCACCAATCAACCACACCAGACCCAAACCCAGACCCTCTCCACAGACATATTACAGACTCCATCCAGTAGCCAAACTATAGTGGCACCTCCGGATGCTGCACCCCCCTGCAATCCCTACACAGATCTGGCTGGCACAAGGCACAAAACCACAGCTCGCCCCTATACACGAAGCCAAGCCAGAGCACAACTAAATGCAGCACAGCCATCTTCTCAGAAAAACTCTTCACAAGCTCAAGAGGTCAAGACACGAAAGCTTTAGCAACTAATCTACACTTAATGACCCACCCAGTGGTATTCAGAATATCACTCATGAAATCACCCAAGATATCCCTCAAGTAATTAAGGAACAAAAGAAGAAAAGGCACCAACACATGCTTTAGCAACTAATCTACACTTAATGACCCACCCAGTGGTATTCAGAATATCACTCATGAAATCACCCAAGATATCCCTCAAGTAATTAAGGAACAAAAGAAGAAAAGGCACACTAATCTAGGAACTTCCTCTCTGCCCAGAACGTTGGAGGCTATACACCACACCCCTCAACAGTATTTATAGGAACTCAAACACCAGACTCTGCTCTGTTCCAGTAACAAGAAGCCGAAAGCACCAGCCTGAAGATGACGAGTGAGACCTCGTCGAAACGTCGCACAGACACCCCGACTCTTACACGGGAAGACACCCGAAGACACCAAAACCTGCATATATATATATATATATATATATATGGAGGGGGGGACTTGTCATAGAAGCAGGCTGGACAAGATGACCCCGTGGGTCTATTCGCTTTCTAATTCCAATGATTCTCTGATGATTAGGCAATTTGCAGATAAATGAAACATCCTTACTTCTGGGGCTTCTCTGGCTCTCCCCTCACCTACGGACCTTTTCGAATTTGCCAATTAATAGTTAATTAGTTAATGTTTGTAAAGTGCTTTGAAGATGAAAACTGCTAAGTGCTAAGTATTATTAGAGAAACAGCGACGGCTAAACTCATTTTACTTAATTTTGAACCCACTCAAATAGGCTGAAATTCCGATTCACCCTGGGGTTTGCTGTCCTCATAGAGGGGGAAGCCGCACTGTTGTTACACTATAATTAGAGTCTGGATGAATATCCCCCCTCCCTCCCTCGCCCCCCCCTACATGGCACTTATCACAAAAATGATGTACGTTATGTACACGGTACGGTGGTTATAATGCAGAGGAGGAAATATTGTTGTCATTGAGGTTGTATAAGCTACACGGTGGAGACAAGTGCGGCGCCGACTGCGGGGGACAATCCTTTAATATTTCCCTCCGTAATTCATAAAGGTCCCCTAATTCAACACACACACACACAGAGACAAAGAGAGTGAATTAATGAGAGCCAAGCGCAATACATAACAAAAGAACTGAAGGGGCTAAATTAAAACAAGCAAACCTACATTTCAGCGGCAGTCTCAAGCTGCAGATTAGTACATTCAATACGCATTAATTCTTGTCATTTTTAGAGGCTGCCTGTACAAGGGTGTGTGTGTGTGTGTGTGAACACCGTTCAGCTCAGACTCAGGTCCCTAAAGTCCTGTGTAGCTGCAATGTGTGCTATGGAAGCTCCATCCACTTCAGCTGAGGCCCATGGCTTCAGTGGCAGAGCAACTGATTGGCATGCAGAAGGTGCCAGGTTCAATCGCTGGCACCTCCAGGAAGGGCTGGGAAACCTGAAACCCCAGAGAGCTGCTGCCAGTCAGCGTGGGCAGTATTAAGCTAGATGGGCCATCACCCTGACTTCAGCTTCCTATGCTTCTATTTCTGGGTGGAGCCATTGTTGTTGCTTAGTTGTTTAGTCCCCTGGGAGTTGGCTCCTATGATCATGATAGCTTGACCACATTGGTCCATGCATTGTGGATGGATTACTGCAATGTGTTCTTTGTGGGGCTACCCTTGGAGATGATCTGGAGGCTGCTTGCGGAGACAAATTAGCACCAGCATAGAACACCCTGCTTGTAGGATTTCAACTGGCTGCCAATTTGCTACCAAGCCAAATTCAAGGTGTTCATTGTTGTTGTTGTTTAGCCCTTTAGTTGCGTGCGACTCTTCATGACCCTATGGACCAGAGCACGCCAGGCACTTCTGTCTTCCACTGCCTTCTGCAGTTTGGTACTCATGCTGGTAGCTTCGAGAACACTGTCCAACCATCTCGTCCTCTGTCGTCCCCTTCTCCTTGTGCCCTCCATCTTTCCCAACATCAGGGTCTTTTCCAGGGAGTCTTCTCTTCTCATGAGGTGGCCAAAGTATTGGAGCCTCAGCTTCAGGATCTGTCATTCCAGTGAGCACTCAGGGCTGATTTCCTTCAGAATGGATACGTTTGATCTTCTTGCAGTCCATGGGACTCTCAAGAGTCTCCTCCAGCACCATAATTCAAAAGCATGATAGCTGAAGGCAATGGCTGTAGCTCCATCAGGGCTGTTGGCCAGAGTGACTCGAGCACCTCAGGCAACAGATGTTGTGGATTTGGAAGCAGCAGTGAAGGGTTGGAGGACGGGGCTTTGTGTGCTGTGAGACCTGCTCTGCACCCTCTAAGCTTGCCTGCTGCCACCAGACGTGGTGGAGGACTTGGCCACCTCTGAAGGAAGAGACAACTATCAGTTGCCCTCTGGAAGGGAGAGAAGCAACTCGTCTTTTGCTTTGAGAAGCAGGATGTCATGGGCTGGACCTGACCTCACAGATAGGTCACATGGTGTGCCTGCAGAAAGCTCCAGGCGGAATCCCCAGAGAACATCTTTTAAGATGAACCTCTGCCAGTTCTGGGGTGACTTCTAATACTTTCTTTGTTATTTTGCATATTTCTCGTACGATTGTTGTGCAGAATAGTTGGATTTTGGGGCATTCCCACCATGTGTGGAGGAATGTATTTGTGGAGGTGCATCCTCTCCAGCATTTCGGTGAGGTTCCTGGGCGTATTCGCAGTAGTTTCCTGTGTGTTACCCCACTCACACTTGAAAACAAAGTTCTCCACAGCCAATCACAAACGAACAACCACACCCTAGGTCAGGGGTCAGCAAACTTTTTCAGCAGGGGGCCAGTTCACTGTCCCTCAGACCTTGTGGGGGGCCAGACTATATTTGGGGGGGGAATGAACGAATTCTTATGCCCCACTAATAACCCAGAGATGCATTTTAAATAAAACCACACATTCTACTCATGTAAAAACATGCTGATTCCTGGACCGTCTGAGGGCTGGATTGAGAAGGTGATTGGGTCAGATCCGGGCCCCGGGTCTTAGTTTGCCTACCCATGTCCTAGGCCAACCCCAACCTCTCTCACCACCAAAGGAACACAAGCGAATAGTAAAGAGAACCTGCACAAGCGACACTGACACAAAACCCCACACATACATTAAGTAAAATGGAAACATCGCCACCCGACCCCACCCCAACTCACCATTCCCCCCTCCACCTCTTCCCCCCTTTCCTTCCT